>NC_045434.1:215654956-215691065 GCF_002776525.5 Piliocolobus tephrosceles
CAAAAAAAAAAAAAAAAAAAAAAAGAAAAAAAAAATAAATTAAAAAGTTATGGCTGGGCGTGGCGGCTCACGCCTGTAATCCCAGAATTTTGGGAGGCCGAAGTGGGTGGATCATGAGGTCAGAAGTTTAAGACCAGTCTGGACAACATGGTGAAACCCCATCTCTACTAAAAATATAAAAAACTAGCTGGACATAGTGGCACGTGCCTGTAGTCCCAGCTACTTGGGAGGCTGAGGCACGAGAATCGCTTGAACCTGAGAGGCAGATGTTGCAGTGAGCCAAGATCACACCAGTGCACTTCAGCCTGGGGGACAGTGCAAGACTCTGTCTCAAAAAAAAAAAAAAAAAAAAAAAGCTAAAAATTGAAATAATTTAATATATGTGTTGTACCGGGGATGAGAACTGGGGGTGGGGGACCAGCATGTGCACAGTACTGGTTCATCAAATAAGAGAGACTGAGTAAAATCAGACATCTGTAGCCCAAGTATTCTCCAGTATGCTTTCAGTGAGTCTTTGATATAACAGCTGTACTGAGGATGATTCACATACCACACATTTCATCTATTTAAAGTGTCCTGGCCTGGCTCAGTAGCATGCCTGTAATCTCAGCACTTTGGGAGGTGAGGTGGGCAAACTGCTTCAGTCCAGGACTTTGTGGCCAGCCTGGGCAACACAGCGAGACCCCATCTACAAAAATATTAGCCAGTGTGGTAACATGTGCCTATCATCCCAGCTACTTGGGAGGCTGAAGTAGGAGGATCACCTGAGCCTGGGGAGGTTGAGGCTGCAGTGAGCTGAGATTGCATCACTGTACTCCAGCCTGGGTGACAAAGTGAAACTCTGTCTCAGAAATAAAGTGTACAAGTTATTGATTTTTTTTTTTTTTTGTATATTCACAGAGTTGTGCAACCACTGTTGCCATCAATTTGAGAACGTTATCATTACTCCTAAAAAGAGACCCTGTACACATTAGTGGTCATTCCCATATCCTGCTAATCCCTTATCCCTAGGGAACCCCTAATCTACCCTCTGTCCCCATGGACTTGCCTGTTTGGGGCTTTTCCTGTCAATGGCAGCATAGAGTATGTGGTCTTTGGGGTCTGGCTCCTTCTGCTTTGCACAGCATTTTCAAGCTTCATTCCTAATGCAGCATTTATTGTTCCATTGTATGGACGGGCCACATTTTGTTTCTCCATTCATCATGCGTGGGCCTTTGAGTTGTTTCTACCTTTTGGCTGTTATGCGTACATACTGCTGTGAAAGCTCTATATAAGTTTCTGTTGAGCATGTATTTCTTCTGGGTATCTACCTGGGAGTGGAATTGCTAGGTCGTACAGTCCCTCTGTGTTTAGCCTCTTGTGAACCTTCAAACTGTTTCCAAAGCACCTGCACCTCTGGCTCCCACTGGCAGTGGAGGAGGGTTCTGATTTCCCCCACATCCTCGCCAGCACATGTTGTTCTGTGACTTTAGGATTGCATCCATCCCAGTTGATATTGTAACAAAACTTGCCCAGCAGGGTGAGATATCTGTAGAAGACAGGAAAAGGGCTGTTTTGTTAGTGGCTTGGCATATCAGCCATGGACGTTTTTTTCAAAAGCTCCTGAGGAAACCCCATGTAGTGCGTGAGCCACAGCACGTGCAGCCGAGCACCCTGCACCCCTGCTGGCTTCGGCCCTTGCTGGTGGCTAGTGGGAGGGGAGGGCTTGATTTGTAACTTGTTTCCAGGATGTGAAATAGTCTCCCCTGCCTCTGTGTCTCATCTGCCGCATGCCCCTTTCTCCGCAGGCGTGACCATGAAGCTCATGGACGAGGTTGCTGGGATCGTGGCTGCACGCCACTGCAAGACCAACATTGTCACAGCTTCTGTGGACGCCATTAATTTTCATGACAAGATCAGAAAAGGTAACCACTCTTCTGGCAAAGACGAGGGAGGCAGTGGCCTTCAACTGCTTGGGTCCCTGCACCAGTTTGTTTTCTGTTCACACCCAGGGTCACATGGGCCATGGCATGTGCCCATCGGCCACAGGGAACAGGAAGCTGAGGTTTCTTGCTTTGTCCTTGCTGTTTGTCCACTTGATGTTTCAATCTGGTAAAATCCTTGACTCAGATATGATGGGGCCGTTATCCTCCTAAAGACCTGCCTAAACTCACCCTCTAAAAATGCTCCACAGACAGAGCTCTGGGAAGGTCCTGTGCCTACAGCTGCCACGACCCTGGACACCAAACCTCACGGCAGCACATTTCATTTTGGGAGCGGAATTAATGATTCATGATTTAGGCAGTGGCAGGGTCAGTACAGAAAAGCCCACAGGAGCCCCTCCTCAGCCAGCCCTGCCCACGCCACCCAGGGCAGCACTGGCATTGGGTGGTTTTTCCCCATGACCACCCAACCCCAGCCACCTGGCCCCTGCTGGAAACGGTGCCTGCTGTCCCTGGGGTGCATGTGCCAGCTTGAGAGGCCAGAGGCCTCTGCAGTTTGTATGAGCAGAGATCACCATGCTTGTCTTACATTACTGTTCTCTGTAGAAGTAAAGTGAAGTGCACCTGACACGTAGTGATTTCTGTCAGTGTCAAGTCTGCTGAGATGAGGCCGTGCACACCCCCTGCAGCAGCACTGCCTCTCAGGCTAAGGGTGGTGTCAGCATTGTCAGGGCCTGGTGCTGATTCTGAGGACACCTCCTCATTGAAGCAGCTGGTTAGAGGAGCTGTTGGCTGAGACCAGCCCCGTGTCGTGGGAAGCGATAGAGTAGAAGAAGTGCAAGCTTGGCTCTCCTTGCCACAGCTCCTGCCCACCAGAGCCTGAGTAGGGGCAGACTCCCAGGCCCTGGGCAGGCCAGCCTTGGTGCTCTCTCCGGCAGCTACTACCACAGAACACGCCTGGCAACGGGAGACCCAGGACTGGGGCAGAAGCACCTGAGATTGGAACGGTAGAGGGCTGCCTCCCTCCCTGGAATTACTGAGAGCAGGGTAGGCTCGCACATGCTGGATTTTGGATGCTTTGGGGTAAGGAGAAGGAAGGTCTCTGGCATTGCTTTCTTCCACTTTGCAGAATCCTTTTTTTTCCCCACGACACGGTCTCATTCTGTCACCCAGGCTGGGGTGCAGTGGCGTAATCTGCTCACTGTAGCTTGAACTCCTGTGCTCAAGCGATCCTCCCACCTCAGCCTCTCAGGTAGCCGGGACTACAGGCCAGCTCCACCATAACTGACTAGTTTTTGTATTTTGTATTTTTTGTAACAACAGCAGCTCACTCAAAATATTTTCTTAACTGATAGATGTTTGCCACAAACATAGACCACAATGTCATTTTAGAATCTACCCAAAACAAGTGGGTCCCGTATGTTTTAGCTTGTCCCCCACAGGCCTGCGCGGTGCATGGCAGTGCCTGACGCTGCGGGATAATCCGTGGCATCGTATTCCATGCTGTCTTTTCTAGGACTCGTGCCTGGATAAATCACGATTAGGGTGACCTTGTGAAATACAGATGCACAGCCCATAGTGGGAAACATGCACATTCCGTAGGACTCGCCGTGCTCAGTTGTCCCTGAGTGTCCTTGGAGAACTGTCAGGAAAGAAATAGACTTTCCGGCTGGGCGCGGTGGCT
The DNA here is from genome assembly GCF_002776525.5 of Piliocolobus tephrosceles. Taxonomy (NCBI): domain Eukaryota; kingdom Metazoa; phylum Chordata; class Mammalia; order Primates; family Cercopithecidae; genus Piliocolobus; species Piliocolobus tephrosceles. The sequence goes on from NC_045434.1 coordinate 215,658,563, forward strand.
CACACCTGTGATCCCAGCACTTTGGGAGGCTGAGACGGGCGGATCACAAGGTCAGGAGATCGAGACCATCCTGGCTAACCCGGTGAAACCCCGTCTCTACTAAAAATACAAAAATTAGCCGGATGCGGTGGCGGGCGCCTGTAGTCCCAGCTACACGATAGGCTGAGGCCGGAGAATGGCATGAACCCGGGAGGCGGAGCTTGCAGTGAGTGGACCTCTCGTCACTGCACTCCAGCCTGGGCGACAGAGCGAGACTCCGCCTCAAAAAAAAAAAAAAAAAAGAAATAGACTTTCCAAGATGGTCCCTCTGTTTCCTAAATGTCAGCCCCAGTCATCAGATGTTCTCTGCACAAAGCCCAGCGAAGCACCCAAAGAATGAAAAGGCAAACTTTGTTAGAAATGTGGAAGCCGTTCAAGGGGGATCCTCCCATCCAAAGCCCCCAGCTCGGCCAGGCACAGTGGCTCACACCTGTACTCAGCACTTTCAGAGGCCAAAGTGGGTGGATCATTTGAGCCCAAGAGTTCGAGACCAGCCTGGCCAACATGGTGAAACCCCATCTCTACTAAAAACACAAAAATTAGCCAGGCGTGGTGGCGGGTGCCCGTAAACCCAGCTACTTGGGAGGATGAAGCATGAGAGTCGCTTGAACCCAGGAGGTGGAGGTTGCAGTGAGCCAAGATTACACCACTGCACTCCAGCCTGGGCAACAGAGCAAGACTCTGTCGCAAAAAAAAAAAAAAAGTCCCCACCCTCAACTCCTTGTACAACCAGAATTAACTTTTAAGGGAGAGTGCTAGGAGGTGTGTCGTGGTTCTTGGTCAATAGGAATCATTAATTTTAAGGGAAAACCAGGGACTGCAGTCCGGGTCGAATGCTTTTAACAGGAATTAACATAGCAACCTAGAAGACATCTGGGGCAACTCGGACGAGGAGCTGCTTTGACAAAGACTTTCCACAAGGCTTACAGGAGGGGACCTTCATTTTCAGAAGCCAGAATTCCTGGCCGGACATTCACTTACATTGGCTTCCTTCACGCAGTGAGGATGCAGGGCAGGCTGGGTGGGCTCGCCTGATTCCCGCTGTCCTGAGCGACACCCAGGACCTGACAGTGGGCCACCCAGGCCCCCACCTCGTCTTGGCTTTGGCCAAGGCCTCCTGGGTAAAGTACTGGGCCCTTACTGGGAACAGAAAGACTGTTGTTTTCTTAGATGACATCTTGTTTTGTGTATAGAGGAATTTGGCCCAAACTGAAATAGCAGCCATGGAGTCTGGCTTGTTTCTGTGCCAGCGTCCTCCAGGGCCCACTGGATGCTGTCACATCTGGGGGCCGTTGAGTGCTGTCACACTCGTGTGTTGTTTTCCAGAGGATTGTCGCACCTGCCAGGTCATTTGCAGGAGGCGAGGGCTGTGCTGGCCGAGTGGGGCCTGGGCTGTCGGAGCAGGGCATCGTGCTTGTGCCAGAACGCTGCGCCTTAGATCAGCTCGCTGCCTCCCACGCTTGCCCCTCTGTAGGGACACAGAGCGAGGCTGTGGGGAGAGGCGCGGCCGCCGCTGGCTCTGGGTTCTGGGTGGAACTGGGCGGGTGCGTGAGAAACTGCAGGGGGCTGGCCTTACAGCCCCAGTGTGACTTTCTCACGGACTCTGCTGGGGCCGCTGTACACCCTCGAGCCCCACACCTGCCTCTCACTTCGACCATACCATGAAGGAGGCCTCGAGGGCCAGACCCTGCTGCCCTGTCGGGCGGGGGCACACATTACTGTGGACTGTCCAAGTCAGTGTCAGGAGCCCAGGGAGCTGCTGGCAGGCACAGAAACCTCACCTCGGGTTGCACGTGGTGCCTGGCAGAGCTGTGTACTGTAGAGAATGGGCGTTGCTTTCTCGTGGGCTCAGAACAATAGACGTCTGTTCGCCCCCAGTTCTAGAGGCCAGAATTCTGAAATGAAGGTGTCAGCAGGGCCAAGGTCCCTCTGAAGTCTTCAGGGAAGCATCCGTCCCCGCCTCTTCCAGCTTCTGGGAGCAGCAGCTGTTCCTTGACGTTGCTTGGCTTGTGGCTGCGTCACTCTGGTCTGTCTCTGTGGTCACAAGGCCTCCTCCTCTGTGTGTTTCTCTTCTGTCTCTTATAAGGACACTTGTCATAGGATTTAGGACACAGCTGGAGAATCTCGGGTGATCTCAAGACGTTTTGCTTAATTATACCTGCTAAGGTATAATTAAGCAAAGGTGTGATGGCTCACGCCTGTAATCCCAGCACTTTGGGAGGCCGAGACGGGCAGATCAGGAGGTCGGGAGGTTGAGACTATCCTGGTTAACACGGTGAAACCCCCGTCTCTACTAAAAATACAAAAAGTTAGCCGGGCGTGGTGGCGGGCGCCTGTAGTCCCAGCTACTCGGGAGGATGAGGCAGGAGAATGGCGTGAACCCGGGAAGTGGAGCTTGTGGTGAGCCGAGATCGCACCACTGCACTCCAGCCTGGGCGACAGAGCAAGGCTCCATCTTAAAACAAAAAAAAAAAGACCCCATTCTGAAGTTGTGAGTAGATGTATCATTTGGGGACCCATTTTCTCTCCTTTTAATACAGCTCAACTCGTGTAGACACTGGCTCACTTCCACTGTTAGAAAATCATGAACTTGGTAAAATCCCCTCTGGGATTCACCAGCCCCAGGTGGCCTCTGTCTCCGTGGATGTGGGACCTGCCCTTGTGGGAGCCAGCAGTGAGACTGGCGTCAGCCTGGAGAAGGGGCCGCTCTGAGGAATGCAGGGGGAATGACCCCAGCAGGCCCCCAGGGGCCCCCCACTTTTGAGAAGAACAGTCAGACAGCCGGGAAGGGGGCTGGCTCCGGACCCTGACTCCAGAAAGCAGCCCCACTAGAGCCAAATGAGAGTCTCTACAGTTAGCAGGCCTGGGGCTACTGATGAAGGACTGGGGCCTTTCCTCTAAATGGCAGGGAGTCGGGGTCAGTGTCAAAAGTGAGAACGGATGTGACGTCTCCTCCATAAGCCCCAGAAGGCAGCGGTTTTGTAATGACAAGAAATAGTTGCATAGACCGAGGGTTGCAGTTCTTTGTGTTGGGGCATTGTATTAGTATTAACCTTAAGTCAAGTATAAATTTAATCTGCGTAAGGATTACTTTTAAAATCATACGTTTATGGAAAAGGTGCCTGCAGGTGGACTGGGCACATCCAGGTGGTTGGAGCCCTAGGGTACAATAGGGCCATGGCAGCCGTTCACAGCCTGCGCCCCTCATGTGAGCAGCCCTGAGAGGCCACTGGTCCCCCTGGGAGGAACCCCCCTACCTCCCACAGGCTGATCTGCCACAGTGGGGAAAAGCCCAGGAGTTGAGACCCGTTGCCAGTCATGTGGCCTCCGTGAATTCCCTGGGGCTGCTGTAACATTTCCATACACAGTAGCTTAAAACAGCCCGCCCTTGCTCTCCTGTAATTCTGGAGGTCAGAAGTCTAAGGCAGGTCCGCAGGCTGCATCCCACCAGCAGGCTGGAGGGAAGAATCCATGTCTCGCCTTTCCCAGCTTCTGAACCGTCCACATTCCTTGGCTCATGGTGCCGGCCATCCTCCAGCCTCTCCTAACATCATCCCATTCCCCACTTCCGGCTGAGACTCCTGCCTCTCTCTCATAGGACCCCTGTGATTCTATCAGGCCACCCGGGTACCCCAGAACAATCTTCCCGTCTCCAGGGCTGTCGCTTAGTCAATGTCTGCAGAGTCCCATTTGCCATGTGAGGTCACAGGTTCCGTGGGTTTGGGTGTGGGCATCTTTTGGGAGCACATTATTCTGTCTTAGCAGGTGAAGGTGGTTTTCTGATTTGCCTATTTCAGCATATTTTATTAGAAAAATAGCTGGGCCTGGGCACGATGGCTCACGCCTATAGTTTTGGCTACTTAGGATGCTAAAGTAGGAGGATTACTTAAGTCCAGGAGTTCGAGACCAGCGTTTGCAACACAGTGAGACCCCTGTCTCTTTAAAAACAGAACAAAAAACAAAAAAAAGCAGCCTGGTCACAGTGGCTCACGTTTATAATTCCAATACTTTGGGAGGCTGAGGCGGGAAGATCACTTGAGCCTTGGAGTTTGAGACCAGCTTGGGCAACATGGTGAGACGCCATCTCTACAAAAAATTAAAAAATTATCTGGGCTACTCAGGAGGCTAAGGAGGGAGGATCACATGAGCCCAGGAGGCAGAGGCTGCAGTGTGAGCCATGATTGCACCACTGCGCTCAGCCTGGGTGACAGAGTGAGACCTTGTCTCAATTTAAAAAACAAAACAGGCTGGGCCTGGTGACTCACACCTGTAATCCCAGCACTTTGGGAGGTCGAGGCAGTCTGATCACCTGAGATCAGGAGTTTGAAACCAGACTGACCAACATGGTGAAACCCCGTCTCTACTAAAAATACAAAAATTAGCCGGGTGTGGTGGCAGGCGCCTGTAATCCCAGCCACTTGGGGGGCTGAGATAGGAGAATCGCTTGAACCCAGGAGGCAGATGTTGCAGTGAGTCGAGATCGTGTCACTTCACTCCAGCCTGGGCGACAGAGCCAGACTCCGTCTCAAAAAAAAAACAAAAAACAAAAAAACACAAAACAGTGGGAATGTGGAATGGAGACGCTGGACCTGCGGGGCCCGGGGCGGCTTCTCCAGATTTAAGGCAGGAAGTGCTTTGGTTTCTCTCCTTCAGCCTCCCGTAAAGCTGCCTTCTTGGGAGAGTGATCTTTTGTGCGATATCGGCCAAGTGCCAGGCTCTGTGGCTGTGGCTTCCCCTTGCTGGGATGGGGTATCTGTCAGGAAGTTACACGGGCAGCTTTGCTTCATCCAGACATTGGCCCAAGAGTTCAGAAGATAACTTTGAATTTCAGCCATGAAGGGCGTGTGCCTAGGAGGAACTTACAAACTTGGGGTACTTGTCATGACTGGGAGAGGCCTCACCAGCAGCCATAGAGGCCACTGCCACCCTGCCGTGGGCCCAGCTCTGTTGGCTGCAAATTCGGCACTTACGAACCAGGCTCTTCCAGGATGCCCCACACTTGCCTGGACCACAGAGGGCTACCTCTGTTACCCTCACCCCTCACCAGCCCAACCCAACACTGCCTCCATTGTCACAGCCTTTTGACGCCAGGGACCTGCTGTTCCTCTGCTCACAGCCTCTGTGGCTGCCCGGGACACGCCACATTCAGCTCCAGTCCCTCCGGCTGGTACTTCAGGTCTGCTAGGACAGGCTGCCACTTGTCATAGCTGTCCCCTTACACCTGTGTACCAACTAGCACGGCCAAGCACCTATGGGGTCCTTAGCAGGTGTGTGGCAAGTTCAACTCTCACCAGGCAGTTGGAGCGAAGGAAGGACTGCTTCATCCATGTGACTGGATCTCATAGGAAATGTAAAGTGCCCACCCAGCAAAGGCGCGTGGAGTTTCCAGGCCAGCAACGGAGTCGGTGCGGGGGACGCAAGGGCCGTGACAGGCCGGAGCCCGCACCCAAGGGACCAGCATAGGGGAAGGTACATGGAGCCCAGCCCACTGGCACCCACAGAGCGGGAGAGCCTCCACCCTCCAGGCAAGCAGAGGAGCCCCTAATGGGAGCTGCGGGATCACTTGCTGTGTGGATTTTTTTTTTTTTTCAGTTGAGACATTAAAATGCCCAGAGATAGCTGGTGTGAAAAAGTTCTATCGTTACCTTCACTGTAATCGTTTTGGAGGCACTTGGTGAGAAAACATAAAGTTGACGTTTTCTTGGGGAGAAACGACCTCCACTATTAGGGTGAGAAATGAGGAGTCTTCTAGAAAAGGCCTCGGGGTGTGTTATGTAAGAAATACGAAGTCAGTTCACGGTTTCCAGGCTTTTCTTATGAACGTTAACAACCACAGCTCTTTTTGGAGTGTAAACGCTGAGCTTTTCCTAAACTCTGAAACACTTGGCAACCTCTCCGTCTTGCTAACAGCTTTTTTTTTTTTTTTTTTGGTGTTATTTTATTTTCTTTTCCAAATCTCTGGCATACTGCTGAAATCTGGCTGCTGCCGCCCCTGGAGAGACGCCCATCTGCTGGGGGAGTCAGGCTGGGGTACCTGCCAGTGCTCACGGGCTGTGCCATTCCAGGCAGGCTCAACAATTACTTAAAAACAGAAAGCGGCTGTAATTCATAATTCGGCCCACTACAGGCACCGATATATTTAACTGTACCTAATATGACATACTTGATGCCAGGCATTGTGCTACGTGCTTCATAACATTTACTTCTCACACAGCCCAGTGAGACAGGGACTGTCGCTCCCTCCCTTTGTTTTTCCCATTTGGAAGCTGCCATTCCTAGGGGTTAAGGAAGCTGCTCACTGCCATGGCACTGGTTCCGGGTGGGGCTGGGAGGGCAGGCCCAGCAGTCGGTCTTTGGGACCAGAGCTCTGAGCTCATGCTTTGGTCCCCAGTGACCTGGCCTGAACACCACCCGGCATCCGCTGTCAGCACCTGGAGTGTGAGTGATGAAGGTCGACCCTCGTTGATCACACATGGCTACAGCCACCTTCGAGGCCTGCGCTGGACTGTTAAGTGACTGCAGCTGGTCCCCGTGCGCTTGTGCCGGAACTCCTGGCTCTCAGCAGCTTGAAAATGCATCGTTAAGGGCTCCCACCGTTAGCGGGCTCAGGCCCCAAGGAAGACACTGCTGGGGGGTGTTCCTCCCGACGGCTTCAGCCCAAGGGCCCTTTTTGCTGCTGAATTCAGAGGCAGTCAGAGACAGACACTGCCATCTCGAGCCTGCTTGTGCTGCCGTCTCAGGGTCCTTGACCTAGTCAGGTCTGCAAAGTCCTTTTTGCTGTGTAAGGTCACATGTTCAAAGGTCGAGATGAGGGGGGACATCTCCCAGGGCCATCGTTCTTCCTCCCACAGTAGGTAGGTAGTCCCACCTGACTTAAAGAGACAACCAGGGCTCCAGCCACCTGTGGACTCTGCTTCCTCCTCCTCCAAGCCCTGTGGACAGGCAGGGACCCTGGAGAGGGAGAAGGGCCTCCTCAGCCCTGGGTGGGTTCAAGGCAGCTGGAGAGGAAGCGCCCCCTCGCCCTGTCCAGGCCCCTTCAGCCACAGACATCGGGCCCCTGAGAAGTGTGGGAGGTTTGGGAGAAGGGAGTAGAGGCAGCGAGCCTTCCTGCTCCCCCAGCCTCTCGGAGTGTTTGCACTGGAACCCAGGGCCGGAGGGACCTTATGGATTGGGGTCCTGTGAGCACAGCTGAGCTCCGCCTCTTAGACCACGCTCATGTGTGGGGGTGCCCGCAGTGTTCAGCACAGAACACACAGCCAGACCTCCATGTCAGAGCTGCTACAGCCGCTCCCATCCTGGAGCCCAGGGATCGTGGGTAGGGTTTATTTTTGTTTGTTTGTTTGTTTTGAGACGGAGTCTTACTCTGTCACCCAGGCTGGAGTGCAGTGGCACGATATCAGCTCACTGCAAGCTCCGCCTCCCGGGTTCACGCCATTCTCCCGAGTAGCTGGGGATACAGTGCCCGCTACCACGTCCAGCTAATTTTTTGTATTTTTTAGTAGAGACAAGGTTTCACCGTTTTAGCCAGGGTGGTCTTGATCTCCCAACCTCGTGATCCACCCGCCTTGGCCTCCCAAAGTGCTGGGATTACAGGCATGAGCCACCACGCCCGGCCGGTGGCGTTGTTTTTAAGGCTTCACAAGCTGAAAAGATGAAACCTTTACTGATGCAATAGCCCATTGTATTCAGTTGGACAGCATGGGAAGCGGCTTCTTGCCTGGTGTAAATATGTCTGCTGAGAAACAGCAAACCATAGGGAGTGATTTGTTTCAGCGTTGCTTCTTATTACTTCGTGGTATGATTGCTTTTACCCCCTGCAAGCGTCTCCAGCGGAGCCCCTGGGGCACACTCAGGCCCCACCCCAAATTCCTGTCCTGGGCCTGTCTTGTGACATAATGAATGTGGGCAGCTGACATCAATATGGCCTCGCAGCAAGGATAGAACCACATGGGTTGACTGTCTCCTTTAGAAATGTGGAAGAAGTTACCCCCCAAATGCCCAGGAGGCCTGTGGAGCCCCTGATGAAGGAGAGCCACTGTGAGTGGGTCGTGGCTGGGTCTCCTGCTGCCCTGCATTCTCTGAAGCTCAGTGCATGGGGAAAGCATTTGTAGGTGAGGAAACTGAGGCACAGTGCAGTCTCATGGCCTGCCCCTGTTCAGTGGCCAAGCCTGGATTTAAACCCAGGCCCATCTGACTCCAAAGCCGTGGAATTCAGGGCTCCTCCTGCACGGCTGCGCCGCCTCTGGGGACGGGCCTTGACAGGTGTTTGCTGCAGGGCCTCGAAGAGCCCAGCGTTGCCTGATGAGACACTTTGTCATGAATGTCTGGCTTCATCAGGGCCCTGGCTGCTGTTCCTGCAGAGAGGACCAGGCGCTCCCCTCTGGCTGCCTTCCCCAGAACTAAACAAGCACCCATACCTGTCCCAGGTGGGCACTGATCCCCTGCTCGGTGGGAGATGCTGTTCTTGGTTAATCCGTTTTCACCTCAAGCTGGTCCCACCCATCTTTTAAAGAAACCCCAGCCACCTCAACTGCAGGTGCATTTGGACGGGTGATGTGGTGGAGCCATCCATCCCAAGGCAGTGCCTCCACTTGTGGGCTGATTGTCAGGACCAAGAGGTCTTTTTGCCCCCACAGAGCCCTCCGAGTCTTGGCTGCCTTGTCATGGCAGGGCCTAGCACTGCTTGGGGTTGTGTTTGCTTTGCTGGTTTCTGAGGCAGATGTGTGGAAGTGGATTTGGGGTTCTCTCCCCTTCCTTGGATGGGCCCCACAATGTCCCAACTTTGCCTAGTGCCAGGTTCACCACAGGATACGGACAGACACTACTGGTATACAGGGCAAGTGCGGACCCCCCTTCCTGCCCTTCTCATGCCTGCGGGGAGGGCTGAATCAAGGCAGACTTCGTGGGAAGGAGGCCTGAGCTCCCCTCATTGCTGGGAGATCCTGAAGCATCCTGACCTCTGCGTGACGCGGCCAGGTCTGCAGGCAGTGCTTGTTGGGCCCTGCCTCTGCCTTTCGTGTCAGGTTCAGTGCTCCCGAGAGCCACCTGGACACGTTGTCTTCAGCTCTCTGATGCATGACCAGCCTCACCTGCCTCCACATTTGGTGGAGGGACCTGCGGGCACGGTCATGATTTGATTGGCAGCCTGGATGGTCCAGGCTCTGACCCAACGGAAGAATGACAGCGCGTTGCCGCGCTGTGGAGGAATTGGCAGGAAGGGTGGAGCCAGTCTGGGCTGCCCCGTGGGCAGGTGATGGCCAGCACTTGACTGCCCCCAGGCTCTCCACCCGCTTGCAGGGAGGCAGGGAGGTGGACAGGTGTGGGACTCCAGGGCAGGCTGCTCCCAGGAGTGGCACTGAAGTTGAGACTGGAAGGAAGTACCGGCCAGCAGGGCTTGGAAGGGGCTGTTGGCCATGCTCCTGGGCACTCCTGATCCTGGCCTGCTCAGCATCCACTCCAGGAGGATGCAAACCTGGGGCTGTAATGGGGCTCTGGCCAGCTTGAGTCTGTGGTGGCCTGGTGTCCACATGTGACCCACAGCCAGCCCTCGTGGGTCTCCAGAGGGTTCCAGCCTGTCAGCTGGATACTTGCTTTGGGCCCCCTGGGCCCGGCCCTGCCCTCATGGGACTTCCAGGCTAGACGGAGACAGACATCAGTGAAACAGACAAGCCAACAAGTGTGCCAGTACAAATGGGATCATTGGCTCTGCAGGAGCGGAGGACTGTTCTAGAGGGGTGCAGTGGAGGGGGTTGCGCCATTCTGGGCAGCTCCCTGGAGAAGGGGGCCAGTAGCTTCACGGAGCTCACAGAAGGCCACTGTGGTGGGGTGTGGAAAGCGGGAGGCAGGCCGAGGCCAGTTGCTCAGCACCCCAACCCCATCTGGATGGACCTCCATCCCCACAGAGGCCTCGATGCTGCAGGGGGACCTCCATGTGACCTGGAGGAGTCAGAGAGAAGGATTTGGTATGCGCCTCAGCTGCCATCCTGGAGTTGACAAAGTGCCTGTAGCTGGAATTCTTTTTTTTTTTTGAGATGGAGTTTCACTATTGTCGCCCAGGCTGGAGTGCAATGGTGTGATCTCAGTTCACTGCAACCTCTGCCTCCCAGGTTCAGGCGATTCTCTTGCCTCAGCCTCCCAAATAGCTGGGACTACAGGCATGTGCCACCATGCCTGACTAATTTTATATTTTTAATAGAGACAGAGTTTACCATGTTGGTCAGGCTGGTCTCAAACTCCTGACCTCACGTGATGAGCCCGCCTCGGCCTCCCAAAGTGCTGGGATTACAGGTGTGAGCCACCGTGCCCAGTCTAGCTCGAATTCTTCAGGAAGGGCTGCAGCAGCAGCAGAGCCCTGGGGGTGGGAGCTGGTCCCCCAAGGTCTCCTGGGACAGTCCCTTCCCAGAGGCTGCCTGTGAGACCCTGGTGTCATGTGTGGGATGTGCCTTCTGAGCCCAGGGTCTAGGAGACAGGACACCCTAAGCCAGGGCCCCTGGAAACTCTGGGCTCTCTCCTGGTGACTGGGACTTGTGATTCATCTGTCAACCCTAGGTTTCAAATTAAGTCCCAGCCAGTGACCACATCAGGTTTCCAGTTGTTGTTTTTTTCTGAGACAGGGTCTTATCGCCCGGGTTCACGCCATTCTCCTGCCTCAGCCTCCCGAGTAGCTGGGACTACAGGCGCCTGCCACCTCGCCCGGCTAGTTTTTTGTACTTTTTAGTAGAGACGGGGTTTCACCGTGTTCGCCAGGATGGTCTCGATCTCCTGACCTCGTGATCCGCCCGTCTCGGCCTCCCAAAGTGCTGGGATTACAGGCTTGAGCCACCGCGCCTGGCCTTTTTTTTTTTTTTTTTGAGACGGAGTCTTGCTCTGTCACCCAGGCTGGAGTGCAGTGGCCGGATCTCAGCTCACTGCAAGCTCCGCCTCCCGGGTTTACGCCATTCTCCTGCCTCAGCCTCCTGAGTAGCTGGGACTACAGGCGCCCGCCACCTCGCCTGGCTAGTTTTTTGTATTTTTTAGTAGAGACGGGGTTTCACCGTGTTCGCCAGGATGGTCTCGATCTCCTGACCTCGTGATCCGCCCGTCTCGGCCTCCGAAAGTGCTGGGATTACAGGCTTGAGCCACCGCGCCCGGCTCTTCAGATTTCTAACACAGCAATTATGCCATGAGCAGCCAGGATCTGGCTATGGCAGCGGTGGCCAAGGTGGGGGTCTTCATGGGTAACATCAAGAGCATGTTTTTGGAGCCCAGGCGAAGTGGCTCACACCTGATTATAATCCCAGCACTTTGGGAGGCCAAGGCAGATGGATCACTTGAGGCCAGGAGTTCTAGACCAACCTGGTCAACAAGGCAAAACCTCATCTCTACCAAAGATACAAAACTAGGCGGGGTGTGGTGGTGCACACCTGTAATCCCAGCTATTTAAGTGACAGGCATGACAGTCGCTTAAACCTGGGAGACAGAGGCTGCAGTGAGCTGTGATCGTGCCACTGCACTCCAGCCTGGGCAACAGAGCGAGACTCCGCTTCAAAAACAAAAGCACGTTTTCTGTTGCTCCTCAAAACTAAGAGCCAGTGTTCGCAGACCCCTGGAACCTGCCCTCCTGCAGGCACCATGCTCATGGGTGGCCCCAGTGTGTGACCCTGTGGCCTCAGGGAAGTTCTTGTTGGTTTCTGCTCATGGAAAGGGCTTGTTCCTGCTTTTTGGTCTGTGACTCCCAAGTGTGATACATGGTTGTTGGTGAGGGATGTGGGCTGGGCATGTGGGGAAGAAGGGAGAGATACTGGGAGACCCTCAGGGCTGACCCGTTGAACCTTCTAGCTCCTTAGCTAGAAGCCTGACCTCCTCCCAGGGTGTGTCTTGTGACTGCGGGCGCTTTGCATGGGACTCTATACCTTACAGCTCACGTAATGCCTGCTGGCGCTGACCACACAGCTCCTTCCTCCTCTCCCAGCACTGGCACGAAGCGTTCCCTGTAAGTATGAAGTTGAATGTAGCTTGGATCGTTCTGATACTTTTTAACATGGAATAACCGCTCTTGCCTCTGACTTGCTAACCGCCCCCCAACAGCCACCACCTGGCCGCTTTCTCACTCTGGGTCTCTAAACCTGCCTTTTGAGGCCAGTCTCGGTGGAGCTAGGACACTGGGGGTTCCAGAGGCCACATTAAAAGGTCCCTGAAGCCAGATCTATTTCCTGGGGAGCAAGTCCCAGCAGCCAGAGTCAGGCAGAGATTTCCTTGAGCCTGACCCAGAATAGAGGCCATGCTGGGCCGCCTGGGAGGACATTCTGACCACAGGGCAGCACTTGTCCCGGAAGTCCCTGGGGGTTTCTGCAGCCCGATGGCCAGTGACGTCGATGGTGACACCTTCCTGGGGCCCCAGGTCAGCTCTTGGCTTGAGTCCTTCCGTCCCGTAGCTATCCGCCTGGCAGGGTGCCTCATGCCTGCCTATAGGGAAGAGCTGAGCTCCCTGAGATTAAGGGATTATGTCGAGGCCAGGTGGGAGGACGGAGCCCATACTGGGGAGGGTGGCGGGGGCAGAAGAGCAGCTCTGAGTCTGGAAGCTTCTACCAGGATGGACTGTCGTGCCCCGGGGAGCGCGGGGCCTACAGAGAGGTTGGTTAAGGTTGAGGGGGAGAGAGGGACACAGGGACAATGTATGGGAACTGGTAACTTTGGACTTTGTCATGATTCACAGAGAAATGGGGCTGGTGCTTTGAGCATGGAGGACTCTGGCCAAGGGGTGTGGCATCCAACAGCCCAGAGGAGGAAGCTCTGGTCCCGTGGGCGAGACTAGTGGGGCCAGAAGGGAGGCTTGGCATGCAGTCACATACGATTCAATCCCAGCAAGGGGCAAGGGCAGCTGCCCTGTGACCCTGTGTCACCAGAGCCCCTGAGGGTGGGAGTGGCTGTGGAAGGTGATATAAGGTTCTGTCTTGGTGCTTGGAGCAGTGTAGTGGGGCAGCTGTGGCTCCAGTGGGCACCAGCAAGGCCAGTGAATGGACAGTGCAGGTTGCAGATTTGACCCTGACCTAAGGGAGGGCAGAGCCAGCTGACACCCAGGGCTCCTGGAAGGCAGGCTGTGGCCTCCCCTGGTGGGGGCACAGTGGCTCTAGAAGCCTTTCGGCAGGTGCTGCCGCTCCCGGCCGGGGAAGAGCCTGCCTGTGCGGGGGCTTGAACTCATGGCCCCCAAAATCTTTCAGTGCTGAGTTTTTGCATAGATAAACCTGCTCACTAGAAAGATAAACATTCCCGGGCAACTAACGACACAGTCTAATATTCTCTTATTTGAACATCTGATAGTCAGCCAACCCGCTGCTTCCCCTAACCAAGTGTCTGCCTGCTGGCCACAGAAACACCCATGTCCCCCACCCGGCCGTGGGGTGGAGGCCGCCCTGACCCCTGCCCTCCCTTCTCCACAGGCTGCGTCATCACCATCTCGGGACGCATGACCTTCACGAGCAATAAGTCCATGGAGATTGAGGTCTTGGTGGACGCCGACCCTGTTGTGGACAGCTCTCAGAAGCGCTACCGGGCCGCCAGTGCCTTCTTCACCTATGTGTCGCTGAGCCAGGAGGGCAGGTCACTGCCCGTGCCCCAGCTCGTGGTGAGTGCACGTCCTTGGAATGGCGGCCCCTCCCTGCCAGGCAGCCCTAGGGTTCCTGTGCTTGGGCCTCCAGGGGGAATCTGTGCCTGCATGAGTCCTGTCTTGTCAGTAGGGGTCAGAGTGGGGCTGGGCCTGGCCACTGCCTGGACCCGTGACCTCAGGCTGCGGGTCTGATCCAGTGAGGCCTTGAGAAGGAACGCCTCATAACCAGCGGGGAGGCCTTTGGGCTGTACTCCCAGGGCCCGTGGGGTGGGGCTGGGCAGACAGGACAAGAGAGACAGACCCTTTTACGAGTGCCTTAGCATGACTGCTGCCTGGGCGTCCAGGTCGCCTCTTCAGTGTGGCGCTTCAGGGTTCACTAGCATGGTGTACAAATGCTGGAGGGGGATGAGGACTGTGCCATGGGTCCCCCATCCCCTGCCAAAGGGCCTGCTGGGAAGCTGGAGGGGTGGGCTCCCTCCAGGTGGCCCTGGCCCGCAGGTCCTGCCCGGTGAGACCAAGCCAGGCTGGTGGGCTCTGGGCCGAGGGTCCCAGCACCTTGGCCTTTCTCCTCCTCAGGTAGGGCAGGTGGGGTGGGTGTGTGCCGGGCCACACGCGCTTGCTCATGGGGGCTGCCCCGAGGTTTCCACATCCTCTGAGCTCCACCATGTTTGGGAACTGGTAGTTCTCCGCCTGGCATGGACTCTGTGGGGTCACAGGCATTGGAAGGGTTCGCGCAGCCCAGAGAGGCAGCTCCCCTGTCTCTGTCGTAAGAGCAGAGGTCCCCATCCTGGCCAACCCCAGGGGCTCTGCAGCCTTTGGGCTGGTCCTGATTTCTCTTTGAACTAGCTCTTGTGTCTGTCACTGAGGGGAGCAAGAGGAAAGCAGAGCCGTAGGAGCTTCCTGCCCCTCGGGGGAGCGGAGCAGCTGCGGGGCGGGGGGTGCCCGCAGGCCTGTTGGGAGCTGGCTCTCTTATGGAAGTGGCCAGGCAGGCACCACAGCCCTGCGAGGCTGACCCCGATTCCAGAGGTTCTCAAGGCCCCTGCCCCCGTGGTGTCTGCCCCCCACGCATATCTGCGAGCATTTGCTGCTCAGCCTGCCAGAGAGGAGAGTTCACTGAAATCCTCTGGAGCAAACAAGCATTGAAAACCCATTCCTCCCAGAGGCTGGAGCATGGCCCGTCACTTCCCCGCGTGGCTGAGGAAGGTCGCCCAGTGGCCCCAGCTGCCTTGTTTCCCAGTCGAGGCTGAGGCCCCTCTAAGCCCCTCTCCCAGCTCTGCCCCTTCCTGGTGTGGAGCAGGTCATGCCTCACCAGGGCCCATGGTGGCAGTGCCAGACGTGGTATGTGAGCTGTCAGACCCAGCGAGTACCCTCCCCTGCCAACTGCAGGCCAGCTCTTTGCTGCCTCTCCCAGGTCGGGTGGGCTGCGTCGAGGTGCTGATGGTGAAGCTAGACTTGAAGAATGAGGACTCGGCCAGGCTGAAAGGAAGGAAAGTGAGTGGTGGGTGGCCCCAGCCCAGCACTCACACAGGGCCTGTGACCCACCCTTGCGCCACTCTCGTGACCAGGCCCCTCTCCGACTTGTGGCTTACGAGGCACGCTCCCCTTCTGGTGGGAGGACTGCTCCATGCCTCCAGCCCCACAGCCTCTTCTGTGGCAAAGTACCCTAGGCTGCCACCCTCCTGCCCCGTCAGGGCTTGCTTTGTTGCCTGCTCCTTTCTCCTTCATCTGCCCCCACCCCTCCCCATTTACTTGTAAGCCTACCCGCCTTGCCCCGGCCCACCGTGCCGCTCCTCGGCCCTTGGCAGGATGGCGTCGTCCCTCCACGTCGCCTGAGCTGGTCTGCAGTCGTTCCTCAGCCCCTGACCCTGCTGTGAGGCTCCGGCCTCCTCTGTCCTTGACCTTCAGCCCTGTGTCTGCTTCTCCTTCCACCTTGGACACGCCTTCTCTAAACTTGCCTGCTCTTCTCCGCCATGAAGTGTGGGCTCCACTCCCACCCGGGCCCGCTCTGGTCTATTCTGATGGACCTGGCGCCCCTCCCATGATGCTTTTCAGCATGGCTGCTCTCTGTCCTGATGCTGAATCCCCCCACCTGACCCAGGCACATCCCTGAAGCTCTCTCCTTCCCCGCTCTCTACCTCTTCCTGCCTCCTGGACGAACTTTCCCAGTTCTGTCTTCCCTCTGTGGGCAGCGTGGATAGACACAAGGACACGCCCTGTCTGCCGTCCACTCCCTGGCTGTAGCACAGCTGACCAGGCCCTCAGTGAAGGCTCTGCTCCCTGGACAGGGGACCGTGTAGTGTCTGTAGGGACACTCCGGCCTCCCTGGCCACCACACAGTCCCCTAACCCTTGGCTTTGACAGGTCCTAGCCTGTGGCCCTTCTCTCCTGGGGTGGTCGGATCCATGGCCTGTGCCTCGAGCATCGCCTGTGTGTCGTGTTGACTCCCAAATTGACCTGGCCAGTGCTGCCCCTCAACAGGGTTTCCGAGAGCATCTCAGATAGTTTGTCCTGAATGAAACTCGTTATCCCCCCCTGCAAAAAAATCCCTCTCCACCTCTGTGCTGCTCTGGAAGTCTGGGAACCCAGCTGGCTCCTCCCCACTGCCCCCATGCCCACGCCCACCAAGTGCCATTCCGCTCCTCTCTCCCTAACAGCTCTTACTGCCCTGTCCCCATGGGACCCCTGCTCAATCCCCAGCTGCTCCCTCCTCCGTTCCTGGTGCTCTCAGTCTGACCCTTCCCTGCAGCCTAGGGAACTGGTCATCAAAATCCGAGTCGCTCCGTCTCCCACCGAAATGCACGGTGGCCCCTGCATGCCCTGGGTGTGAGTGCAGCAAGCTCACTCCCACCCGGTGCCTGTGCACCTGCTGCTCCCGTCTGGGCCACCCTTCCCCAGACCCTCCTGGAGCTACAGCATTTCTCAGACATTTTTTTCCTTAGAAGGGCACCCACAACCGCTCTAGAGAAGCATTGCCACTCCAGACCCCTCCCAGCATCCCCGCACTGTGGACGCTGCGTGGACTGTCGGGCTCACATGTCCAGGAGCAGGCACCCGGCAGCCCGGGTCAGCCAGAGCTCTAAACTTACTAGCTGTGTGGCCTTAGGCACCCACTTTCTATGTGCCTCAGTTTCCTCATCTGCACAGTGGTGATGGACACAGTACCCAACCCTTGGGGTGAGTGAAGATGAGGGGCCTTCGTTGTCTGCTGCTGTTTACCTGCCCTCCCTGGGGCCTCACACCCTCTCAGAGGGAGGAGTAAGCAAGCAGTGAAGATAGAGGAAGTTGAATGGTGTCCAGGGTCACGAAGAGGAAAGCAGGGAATGAAGGGATCGGAGTCTGCGGGGGGCACAGGTGCAATTTTAAATAAGTTCCTTCTCAAGGAAAGCCTCAGGGAAGAAGGGCAGGAGCTGTCTTGTGGGGACCGTTCAGGTGAAGGGAACGGCGAGGGCCGAAGGCAGAGCCACTGTCTGCAATGGGGGAGCTTGGGGACAGTGACACACCTGAGGCCACCTGGCTAGGACGGGGCAGGGTTGGGGAGAGAGAGCTGGTGGGAGTCTGTGGGGCTCACGCATATGAACGTAAAATAGAGGGGGGTCTGGGTCACCTGTGCTTTGAACAGGCTTCAGTACAGGTTGATGGGGTGCCCTGGGGGGTCTCCCAATAGCAGCCCCTCAAAGCTGATAGTGGGTGGCATCCTCCCAGGTTGGCAGCGGCTGCAGGTGTGGTTGGTATTTGCCTACCAATGACGGTTCCCTCTCCCGGCTGCCCCCAACTGGGCCGTGCACACTGGATGTGGGGGCAGGACCACCTGCACCGACCCCAGCACTTGGCTGGTTCAGGGAGGCCAGTGCAGTGACTGTGAGGGGCCAGCGATCCGTGGGCCCTCTGGGAGGAGACCTCTGTGCCTCACGTCCCCCACTCCCTATAGAGTCCAACCCAAGGGAGCCCAGCCTCGTGTGGAGAGCAGACTGAGGTAACGGAGGCTTTTGGGGCCGGGGCTGTGACCTTCCCAGAGCCAGCTGGGGAGCAGTCCTGGGGCTGCCCCTTCCAGAACTCCATACCCTGGAGTGGGTCAGAGTACAGGAGGAGACCTGGCCCTGGGGGAAGGGGCTGCAGAGGGGCAGGGAAGGGCACCGGCTTGAATGGAGGGAATGGCGACCCATCCCCTGGGTGTGGCCGCGTCATGTTGATCCAGGCTGTTATTTCTCACTCATTAAAGATGGTCTTTGATTCTTCACTGAGGTGTCCTGTGGCCCACGAATGTCAGTGTTGATGTCGATAAAAATAGCCGCTGGCGGGGCAGGCTGCCCGGAGAGGGATTTGCAGCTCTCACTTGGGGATGGCCCACATGAGCGCGAGTTCTGGGCTGGGAGCACGTGTGTGCTGTGTGCGGTGAACCTGCTGTGCATTCCGTCCCTCCAGATGTGCCCCGGCGGCCCCTTCTCCTACTCCCAGTCGCCTCCCCCATCCCCATGTCAGCTTTCTTCAGCCTCCTGTCTATTTTTAGCTCCCTTCCCCAGGGCCTGGCTGACACGGATGCAGCCTCTCTGCTTGGAGATGCATCGCCATGAATATTTTATGCTGGGGGCTGCTGCATGCGCTCAGGGCAGCTGCCAGCACTTCCCTGTCTTGTATTAGAAGAGGCCAACTCAGCGGGTGAAGCCAGGCCTCCTGGTGGCAGTGCCCTCTGACCTTGGGCAGACGGGGGCTGGAGAAGTGACCTGTGGGGAGGGACAGCAGGAGGCAGGCGGCAGCAGACAGATGTGGGAAGGTTTTTCAGCCTGCGGCAGGGTCAGAGCCCGTATGTCTGCTGAAGCGGAGGACGTCCCTGGCACCTCAGGTGAGGGCGGTACTTGCCTCTGATTCTTGCAGGTGTGGGCATTGTAGCCTCTACAGAACCAGGGAGTTAGGGCTGAGAGCTTGTGGGTCCTAGCTTGTGGGTCCTAGCCTGAGGAGGAGGTATAGACAGGGCGGGGTGCGGGGCTCGCCCAGGCCCCTGACCAGGGAGAAGCCTGTAGCCTGTTCCAGGTACACCATGGCTGTCAGAGCTGAGTGAGCGCCATGACCCCACTGCTTCCCCAGGCACACTGGGGAGGGGATGTGTCCCCCGATTAGCCAAGGCTCCAACTGTGCAGCCACATGATGCAGGGTAGGGTCTTTGCAAAGCAGGCTTCCAAACTGCAGCGAGCCCATCCCACAGGGTCTCCCGAGGTGGCCAGGCCAGGACTCCGAGCCTCAGTCTTTAGCCACTGAAATGTTTTCTGGATGGAAGTGGGAAGCAATAAGGAAGGTGGGTGCGGCCATCTTTTTTTTTTTGTTTTTTGGTTTTTTTCACTCTATCACCCAAGCTGGGGTGCAGTGGTGTGATCTCGGCTCACCGCAACCTCTGCCTCCCGGGTTCAAGCGATTCTCCTGCCTCAGCCTCCCGAGCAGCTGGGATTACAGGTGCCCGCCACCATTACTTTCTAGTTTTTGTATTTTTGGTAGAGATGGGGTTTCACCATGTCAGCCAGGCTGGTCTCGTGATCCACCTGCCTCGGCCTCCCAAAGTGCTGGGATTTCAGGTGTGAGCCACTGTGCCTGGCCTAGGTGTGGTCATCTTTACCTTGCCTTTTAGAGCTGCCTCATGCATAGCCAGGGGAGTTCCAAGAACACAGGGAAAACGCACACTTTTGAGCTTTGTTCACTCTGATGTGCCCCAACCTGGAAGAGCCCCTGAGACCCTCGGGCAGCTTCACGTTGAGGGGTCCCGCCAGGCCGGAGGCCGTCGTCAACAGGGTTGCTTTCCGGTTAGGAAGACAGGGCAACTGGATGCGGAGGCTGCTGCCTGTCTCCTGGGTGGGCAAGGGACTGGAGGGTCGGGGAGGCTTCCTCTTGGGTGGTGCCTGGGTGAGGTCATCGAAGCCGGAGCCTTCAGGGAATGCCAACGCCTCTGGGAGCTGGTGCGTCTGCTTACCTTCCCCAGGCAGGAGGGGCGCCAGGCAGGGAGGCACTCGTCCGGGGTCGCGTGGCCAACAGGCCCATCTGGGACCTCACTGCCTGGGAAAGGGGGCCGCTCGCTGCCGTCGTCGATGCCACTGTACTTTCTCCCAGCCAGGCCCTACGGCGGGGTCCTGGGAGGAGCCCCGCCTGAGAACCCTGCTGTGCGAGAACCTAAACCCTGGGAGTCCCAGCGCGCTGCCCACCCACGCTACGCTGCCCACCCGCACCGCACTGCCCACCCACACCACGCCCACCGCACTCAGCCCAGGGCCTTTGCTTCAGCCCCAGATGATCTCAGGACCAGTGCTGGGCAGGTGACTGAACCTCCGCAGGCCACTGTGAAGTGTGGAGGTTAGGGCACATTTTAGCGCGAAAGTTTTCCACTCCAGTTTGATCCTTTTGCCTCTCCTGGGGCCTTATGTGAGGCGTGGCCTCAGCACAGACCCACACAACTTTCAGAAGGCTCTGGAACATGGCACCCACCTCACTTCTGCTGCTGCCCCATGACCTCCTTCTCCTGGCCTCAGCTGATTCACCTGCATGAGTGCAGGGGCCCGGTAAGCCCCGCGCCAGCCGAGAGGACAGCATGGCATGGGCCAGAGCGTCTGGAAGGAGGGTACTGTTTGACCTGCTGTCCAGCCGGAGGGGCAGGATGGGCTCCAGGGCTGAAGTCAGTTGAAAGGCCCTCTGCAGCCTTCTGGAAGTTGTCTACCATGCAGTGCTGAGGGCCACAGCTTTGTGACGCACCGATGTGGGGGCTGCAGACAGGGCAGGCTGGAGATGCCTCTTGGCTGTGGCTGTCTTGAGCTGTTGCCAGGCTGTTGCCCAAGTCCCCTCTCCCAGCCACCTCAGTGATGCTGTCGCTGGAAGATCCCTCGCCCCTTTGCACTTAGGAGGAAGCATGGGGCAAGGCTTTCCATGGTGGTGGCCGCCGCTCCGCACCTGCAGGACCTGCCTGACCCCAGGCACGGTGTGCAGAGGGGCCTGGGGTCCTGGCATGGGCCCCATTCCTCTCGAAGAAGCCTCAGGAGCAGAGATGGCCATTCTTGACTGTGTTCAGGCCGGGCCGGGACAAGAAGAGAGGTGCGGTCCCAGGATGTAGGACAGAGAGAGAGGTCCCCACGTGGGGCCTTGGTCATAGGCAGGGCCCTAGGGTCTCTGCTGCCTCAACATCCTGGACACCCCGTTGCCACAGGCTCCTGCAGGCAGGGAGGGGCTGCACCTACTCCCAGAGAATTTCAGGAGCAAAAGAGTGGGCGGAAGCACTGTGTGGTGGCCGCGTGCAGCCTCTGTGCGCTCGCTCTGGGATGGGCACTGCCTCACCAGTGTGCGGGCTCTTACACCTGCTTCCTTTGTTTGTTTGGCCAAGATTGAACTTTTGGAATAATTTTTTAATTGCTGACTAATTTAGGAAATTCAGCTGTTACTGGAGTGCAGAAGGTTGACGGTTTGTTCCTGGAAGGGCTTGGTGAGCCGCCTGCCGCGTTGGGCCATTAGTGAGGGAAGCCCTGCCCCCTCCCGCCCCCACCTTGCTGCCAGCCCACAGGCGTGAGTCATGGACTAGAATATTCATGAGGCTCAGAATCCAGTGTCCTGCTCTCTGTTCCTTTTGCCTGTGTTTAGCGGGAGTCAGTCTTGTGATGGGAAAATACGTGCATCCTGAAGCTGCTCCTGTCACCTCATTGGTTGGTGCTTGGGAACATCCAGTGGCCGGTGAGCCCCACGTGCCTAGAACCCGAGGCATGGGTACCGAGAAGGAGGTTGGCGCAGATGAGAGCATGCAGCCTTCTCCTCCAGCCTGGCTCTTGCCTTCCCTCTGCCTGAGCCCAGACTCTTTCTCCAGCCACCTTTCATGTTTCTGCCCTGCACGTGTCTCTGAAAGATCCACTACGTCCAGGCAGTCACACACTGGTCCTTCTGAGCAGCACTGGTAGGCAGCTCTTCTGATGCCACCTCGGCCTAACCGGCTTCAGGGGGTTAAAAAAAACCCACCTGGGCATGGTGAGCTGCTCATGTTCTCCCCATGAAGGTTTACAGAAGGCTCTGCTCAGAGCCAGGCCTGGGGGACATACAACAGAGTGTGGGGTGGAGCCTTGGGGCCTCTCTGTCCCCTCTGCTGTCAGATTTGTGAGCACTGCCAGGAGGGTGGCTGTACCAGGAGAAGCCCGTGGGTGGGATTTCCAGAGGGTTCAGTGAATCGACGGAGCATCCCAGCTAGACCCAGGGTGCTGTGGAAGGTGAGCGAGAAGCCTGTCAGGGAGGCCTGGAAGGGTTGTTGGGCTCACTTGAGGTCCTGGCCACGGGACTTGGAGTGTTTCAGCAGGGCAAGCTCGTGCCTGGAGTATCCGGGGGCTGGAGGCCGCCCACTTGGCGCTCTCAGCAAGGGGTGTGGAGTGCCCTGGCAAAGGCACTTTGCGGCCAGACACATGTCTGAGCCCTGCCAGCAAAGGTGCAGGAAGAAACAGGCCCCGGGCCCACATGGTGGTAGCAATGATGCAGAGGCCTCCCTGCCTGTGTGTGCAGGATCAGAAGCAAGTCCCCAGCATGGCCATAGAGCTGGCCCATCTCCAGTGGGATGGCCAAGCCTAGGTGTGCTGGACGCTCCCGTCTCACCTTTGTCGCTGTTGCAGGCTCCTGGTCAGACCCTCCATGGTCTGAGCCCCCTGGAATTTGTTGGGGACAGATGATACCAGTGTTGATTAAGCAGAAGTACTGGTTTTGAATCGTTAACATAAAGACCATCCCTATTTAGAATTAAGGCTGTTTGATCTGATCTTCATTTGTTTGATCATCATCCATCCATCCAGCAAATGCCTCCTGTGTCCAGGCACAGTGCTGGCCTCCAGCGGGACAGGAAGGGCTCCACAGGGCATAGCACAGAGTGGGCACTTGCAGAGCAGAGGTGTGCCGTGAGCATGCGGCTTCTGGCCCAGGCCTGGCCCACAGTGGGCACTCAGCAGGTGGCAGCTGTGATCATTATTGGTGTTGTAGGGTGGAGACCGCCATGTCCACACTCCCGGCACAGGAGCCTTGAGCCGAGCGTGCCGGGACCGCGGCACTCCGTGCCTGCAAGAGGGGCTCCTGAGAGGCCACCACCCAGGCCCCAGTCCTGATGCCTCTTCTCCCCTTTGTGGCGACGATCTCCCTGCCCCCGCCAGCAGCCTCCCGTTGGCCTTTACACCTCCTTTCTTGGCCCCACTCAGGGGCAGTTCTTCCGGGGTCTGAGCAGGTGCTGCTGGGTGAGGGGAGCCCCTGGTGAGGGTGTTTATGACTCTCCACGATGATGTCATTATTTGAGATTTCCGGCTGCTTTCTGCTGGAGGCTGGTGCAGTTCTGGGTGGGTGTGGCGGAGGAGGTAATTAACCCAGGCCTGCAGCTGCTGGGAGAGGCCGCAGCGGATGGCAGACAGGCTCTGCTAAGGCAAGGTCCTCGGGTGGAGCGAGACCCTGGGACACAGGTGCTTGTGAGGCTGGTGGTCCTGGTGCTAAGCTCACCATTGCTGGCTTCTCCATGCACAGGGCCCGTCGCCTGGCCATGCTGAGTGTCCTCAGTAATGATGTTTTCATTGCTTTTGGGATTATCCCAAGACCCCTCTTGTCTCCTGTTATAACAGGGAGAGGGCATGCTACATGGCTTCCTAATTAAGAAGGTCTGTGTCCCTCAGGCTTATAGGAAGTTGTTATATCACCACTGGAAACACTTTTTGCACCATTCATTAATTACAAAAAGGACAAGCAATTGATTTTACCAAGGGTGGAACTTAGTCACTCGTCCTCCATACCACGTTCCAAATGTGTGTTCTCCAAGCACAGAAAATGCAAAGTGGAAAACATTTGGTTTGCAGCATTCAGCTCTGAAAGCCACAGGCTTCCCCTCCCGTGGAAGAGAGCCCAGAAGACAGCAGTTGGCAGGAAGCACTAAGCGGAGGGAGGAAAAAGACACAGACCCCAGGCCCAGGCAGCCACCAGGCTGCAGGGGAGCCAGGGGCTTGGTACTGAGTGCCAAGCGGTGCTCCCTGAGCACCAGGGAGGGAGTGTACTGTCAACCTGCTACCCTGGGACCCTCCCCACACTTCTGTCCCCGTGGGTGGTCATGACACCCTGAAGGCCCTGCTGCCTTAAGGCGACCCCAGGCCATCTAGCCCTCCTTTGGGGCAGCGACTCACCAGCAGGGCAGTCCTTGGAGTAGCCCCCAGGCTGCACTTGGCCTCAGGTATTTGTGAGGACAGCAGGACCGCCACGCAGACACACACGCATGCACCAGGGACTGCAGACACACGTGCACACGCAGGTAGGAGCTCACATGCGCCAGCACCACAGGAAGCACGTTGCCATGTCACTTTGTTGAGTTCCTATTTCCAGGTGAACAAACCTGGCCCTGAGCCCATGGGGCTCAGAGTCCTGCTCCTGGCCATGCCGCCCCATCCTTTCCATCAGGCAGGTGCCCGGGATACACGGTGATCATGTGCCCTGAGCTTCCCTTTGCCACCTCATCTTTTCTCTCTGGCATATTCTTGGGGAGCCCCAGAGGCTCAGAGGAGCCTGCCTGAGGCCACAGGTGCGTGCCCGGCAGCTGGCACCACTGGCCAGTACCCCAGAGGCTCAAGTCCTTCCCTCACCAGCAGCCTCGGGGACTTGAGAGAGACATCTGTCTTCCCACAGAGCGTTCCCTCCTCCTTCACCCACCCCCAACCCTTCATTAAAAACAGCAGCAGCCAACAACGTATGCATTTATTTACTTTGCTGGGTGGAGGGAGATGACTGCGAGGAGGCAGCAGCCAGGCCCTGGGTGGGGCCTTGTGCTGGA
The DNA here is from genome assembly GCF_002776525.5 of Piliocolobus tephrosceles. Classification (NCBI taxonomy): domain Eukaryota; kingdom Metazoa; phylum Chordata; class Mammalia; order Primates; family Cercopithecidae; genus Piliocolobus; species Piliocolobus tephrosceles. Next base: position 215,682,976 of record NC_045434.1, read on the forward strand.
GACATCTGCCTTGCTCTGTCAGCTTCTCACCCAGCGGGACAAGGTGGCCCCTTTGTCACTCGGGTAGGAGAACTATTTAGCAGAGCCACGGCCTGGAGAGGCTTGCTGCCCACCAGCAGTGAGCCAGTAACCTCCTACCATGGGACAGACACCGCCCTGCCTCCCTTTGTTCCACCGCCCTCTGGGTGGTAAGCCTGGGTCCTCAGGCACCTGGGACGTCCCTGCCCTTGACTGCCATCTTCATAAACTTCCACCCTGGAAGGATGCCCCGGGTACTCAGGGAGGAAGGCTGTCCGTGCCTTGGGGGGGCAGCGCTCATGGGTGGGCACTCCATCCAGTGACACTGAGGCTCCTGGGCTGGTCTGGACTCTGTCTCAGAGCCTGGAACATCCAGCACATAGCACCATCCCCGGAGACGGGAAGAGCAATGGGGCCCGCACAGGCTGTCACGCTCCCACACATCCATCCATCATCAGACAGCATTCACTTGTCTGAGAGCAGAGCCCGGCTGATGAGTTTGCTGCAAATATTAAACAGCAGGGCCACATCAGATCCACCCTGTGGCCCATTGCTGGGCACCGGCTTCTCCTTCTGCCTGGAGCCGACCCTGAGAATGACCTGCACACGGGCTCGTGCCCACCTCAGGCTGCGTATTAACTGACCTCATGAGAGGAGCAGCCACAGCCTTCAGCCTGTGGCATTGGGAATGCTTGATGAGGGGTGGGAGCAGCTGCAGTGGTTTCGGATAATGCGGCTGAGGGCAGGGGCGGGCCCCTGCCTGGGGGAGGCCAAGCTCAGCAAGAGGGCCAGGGTGAGGTGAGGGGAGGCAGGGAAGCCCCTGACCCTGGTTCACCGTGGACACCCTGCAGGTCCATCGCCTTCCTCACTTCCCATGCAAGAGTCCCACCCCTAAAAGCCCCTCAGCATAGGGCGGCCTGGAGGGCGGCCTCCATGCCCAGGTTTAAATGGAGGCTCTCCCCTGACCCGCTCTGCCACTTTGGGCAAGTTACTCAGCCTCTCTGCTTCACTTCCTCATTGGTAAAAGTGGAACAGTCATTTCTGTGCTGCTTGGTGGGGTTGTCAGGAAGACCCTGATATGCACAGCCTGCCGCACCCTAAGCATGGGTCGCACAGAGAATATCCCTTTATCGCTCTAGTCCCTGCCCCGGGTGCACAGCCCATGCAGGGGCAAAAGGGCGGGAGGGCTCTCGTCTGCAGTGCCTTCTGCAGGCCCAGAGTTGGGTGGTCCTCCCACGTCCTCGGCGGCTGGAGGGCTGTGGTCACATCTCTGGTAAAGATGCTGAGAGCTGTGGGAAGTTACTCATATTCCACTCCCAGGTGGTCCTGGAGGCCGGATCGTTAGGGGACACTGCTGTGTGTGGCTGGCAGAGGTGAGGACTGGGCTATCTGAAGCGCTGGAGGTTTTCTCGGCTCTTGGGTGCAGATCTCCCTGCCGTTCGGGCCATGCTGCATGCGTGGGGCCTAGGGCCCGTCACACACCTATGAACTGGACCAGAACATTTCGAGCATGGTCCTGAGTTAGCTCTTAGTGCCTCTTGGCGGGGAGTGGGGAAAATCGCACCTGTGCACGGCCCGGACGGCTCCGTCAGCTCTGCCCGCAGCCCACCACTTGTGAAGCCAGGACCCCGTCTCTTTGGGGCCTGGAGATCATTAGTGCCCGGGGAAGAAAGGAGGGGCTGGTTTTCCTAGATCTAGGTCTAGTTAGCTTTTTGCTTTTCTAGCTTTTTAATTATAGAAAAGGTCATACATATTATGCAAAAGTAAAGAGAAGAAAGAATTTCTCTGTCCTTATTAGCTTGGGGCCAGTCTCATGCGTTGACAGCCCTGACCCCTCCCCCACCACAGAGAGCTCTCACCTGTGGAGGTTTCCTCTTTTAACAGCTTTACTGAGATGTAATTACATGCCGTTCTGTCCACCCACTTACAGGATACAATTCAGCAGGTTTTCATCTATTCACAGAGGTGGACATCCCCCACCACAGTCTATTTCAAAACATTGTATCACCCCAGAAAGAAGCACCACTCCGTAGCTGCCAGTGGTCCCCCAGCCCCAGGCAACCGCAAATCCGCTTTCTGCCTCTGTGTATATGTCTCTCCTGGACATCTCGTATAAATGGGTGATAGGCAGCCCCCTGTGACTGGCTGCTTTCACCGTGTTGTTTTTAATGCCTAGTTGAACGTGGGCTGCAGGGAGAAATTTGGTCCCCACAGCCCTGCCGTGAGGTGGACATTGGCCCATTTTACAAAGCAGGAGTCGATGTGAGTCAGTGGTGAATCAGGATTCACACCCAGCTCCAGGATTGAGGATGCTGGGCTGGTTTCCAGGTAGAATGAAGAGACCATCCCAGGAAGGGCGCACAGCATGGTCGGGTCCCAGGGCGGGCAAAGCCTCTGCCTGAAGCAGCTCATCCCAGAGGCCGGGCAGAGCTTGCTTCCTTATGGAAGGGGTCCCTGGCCAGCTCAGTTTGAGAAATGCAAAAGTTAAACAGACTTGAGACGTTTCAGAACCTTCATCCCAGTGTACGTTGTTTATTGTAAGAGGCATAGATCCCCAAACCTGCCTGGCACAGACAATCAGAGAGGCTTCAACTCCCAGTGGAGTTGGGGAGGGAGCCCAGAGGATCTGTAGACACAGACAAGCAGGGAGGCGGGCACCTCCCGACCTGGCAGCCCTTCCTTCCTCAGCCCCTCTCCAGGGCCCTGGCCTTGGACGGCCATTCCCGCCAGTCCCCAGGGCACCCGTGGTAACAGCTCCCAAGCTGGTGGCATTGGCTCCGCAGAGCCATTTGCCACCTCTCTTCCCTTGGCCCCTCCTGGTCCTCTGGTCCCTGAGAGCATTTGGCTGGGGACTCAGGCACTTGGGGAACAAGTTTCTCACCAGTCTCCCACATCTGCACATTCCCAGGAAGTTCCCTCGTCGGGCTGGACCTGGCTCCTGTGGGCTGGGCGGGAGCTCCAGCTACGTCCCTTCTCACTCCAGCTGCCTCTCCTGGGCCAGGCTCACTCTCTCCTGCTTTCAAGGATTCTTTTTCTTTCCAAGCTCTTTGCCGTCTTTCCTCTCTGTAGAGGGCAGATACTCCACCAGCTAGAGGGAGGACCCGAGCCGAGGGGCCAGGCTTTCAGACTGGGAGGTGCCTGGGTGTGGTCCAGCCTGCCTGTCCCCGGCTCTCCTGCTCCCAGGGCTGCCACAGCCACTCCAAAGCCAGCAGAACCCAGTACCAACCCCACCAGGCCCAGTTGCCTCATCTCCCAGCTCTGGGACCCCACCCCCACCCCACAGCACTTGCTCTGCCTGCTACAGGGTCTTCACGGTAGGCAGGAAGCCAGGCTGTAGGCAGCTGCTCCTCTGCTGAGCCTCGGCCTTGGCCGCTGCAGGTGGACCGGAAGCTGCAGCTTCCCTCCACATCACCAAGCAGTTCCACAGGGGAAGGGGAGGACAAGGCCCCTATATCCCATCCTGGTGGCTTTGACCTTGCATTCTTGGCCATTTCAGATGTCCCCCGTTTGGGGCAGGGGCAGCTGGAGAGGGGGCAGGGCCCTGCTACACAGGTGTGGTCCGTGGGCCACAGCTTGTGTCACCTGGGATCCTGTTAGAAGTGAGTCTCAGCTCCCAGACCCACTGGATCAGAATCTGCATTTACAAGACTGGCAGATGACTCAGATGCACTTAAAAGTTTGAGAATCCCTGATCTAGCACGTTCTGCCTCGGTGTGCACAGAAGTCTTCAGCTGTGCCCAGCAGGATGTAGCCATATATGTCTTCAGGGGACCTTGTCATCTGCAGGGGCTGGGCTCTGTGCCCTCCAGGCCCAGGAATCTCAGGGGTCTTGCCCACTTAGAAGTGCTGCTAGAACTGAGAAAGAACATTTCATTTTCCCTGGGCTGTTTCAGGTCAAATTGCATAGCCTCAAATTTTATTTTTAAAAGTCAGCCAGAGATCAAACCGTAGCAGCGGGAGGGACTTCTTCAATAAAGTGTCTTGGAAAAGCAGTTTTCCTGTGTACACCGAAGACTCTTCAAAGGGGGACCAGGACCGCTGCAAGGAGCGCCACCTATTTCTTTAAATACCCAAAGATTCTATTGGCTCCAGGCTGGCGAGGTTTTGACAGTTTACACCTGGTGACATTTAGAGACCGATTTTGGAGAGAGCTGAGGGGAGGAGGCATTTGGTATAACTTGACATTACATCCTCTGACTGACTGCGCTCTCTCTTGCCAATATACCATTTGTCTATAAAACACTTAGGCCCAAAAATAGCTGTACAGTTTGGTGTCATTGTGGCTGAAATGAAGGGCAACTGCCCCATCTCTTTGGCTTTCAGACACCCTCAAAATGTCGCGATGAAATGTCCCAGAGGAGTTAGCACAGCTCATGAAACCTGAATTCTCAGCCAGGGTGGGGCCAGTCAGAACATGGCGTTGAGACACATGGGACCTCAGAAGTGACCACCTAATACTCTAGGGGTGGCACCTGCCCAGGGGCCACAAGACTTAGAGTGAAAGGGGGTGCCGTTCGTAATCACAGCCGGTCAACAGGCACGAACCAGGGCTGTCCTGGGCAGAACCCAGTCTTTGGCCAAATCCCGCCTGTTCAGTTGGCTCTGCCCCCAGAGCCATGAGATGGGGTCCCTGGGGTCCAAGGTGCCGCCTCCTGAGTGCACGGTCCAGAGCGTGGTGACAGGGCTCCCTCCCCACAAAGCAGACCTATTGCTCCCAGTACGGGGTGGGGCCTTCTCAAGGCCACAGGCAGCACAGCGTCTGCCCACTTCTCTCTGGGGCAGTGGCCATGTGCAGCTGGTTTTCCCTGGGAGTGCAGCGAATACGGGGTCCTCTTCCTTGCCACTTATGTTCAGCTCCCGTGTTTCATTACTAAGTGCATTTTCCACCAAAGTCCAGTAGCAAACAGGCCCTGGGCTTGGAGTTCACCTGCTGTGAAAGGTGGTGTGAGGGTGTCACAGGGCTCAGCAGTTCCACTGACTGCTTCTGACCCGCCATGACCTTAGTGTCCCCTCCGTGGAGCTCTGCCACCCGTAGCTCCTGCGACCCCTCAAAGCATCTCGGCTGAGCATATTCAGCCTGGTCAGTGGGCCCATCAGCAAGATGGGACATGAGCCCCATGCCTCGTACCTGGCAGTCCCAGGAGGCCAGTGGAGCCGAGGCGTGGTACTCTGCACCCACCAGGGCTGGGGCCCCAGGCGAGGTCACAAGACCATGGCACTGGTTCTTCAGTGACCCTAACCTGCCTGTCTCTGTGTGTGGTCCACAGCCCGAGACCGAGGACGAGAAGAAGCGCTTTGAGGAAGGCAAAGGGCGGTACCTGCAGATGAAGGCGAAGCGACAGGGCCACACGGAGCCTCAGCCCTAGATTCCCTCCTCCTGCCACTGGGGCCTTGAGTAGCCATGGCAGCGGGCCCAGTGTCCAGTCACTTAGAAGTACCCCCTTGGCCAAAAACCCAATTCACATTGAGAGCTGGTATTGTCTGAAGTTTTCGTATCACAGTGTTAACCTGTACTCTCTCCTGCAAACCAACACACCAAAGCTTTATTTATATCATTCCAGTGTCAGTGCTACACAGTGTTGTCCCGAGCACCGGGAGGCATTCTGCAGAAACCCTTGGGAATGCTTCCGAGCACGCTGTAGGGTGTGGGAAGAACCCAGCACCACTAATAAAGCTGCTGCTTGGCTGGACCCATGCATCCTGGGTAGTCATTTGTCCTGGGGGGCTGCTTTCCCAGGGGGTCTGGGATGTGGGGGCTCCCGCGGACAGTCTCAGCCCTCCCAGCACCTGTGTGTACCCTAGAACCTCAGGCACAACCACACCAATGGGTGTCCAGCTGGTGACTTGCTGGCTATGAATGCCCATTTCCCATGAGGCCCTGGTTTGGTGTCCTGGCCCCAGATACCCCAGCTCCCTGGACCTCACAGGCAGCCCTGATGCTGGGAGGGTGTGGGCTCAGGGCCACACTGCCTGGTGGGAGTGCCAGCACCCCACAACCCCACGGTCTGGCTCGCAGAGGATGCCGGCTCTGAGCCTGTGTGGCTTTCCTATGAACAGGGTGGGGCTGCTCGGAAAGACTCAGAGGTGATAGTGCGGGAAGAGCCGAATGTGGCCTGGCTCAGCATGTGGGACCCCCAACCTGACCCAGCCTCTTGCTAGAAACTGCCCAGACACCCCAACATCCTGTGTGAAGGAGCCCCCCAGCTGGCACCAGGACCCTGTGCCTGACGTGGAAACTCCCCTAGCCACTCAGGCAGGAGGCTGCCGGGATGGCTTATAGGGCAGGGGTCTGCGGGACAGCACAAATATGTGTCAATGCCATTGGTGTGAAGCTGTGGGCATACGTGTCACTGACGTATCTATGCATGTGTGTGTGCATCTGTCTCTGCATATCTGTGAGCACGTGTGTGGTGAAGGTACCGTGCAGCACGGTTTATCTGTGTATCTGGCCCTGCCAAGGCCACTGCAGGGGCCAGGACCCCACCTGCATCCACGGCTGTAAAGGAGGCTCCAACCAAGCTTGCCCAGAGGTGGCATCTGGGAGAATGTTCCCGACTCAGTCTGTCCCTGAAGCCCCAACATCTGTCCTGCCGCCTGGAGAAGACTGGCCCGTCAACAGCTGCGGTCTCGCACAAGGCTCCCTCTGGCCCCTGGAGAGCGAGGACTTGGCTCCAGGTGTGCAGAAACACCAGCCAAGAGCTTGGGAATCTGTCCCAGGCCCCAGTCACGGCTGACGGGCTTATTTCCTGTCTGGGAGGAGGGTGGGGGTGGGAGGGAAAAGCTCAGCCACATGAAGCTTCTGCCACCGCACCCTGCCCCTTGGCCCCCTGGGGCTGGCCTCAGCCAGCCTCGGCCCCCAGCCCCACCCATGACCCATGCCAGAATGGTGCCCTGGGTTCACAGTGATAAGGAGGCCACCCTTCCCAGCAAGCAGAAGGCCCAGGGCTGGCCACAGTGGGGCCTGAGCCCAGGGGCTCACTGAGGGGACCAGGTCCTCAAAGCACCCACATCCTTCACTTGAAGGTGGGCCCCACATCAGACTCCCTAGTTCAGTCCTGGCTCAGCCACTCATCCGTGTGGCTTTGGGCAAACCAGGCACCTAAAAACTGCCTCCCAGGGGCACCAAGCCCTTTGCAGCAGACCTCAGCACAGCACGAAGTAAGCCAGGGCCCCAGGGCAGCCATCAGAGGCCATCTCCCACGTGCCCCAGAGCCAGATGAGGCCGAGCAGAGGCACTGGTGCAGGCAGTGGGTCAGCTGGGCTGGCTGAGGGGAGCCAGGCCCAGACAGAGGCATGGCTCTCCATGGCCGTGTGTGCAATCTTAACTGTGGTGGTTCTAAGTGGCATGGCTCTCGGTGGCCATAATTAAGTGTGGCGTTTCTACCGTTTCACCCCGAGTCACAGGCGAGACGTTTAGAAACACCACCCTTGATTACAGCTGCCCTGTGCCGGCCTCCCACTGCTAGTGGCCTATTTATAACCAGGGCCACCTGGAGGGGGAGCCAACCTGTCCACAGAGGGCTCACTTGGGGCACGGAGGGCCCTGGCTGCCCCAGAAACCGCAGGGAGTATAGGTGTGCATGGCCCGGGTTCCCCCTTGCCCAGTCCCACGGCTATTGTGGGACCTTTCTCTACAAACACTTCTCTTGTCTCATGGGACAGACCCTGAGGCCCCCTAAAAGCTGTTCCAGGGACCTGGGGTGTGGGGACAGTTTAGGCAGGTGCAGGCTGTGGAGCAGCCCTGGCTGGACTGGGCAAGCTCCAAGCATCTGTTTTGGCTGCAATCGGTTTGGGTCTCCTGGTCAGGTGCCCACTTTCCTCCAGACACAGGGGCGTCTAGTCATGGATGTGTCCCAGAGGCATGGAAGGACACTATGCCAGGCAGCCCTGGAGGCCTTGTGCCCATTGTGTGTGTGGTCAGGGGCTTTCTAGAAGAGACAGGCACGATCCTCAGGAGGTGTCGTCTCAGGGCTCCCATCAAGGAGCAGAAACGGTTCCCCCTGCATGGGGCCAGCTGAGGCTGTCAGCCTATGGGTGACAGCCTGTGCTCTATGAGGAGTGGTGATGGCATG
>NC_045434.1:215696065-215696605 GCF_002776525.5 Piliocolobus tephrosceles
GCCAGCCACCCCCGCGGCCCTCGGCGGCCCGCGCTTGGCCAAAAGGCGCGGGAATCGCAGTCGGAGCCGGAGGCGGGAGCAGCGAGCCGGAGCCCCGGACGCGCGAATGCAGGGTGAGCGCCGCCGCCCTGGCCCCTGGGGGCGGAAGGGCCGGAGGACCCCGGGGGGAGGACACGGCGGGAAGGGAGGGGGCTTTCCGCGCCCTCTCGGTCGCGGGGTCCGTCCGAGGGGCCACGAGCGGCGCTTAGCGCTGGCACCCCCCCAACTTGGGGACCTTCGGGGTAACTTCCCCGGGGCCAGCCCCTCCCTCCGTCCCCCTGCATCGGGACCTGGCAACGCCGTCCCTGGGGGGCCTCAGGGGACGGGGGCGGGGCGGTCTGGAGATCCCGAGCCCGCCCCTGCTCAGCGCAACCCGGAGGGGTCCGGAGGCCGCAGTCCCGCCAGGGTTCCCAGGCAGTCGCTCGGACGCGCCCTCGGGGTGGGGCAGGACTCGGGGAACCCACTGGGGACCAGCACGCGAGAGCACGCGAGTCGAAGCGG
>NC_045434.1:215696705-215697831 GCF_002776525.5 Piliocolobus tephrosceles
GGGGGGGGCGTGCCGGAGATGTCCAGGTCTCGCGGTGCGCGTCCCTCCCTGGGCAACGGCCAGGCCGGGCCCCGTGGAACAGATCGGCTGCAGCGCGGGCGGAGACCAGCGTGGGGGCGGAAGCCGGGGCGCAGCCAGAGCCCGGGGAATCCTTTCAAGTTCTGGGTTCTCTTTGTTGCGCAATGGGGCCTCGCGGCCGCGCGGCCTCATTGGCCCGGAGCCGTGACGTCACGCCCCGGCCACGCCCGCGGGTCTTGCGGAGTGAGGCCGGGTGGGTCCCATTCTGGTCGCACCTGCAGTCGGCCCTGCAGTAGGCGGGGAGGTGGGAAGCCAGGTCCTGAGATGCTGCGGGACGCTTTAAGTGCCCTGCAGGAGAAACTTCCCAGCAGGAGACAGTGCCATCCTGGGTCCCGTCGGCACTGTGGGGATCCCAGCCTGGGGTCTGGCCCTAGTGGCCGCTCCATTCTATGAAGAATGAACAGAAAGGGTGCAATCTGTGGGTCTGTGGTCACTGCCCCAGAGCCAGAGGGACGCTTTGTTCCCACACAACCAGTCCTCTGTCACTCTGCACTTGGAACCCGGTGTCCACGCCCCGCCCCCCAGGACATTCCTGTCCCATGCCAGGACTACAGCACCCAGGAGTGCCTGTCCCCAAACCCAGCCAGGCGTGGTGGTGTGAGCCTATAGTCCCAGCTACTTGGGAGGCTGAGGGGTGAGGATCACCTGAGCTTAGGGAGGTCAAGGATACAGTGAGCCCTGTACCCTGTATCCAAACCCAGCCCTGACACTGTCCTCTCCGTGTTGCCCTGAGCTTCTGCCTGAAGTATTCCCGTCTGCAGTGTGGGAACAGTGAGACCTGCCCTGCAGACCTGAGGCTCAGAAAGACCTCAGCTCTAGGGACAAAAAAAAAAAAAAAAAAAAATGCCCTTTTCCCCAACAGTTTAGGGTTTGAGAGGCCAGGACTTTGGTGTCAGGCAAGTGGAGTTTGGATCCTGGCTCAGGCATGTGCTGGCCAGGGCAAACGGCTTCACCTCTCCCTGCTTCTGCTGGACAAGCTTTACAATGGGGAAGAATTTTGGGGGCACTCACTGGAGGAGCATGCCCGTTTACAAGAGGAGCACGTGCC
>NC_045434.1:215697931-215702940 GCF_002776525.5 Piliocolobus tephrosceles
TGCCATTCTCCTGCCTCAGCCTCCGAGTAGCTGGGACTACAGGTGCCCGCCACCTCGCCCGGCTAGTTTTTTTGTATTTAGTAGAGACGGGGTTTCACCATGTTAGCCAGGATGGTCTCGATCTCCTGACCTCGTGATCTGCCCGTCTCGGCCTCCCAAAGTGCTGGGATTACAGGCTTGAGCCACCGCGCCCAGCCTTTTTTTTTTCTTTTTAAGACAGGGTCTTTAAGACAGACCTAGAGTACAGTGGCACAATCACGGCTCACTGTATCCTTGACCTCCCCAGGCTCAGGTGATCCTCACACCTCAGCCTCCCAAGTAGCTGGGACTATAGGCTCACACCACCACGCTTGGCCAATTTTTTATTTTTTGTACAGGCAGGTTTTCACCATGTTGCGCAGGCTAGTCTCGAACTCCTGGGCTCAAGCCATCCGCTTACCTTGGCCTCCCAGAGTGCTAGGATTACAGGCATGAGCCATGGCACTTCGGACCTAGAGTCTTTCCTGGCAGTAAGGCACCATTAGGCTAGACGAGAGGAAGAACTGGCACCATGAAGGGCTGGGCTGGTTGCAGCCTATGGCTCCTTCCTCACCACTCTGCACCAGTAATCAACACGTGGACAGGGTGGGCTGGGCTGGGCCAAGGTCACAGGGGCTAGACAGAGCCTGTTGGGCATCTGAGGGAAGGCCTCCCAGTCTCACAGCCGAGGCGGCCCTGGGCAAGTCGAAACAGATGTTGACTTGATAAGTGCATGCTGAGTCCAGTTTCCTATTTGATAGCGTAAAGACCACTGGTGTCTGCAGCCCTCTCGCCCACAGCGATTACTCACACTCTGCTCTGAACCCCCAAAAGGCTGCCGGCACCCCAAAGGCTGGAGGTGGCCCGGTGCTCCCCTCACTCCTGAGGCTAGTCTGCCCCAGGTCCTGGTCCCAGTGAATATGTATCTGCCCGCAGGTCTGAGGCTCCCCAGCACCTCCAAGCTCAGTGTCTTGGCCCATAAGAGATAGCACAAGGCTGGGCGCGGTGGCTCACGCCTGTAATCCCAGCACTTTGGGAGGCCCGGGCAGGCGAATCACCTGAGGTTGGGAGTTTAAGACCGGCCTGACCAACATGGAGAAACCCCGTTTCTACTAAAAATAAAAAATTAACTGGGCGAGGTGGTGCATGCCTGTAATCCCAATACTTTGGGAGGCCGAGGCGGGCGGATCACAAGGTCAGGAGTACGAGACCAGCCTGGCCAACATGATGAAACCCTGTCTCTACTAAAAATACAAAAATTAGCTGGCCGTGGTGGCATGTGCCTATAATCCCATCTCTCCAGGAGGCTGAGGCAGGAGAATCGCTTGAACCAGGGAGTCGGAAGTTGCAGTGAGCCGAGATCATGCCACTGCACTCCAGCCAGGAAACAGACCAAGACTCCATCAAAAAAAAAAAAAAAAAAAAGCACAGCTCAGTGAGCTGGGAGGGCTTTAAGAGAGACATTTATTTAGATGGGGAGGCTTTGCTGAGTGCTTACTATGTGCCTGTCTGCATTCTAAGCACTTTCCCTGGCATAGTGCAGTAACTACCCACAACATTTTTCACGGTAAGTATTATGTCCAGTTTACAGAGGAGAAAACTCAGGCACAAAGGGGTCACGTGACTCACTGGGAAGCTGGTCTTGGGGCCCTGCAGCCTCAGTGGAGTCCACACTCTTTCTCGCATACCATGTGGCCTCTATACTGCACTCAGAGTGGTTTGCTAGACACGGGAGGGGCTGATAGAGTCCAAGGGACCACCCTGCCTCCCACGCTGGGTCTGGGATGGGGAAGAGGAGGCTACTGTGCAAGCAGAAATCTAATAAACGTTTGGGAAGGAATTTCCCTGACTACAGCATTCCCCCCCAACCCAGGAGGCCAGCGAAGGAGCCCCAATGTCGCCCAGACTAGGCTCCTTCCACGGGTCAGGGGTCTGGGCAGGTCCAGGGCAGGGGCACCAAGATGAATAAGACACATTCCTTGGGGCCTCGGAAGGTCCAGGGAAAGTCAGGCCACGGACAGACCAAAAGAACTCTGGACAAGAGGCTGGGCACTGTGGCTCATGCCTGTAATCCCAGCATTTTGGGAAGCCGAAGCAGGTGGATCACCTGAGGTCACAAGTTCGAGACTAGCCTGGCCAACATGATGAAACCTCATCTCTCCTAAAAATACAAAAAATTGGCAGGGTGTGGTGGCGGGCGCCTGTAATCCCAGCTACTTGGAAGGCTGAGGCAGGAAAATAGTTTGAACCCAGGAGGCGGAGGTTGCAGTGAGCCGAGATCCACCCTGGGTAACGAGTAAAACTCCATCTCAAAAAACGAAAGAACTCTGGATGAGACAAGCAGGAGGCCTGCCAGCTGGTGGCTGGGACATCACTGCCTTCCCTGCCCGAGAGCCAGGGGCCTTGGCTAAGGCAACAGTGGCTCCCCACCTTGAGCTGGAGATACTTCCTCTCTGGAGGACACGGGGTGTTGTCTGGTGCTGTAGATGCCCATGAGGACCGGAGCATGAGAAAGAGAGCAAATGAGGCTAAATGGGCCCTGGGTGAGAAGGGCCAGTTAAGTGTGATCAGAGCACAAAGTAGGCCTTCACTTGGCACTCGGCTTCTCCCACATTGCCTGCCTGGGCTGCAGCCAGAGGGCTGCCAGGCTGGGAAAGGTGAGGGAGGGACTCGCTGCCCAGCCCTCTGGCAGGATGGATGCTTCCCCGCTCCCCGCCACGTGCCTGCTGCCCAGCATCCTGTGTCCCTGACTCCCACGGAAAGGCCATCGGCACTTCCTGTGACTTCAGAGTCAAGCTCTGGTCTGGTCTACGGGCCGTCTCCAGGCCCTTGCTGCCCAAGCCAGCCAGAGCATGAGACTAGCCACTACGCCAGAGCACCCACTGTGTGCCAGACCTGGGCCCAGGGCTATAGAGATGTGGCTGCTGTCCACCTCAGCCTCCCCGTGGAAGAAGCACCGCAGTCTCTTAGAGGAGAAGGTACAGTGACCTTGCCCCAGCCATACCACTGCTGTGTGGGGGCTTTAACCCCCGCCTGGGGTCTGGCTGTGGAAGACCAGCTGGTGGCTGACATAGCAGACTGCCTGCCCCCTCTCAGGGTGGTCAGGAAAGTGGTGACCAGCTTCCTTTCCCAACATATCACTTGGGGAACAGGAGAGGGAAATAGAGGTTCGGGGGCATGTCCTCCTGGACACGTCCTCATGTGGCCTGATGAAGTGGAATGAAGGCAAGCGCGGCAGAGGTGTCCACGGTGGGGGTCTCTGGCATGGGCTGTGTGAGGATTCTGGAACATTTGATGACAAGAGGACTTGTTCTGGGATGGTGCCAGGGCATGCACGGGGCAGGAGTGCCCATCTGGACCCACCATGGCTGGTTCCCTGAGGATTCAGGTAACCTGGAAGGAAACCCAGATATTGAGCTTTGACCAGGAGTGGATGGAAATGAAGGAATACACACTTATTGGGCACCCCTGTATACAGCCCCTGGGTGTCAGGGACATGGGCAGGAGGGTCCTCCTGGGGGTGGAGAGGAGGGTGCAGCCTGATGTAAGCCAGGGCCAGATAGGTCCTGGTGTGCCGGGGCCTTCCCTGCCTTAGGGCATTTGTGCTGCTGTAACAGTACTTAAGACCCAGTAACTCATGACGAACAGATTTATGTCTCACCAGGTGTGGGAGCACTCGCCCTGTAATCCCAGCTACTCAGGAGGTTTAGATGTGAGGATCACTTGAGCTCAGGAGTTTGAGACCAGCCTGGGCAACATAGTGAGACTCTGTCTCTAAAATATAAAAATAAGGCCGGGCGCGGTGGCTCATGCCTGTAATCCCGGCACTTTGGGAGGCTGAAATGGGCAAGTCACTTGAGGTCAGGAGTTTGAGACCAGCCTGGCCAACATGGTTAAACTCTGTTTCTACTAAAAATACAAAAAAATTAGCCGGGCATGGTGGTACATGCATGTAGTCCCAGCCACTCGGGAGGCTGAGGCACAAGAATGGCTTGAACCCGGGAGGTGGAGGTTGCAGGGGCCGAGGTGGTGCCACTGCACTCCAGCCTGGGTGACAGAGCAAGACTCTGTCTAAAAGAAAGAAAGAAAGAGAGAGAGAGAGAGAGACAGAGAAGAATACACACATATATATAAATGTGTTTTTCAAAAAAGAAAGGCTGAGAAATCCAAAAGCAAGGTGCTGGCAGGTTTGGTGTCTGGCAAGGCCTGGTCTATGCTTCAAAGATGGTGCCTTGAATGCTGTGTCCTCTGGAGAGGAGCAGCACTGTTGCTCACATGGCAGAAGAGAGAAAGCTCCCTGAGAGAGAACTCACTACCAGAAGCCCTTTTGTAAACACTTTAAACCCACCCATGGCCTAATCATCTCTTAAATGTTTCATAGCCAGGCACTGTGGCTCACACCTGTAATCCCAACACTTTGGGAGGCCAAGGTGGGAGGACTGCTTGAGGCCGGGAGTTTGAGACCAACCTGGGCAACAGAGCAAGACCCCATCTCTACAAAAAAATTTAAACTAGCCAGGCAGGGCAGGTCATGGGGCTCACGCCTATAATCCCAGCACTTTGGGAGGCCAAGGCAGGCGGATCACGAGGTCAGGAGTTCCAGACCAGCCTGACCAACATGGTGAAACCCCGTCTCTACTAAAAATACAAAAATTCGCCAGGCGTGGTGGTGTGTGCCTGTAATCCCAGCTACTCAGGAGGCTGAGGCTGGAGAATTGCTTGAACCCGGGAGGTGAACGTTGTAGTGAGCCAAGATCATGCCATTGCACTCCAGCCTGGGTGACAGAGCAAGATTCTGTCTCAAAAAAAAAAAAAGTAGCCAGGCATGGCAGTGCACCCCTGTAGTCCCAGCTACTCGGAAGGCTGAGTGGGGAGGATCACCTGGGCCCAGGAGTTCCGTGCCACAGTGAGCTATGATCTCACCACTGCACTCCAGCCTGGGTGATAAAGCAAGACCTCATTTCTTTTTTTTTTTTTTTTTTTTTTTTTTT
>NC_045434.1:215703040-215714430 GCF_002776525.5 Piliocolobus tephrosceles
TTTTTTTTTTTTTTTTTTTTTTTTTTGAGACAGAGTATCGCTCTGTCGCCCAGGCTGGAGTGCAGTGGCGTGATCTCGGCTCACTGCAAGCTCTGCCTCCCGGGTTCCCGCCATTCTCCTGCCTCAGCCTCCCGAGTAGCTGGGACTACAGGCGCCCGCCACCTCGCCCGGCTAGTTTTTTGTATTTTTTAGTAGAGACGGGGTTTCACCGTGTTAGCCAGGATGGTCTCGATCTCCTGACCTCGTGATCCACCCGTCTCGGCCTCCCAAAGTGCTGGGATTACAGGCTTGAGCCACCGCGCCCGGCCGCAAGACCTCATTTCTAAAAAAATAGTCTTACCTCTTAATACTATTAGAATGGCAATTAAATCTCAACACAAGTTTTAATTAAATTTCAACATGAGTTTTGCAGGGGACATTCAAAGTGTAGTGCTCGCCATCTCCCATCCCAAGTACCCAAGGGCTACAATGCTGTCGCCAGAGCAGAAGTCACTGAGTGCCCATTGCCACCCCCCACAGATGCTCGTGGTCCCCAGCATCCCTGAGCCGCCAGGAGTGAGGGCTGCTGCTCCCCGAGACCTGGCTCCAAGGAGGATGCCACAGCCGCCTGTCAGCTCCGGTCTGCACCATGAGTGATGAGCGGCGGCTGCCTGGCAGTGCAGTGGGCTGGCTGGCATGTGGGGGCCTCTCCCTGCTGGCCAATGCCTGGGGCATCCTCAGCGTTGGCGCCAAGCAGAAGAAGTGGAAGGCCCTGGAGTTCCTGCTGTGTACGCTTGCGGCCACCCACATGCTCAACGTGGCGGTGCCCATTGCCACCTACTCCGTGGTGCAGCTGCGGCGGCAGCGCCCCGACTTCGAGTGGAATGAGGGTCTCTGCAAGGTCTTCGTGTCCACCTTCTACACCCTCACCCTGGCCACCTGTTTCTCCGTCACTTCCCTCTCCTACCACCGCATGTGGATGGTCTGCTGGCCCGTCAACTACCGGTGAGCACGTGAAGCTCTGGGGTTCCTGGGGTTCCATGCAGGCATGAAAACAAAGACATATCTGGTGTGCCCATGTGACATAGGAGTGGCCACACCTGTGACATCCTGGAGGGCAGGCAGGCTCAGGAGGGGCCGCTGTAAGCTGCTTGGGGCACACACGTAGCTTTGCATGGGTACACACAAGCAGCCAATACAGAATGCTTGGAAGAGGGACGCGTGACCATGTTCATGGTATCTCCTATGCAAGGAACAAGGCCGCACCACACTGCCTGTGCCATGACTATGATGTACCGGGGGGCGTGGGGTGCCTGGGTGGTGAGGATCCCCTACAGGTCCCCAGAGGCCTGGGGAGGCCCCTGTGGGTGACGCCAGATCCCTCTGTTCCACCCTGCCCCATGCCAGGCTAAGCAATGCCAAGAAGCAGGCGGTGCACACTGTCATGGGTATCTGGATGGTGTCCTTCATCCTGTCGGCCCTGCCTGCCGTTGGCTGGCACGACACCAGCGAGCGCTTCTACACCCATGGCTGCCGCTTCATCGTGGCTGAGATCGGCCTGGGCTTCGGTGTCTGCTTCCTGCTGCTGGTGGGCGGTAGCGTGACCGTGGGTGTGGTCTGCACAGCCATCGCCCTCTTCCAGACGCTGGCCGTGCAGGTGGGGCGCCGGGCCGACCACCGCGCCTTCACCGTGCCCACCATCGTGGTGCAGGACGCGCAGGGCAAGCGGCGCTCCTCCATCGATGGCTCGGAGCCTGCCAGAACCTCTCTGCAGATCACGGGCCTTGTGACCACCATAGTCTTCATCTACGACTGCCTCATGGGCTTCCCTGTGCTGGTGGGTGACAGCGTCGGGCAGGGGAGCCTGTCTCTGGGACAGCCCTGGGACTGCTCATACTCCAGGCATCAGGTGGTTGAGTCCTCAGACCCAATCCTTTGAGATGGGCTTGATCATTGTCCCCATTTTCCAGATTTGGAAACCGCGGTTCAGAGAGGTGCATAGACCTGCGTAGAGTCATGGCAGCCTGGTGGGACTCGAGCCCACATCTGGCAACTGCAGGGCCCCGGGCCTTCCTGCCGCAGTGAAGAAGAGTTTGCTCCCCTCACCCAAGGCCCGTTTTTTTGTTTTTGTTTTATTTGATTGATTTACTTATTTTTTTGAGACAGAGTTTTGCTCTTGTTGCCCAGGCTGGATGTGCAATGGTGCAATCTCAGCTCACTGCAACCTTTGCCTCCTGGGTTCAAGCGAGTCTCTTGCCTCAGCCTCCCAAGTAGCTGGGATTACAGGCACCCACCACCACGCCTGGCTAATTTTTAAAATTTTTTTTATTTTAGTAGAGACAGGTTTTCACCATGTTGGTCAAGCTGGTCTCAAACTCCTGACCTCAGGTGATCCGCCCGTCTCAACCTCCGAAACTGCTGGGATTACAGGTGTGAACCACTGCATCCGGCCTCAAGGGCCGTTTGATGCAGAGGTGGGATAGCATGCCCATGGGTTTCCTGGTGGGTCCAGGTCCCAGGATGGACAGAGGGAGGTGGGTAAGGGTGCTGGATCAGGAGACAGAGCAAGACCAGGGCAGGCCTCAAATGTCTGTTGGGGAGTTGCACTTGATACTAACTTCTGGGGAAGACCAAGGTGAGGCTGCTGTGAGAAAGGCCTTGCCAACAAGAGTCTGAGGTCCAGAGGGGCTGCCTAGGGTCCTCTTGGTGAAGCTGGGACCAGCTTGGCCCAAAAATGAAGTCTGGACTCAGTAGCTAACCCCTCCCCGCTACAGGACTCGATGCCCGTCCCCGAAAGGTCTGCAGTGAGACAGGGAGAGGACTGGGGCAAAGACCAGCCTGATGTGTTTCATCCAAGCGGCAGGCAAGACTGGCTCCCCTGAGTCACTGCGGGACGTGAGGACACTGGCTCCAGAACAGTGACGCGGGGGGTGGCAGCTTCAGAGTCGGAGCCTTGATCAGGAGGCAGCCCCCACTGCCCCACCCTCAGCAGTACTGGTTCCCGCCAGCTAAGGGTCTTCATGTGTACAGTGGGGCCTGGCGGCCCGGCCCCTGTGCAGATGGAGGGCAAGGGCTTTGTGAAACAGCAGAGACCCACGAGGCACCTCGGGAGCAGAGTGGGGGCAGTGGGGGGGGGGGGCGGGCTGGGAGGGAATTGGAGCCATTCCCGCTTCTCTTAAGGACAGAGAAGAGGGTACAGCTTGTGGGGCTACTCCATGCTGCTGTTATAGTTTCCAGATTCTTCACCCTCTAGAGCATGGGCTGTTCTTAGCCCATTTTCCAGATGAAGACACTGAACCCCAAAGAGGTTTAGCAGCTTTCTGAGGGTCACGTGGCCTATAAATGACAGAACCAACATCCCCACATCATCCACACTTTCACTCTTTTGTGGCAATCACTTAAGTATCGCTCTTTGGGACAGAGCAATGAGGTCTCTCCTGGGAGACGAGGAATGCAGAGTCCCTGGGCAGGGACCCAAAAGCAGGGTCAGGGCCAAGGAGGCCACTGGCTGGGAAGTGGGGGCAGAATCTTGAATAGGCTTGAAACCTGGTTCTCTAAGCCTCAGTTTCCTCATCTCAAAGGGGGTGGTAGCCAGGCACAGTGATTCATACCTGTAATCCCAGCACTTTGGGAGGCCGAGGCAGGAGGATCGCGAGGCTGCAGTGAGCCATGATTGAGCCGCTGCACTCCAGCCTGGGTGACAGTGAGACTCTGTCTCAAAACAAAGCGGGCAGGAGGTGGTAATCCACGCCCCGCTTCTCTCCATAGGCAGCCAGGAGGGAGACAGAGCAGGGCACACATTGCTGCCCAGCAGCCAGGTAGCTCCCGGAGGGCGGGGCCTCCCACTGCCAAGCTCGAGCCCTTTCTTCCCGAAAGGCGCCTTCTCCTTGGCGGGTACCCACCTGTCAGACCTGCCGTACACATGGGGAGACCGAGGCTCGGGGAGCTTGTGTGATGGTGGGGGGTCCTGCAGGTGCCAGGCTGAGCCCTGTGCCCACAGGTGGTGAGCTTCAGCAGCCTGCGGGCCGACGCCTCAGCTCCCTGGATGGCGCTTTGCGTGCTGTGGTGCTCCGTGGCCCAGGCCCTGCTGCTGCCTGTGTTCCTCTGGGCCTGTGACCGCTACCGGGCCGACCTCAAGGCTGTCCGGGAGAAGTGCATGGCCCTCATGGCCAACGACGAGGAGTCAGATGACGGTGAGGATGGCCTAAGAGTGGCCCCGGGGAGAGAGGTGTCTGGGAGAGGTCACTGGGGTTGGCAAGAAAACGGCTGTCAGGCAACTCCCCTACGGTGACTTCATTCTCAACCACCAGACACCCCCTGTGTCACTCCCAAAAGTACTTGAATGTCCAAGGGACCCAAGCCAGGTTCCCACAGGGCACTCTCCTATCTGGCTTGGCTGCCCTAGGTTCCAAGTAGTGGGATGTTCTGGTTAACAGCAGGGTAGACATGTCTGCAAGTGCTCCAGCAGAGCTCCCGGGCTTATCCCCCAACCTCAGGGATCCCCAGCAAGCTGCCCTGGGGGCTCCTGCAGACCCAGGTCCTGCCTGGATACCATTATCAGCAATACCATGACCCTCCGCCCAGCCCTTGTTCTGTCCAGGCACTGCCAGCCCTTTGTGTTATTTAGTCCTCCCAGGGTCACCTCAGGTCCCACCCCACGTCCTAGATAAGGAAGCAGTCTCAGTGAGTGAGCTCCCTGCCCAGTCTCAACAGCTAAAGGGTGGCATATTTGGGATTTGAACCCAGAACCCCTCCGCTTCCCTTTTCAGCTAACCAGCCCCCACCTTGTATATGTCTGTTGGGTCAGGGGGTCCCTGAGATTCCCTCCCAGATGCCCCCAAGTTTCCACGGCCCTAAGGCTCTGCCTGCCCCACCACCCCCCGCCACCCTACAGAGACCAGCCTGGAAGGTGGCATCTCCCCGGATCTGGTGTTGGAGCGCTCCCTGGACTATGGCTATGGAGGTGACTTTGTGGCCCTAGATAGGACGGCTAAGTATGAGATCTCTGCCCTGGAGGGGGGCCTGCCCCAGCTCTACCCGCTGCGGCCCCTGCAGGAGGACAAGATGCAGTACCTGCAGGTGAGCACAGGGCTGGGGGAGAGGCCGCACCTGCGGGTGGCGGGGTGTCCTGACCTCCCTGAGGCCTCTCCACTCGGAGCCCATCTCACGCCTTCTGCAGTTGCAGGGGTGGCTGTCACCATCTAAGGACGTGCTGGCCAAAGGCCACACAGCCTGTGTGGGTGGGCCCCAACCGCCACCCCCATGGTCCCTGTCACCTGAATTATCTCCTGCCGGCTCAGTGTCCTCAAGGAGCGCCCTCCCCAACCGACCCCAGCTATCTGGCACAGCCTTGCGGCTCGGAGAGACTGCGCCAAACCTCACGGCTCCCAGCCAGGCTGCCCCGGCGCGCAGCCTGATCCCTGAACCATGGAAGGCCCTTCCCCGGGGTGGAGAAGGGTTTGTCCCCGTTTTCCAGGAGGGCAGCTCCGGGTAAAAGCCAGCCGCGTCCTGACAGGTCCCACCCACGCGGCGCTTCTCCCACGACGACGCGGACGTGTGGGCCGCCGTCCCGCTGCCCGCCTTCCTGCCGCGCTGGGGCTCCGGCGAGGACCTGGCCGCCCTGGCGCACCTGATGCTGCCCGCCGGGCCCGAGCGGCGCCGCGCCAGCCTGCTGGCCTTTGCGGAGGACGCACCACCGTCCCGCGCGCGCCGCCGCTCGGCCGAGAGCCTGCTGTCGCTGCGGCCCTCGGCCCTGGACAGCGGCTTGTGGCGAGCCTGCGACTCACGCCCCGGCAGCCCGCGCCGCCGCCCCGGGCCCGGCCCCCGCTCCGCCTCGGCCTCTCTGCTGCCCGATGCCTTCGCCCTGACCGCCTTCGAGTGCGAGCCACAGGCCCTGCGCCGCCCGCCCGGGCCCTTCCCCGCTGCACCTGCCGTCCCCGAAGGCACCGATCCCGGAGAGGCCCCGACGCCCCCAAGCAGCGCCCAGCGGAGCCCCAGGCCGCGCCCCGCTGCGCACCTGCACGCCGGCTCTCTGCACCCTGGCCTGAGCGCATCGTGGGGCGAGCCGGGGGGCCTGCGCGCGGAGGGCGGCGGCGGCAGCACCAGCAGCTTCCTGAGCTCCCCCTCCGAATCCTCGGGCTACGCCACGCTTCACTCGGACTCGCTGGGCTCGGCGTCCTAGGACCGCCGGCGCCTCCCCACGGACGCCAGTCAGGCCAGGCCGCCCTCCAGGGCCACAGCACCAAAGACGCCCGCCTCCACCCCGCGCGCAGACATTCACCACCCCTCCCAGGGATGAGGGGGCGTTGGCCTCGGCGTTTGTCTTCCGGCTCCCCTCAGCTGGCCTTGTCCCAAGGGCGACGGCTGCACCGAACGACTGCACTGGTACCGCATGTTCCTGGCTGAGTGAGGTCAGGCCTGGGGAGCTGAGTGACATCCCAAGTTTGGGCTTGGGTAGTGAGTGACATATGCACGTCCAGCTGCGCCATCACCAACCCTGGGCAACAGGACATCGGGAGCAGGGAACCTGAGACAGGGCCACCGTGGGACTGAACAAAGCCCTGCCTTGGAGAGGCTGAGCTGGAGCCACAGGACTCCCCAGGGGCTTTCCATCCACCCTGCACCATAACTGCCACACCTGGGGGGGTGGGGTACAGAGGGTCTCTAAGCACAGGGGTCTTCAGAGCCCAAACAAGCTCTGATCAGGTCTCCCTGCTTCCGACCTGTCCTGCCTCAGTTTCCCCATCTGATGAGCAGGTGACCACGTTAACTCTCAGGGCTGTTTGAAGTCTCTTGGTCGTAGGCCCTGGCTACTGAGTGGCCCAGGTGTGAGAGGTAGTCTAGGGCTCTCTGTGGCCTTTGTGGAGGTCTGTATTCAGCACGTGGCCTGGTGTGGTCCCCTAGGCCTGAGGCCTCCCACTCTCAGTGCCCCCTACCCCCTTGGGAACCCACACTCCACCCCAGCTAAGCACAACAAGCTGCACCACCACCACTGGCACCTCAGCCACCTTGACCACCATTAGTGTCCCCACCCTCATTACTCTGCCATCGTTGCCTGTCCCCACCACATCAGCTCCCTCCATGGCTCCCACCGTGTGTGCGGTGCAGGCAGAGAGCACGAGGGCAGCAGGGCCTGGGCTTCCGTGTCCCCACGTCATCCCCAGCCTCACTCCCCACCCGTGCAGGCCTGGCCAGGAAGGGATCCTGGCAGGGGCTTCCAGGTTCTCAGCTCAAGGCCTGGCTCCAGGCAGGCATCCAACCCCTGGGAGCAATGTATTTCTTTACCTTCCCTCCTGGGCAGACCCCTTACAGGCCTGGGCATTGCCATGGGCCCTGGGTCTTCCCAGGCTAAGGAAAACCAGGAACAGCTATAACCTTGAGCTGGTGAAATAGGGCAGATGAGAAAGCTATCTCCTCCAGACCCCTACCCCTATGCAGTGGCCCCACAATACGAAAACCTGGGGTAGTTTCCAAGGTCAGCATAGAGCCTGCCTGTGCCCAGTTCCTTCTGGCCATCAGGTGGCCAAGCCTATCTCATCACCCTCCAGATAGGGTCCCACTCCCAGAACAAGCTGCTGGGGTGGGGTGGGAGGCTGCCTAAGCCTGTCTCTGCTTCAGAGGCCCCTCCAGTCCCTGGCTGTGGGGTAACTGGGGGTATGAGCTGTGGCCACAGGTGAGCAAGGCAGGGAAGTGCAATCCAGCCCTGGCCGCGGGAGGGGCCATCTCTGGCCAGTGCTGCTGTGCCTTCAAGGACTGACAAGTTACGTAGGGGCAGAGGTCACCAGCTAGCCATTGTCTCCTCCATCTGGGGGGCGTCTGTCCACTTGTCACCTTAGGTTTTCACTCACTTGTCACCTTGGGGTTTTGCTCTGTGTGTTTCATATCCAACAGCAATACTTACAGGGGAACAGAGTCCCCTAAATCACTCCAGTCCTGCGGTTTTTACAAAAATAAAGGGGGGGACCCTGGGCCTGGAGTTCTCTCCCAAACTTTGTCCGGCCTCCAGGCCTGTTCGCTGCGTTTCTAAGGAACTTGACCCTGGCCTCACTGGGGAGGGAGTTGTCTTCGTAGCACACCCAGAGCCAGGGATCCCTTTGTAGTTTTTTGACAACTGAGCATTTCTCTTCTGTACAGGACCCAATAAAAACTTCCGTATGATTTGCACCTGGCATTCCAAGGCTGGTTTCATGGAAAACCCTTCTACAAGCTCACAGCAGGGCTGGCCAGCTGCCCCTTGTCTTCCTCTGGAACCTGAGTTCTGGTAGTGTGCCATTTTTGGGGGGGTTGGACTTGCTCTCTGTCTTCACACAAATGCTCCAGTCCCACCAGCGACTGAGGAGTGAGATGGTCCTGGAGTAACAACAGGATAAAGCAGTGGAGTGGGCTCTACAGCCCACCAGTGGAGGAAAGGCCCTGTTAGCCCAGGTGGCAACCCCGGCCCCAGGGTTGGCACCTGGGGCTGCTAGTCACCGTGAGCTTGACTGAAGAGAGCGAACAGGTCAGGGCAATAGGAGCTGGGCCTAAGCCACCTGGGACTTGTTGAGCCCCTGTCCCCACTCCGCCCTCCTGGAATTTGGAGGCAGGACCTTTGGGTCCGCAGTGCAACACCGCCACCTGGTGGACTGCGGAGGGATTTGTCCTGGCCTGTACTCCACCCCACACCGCAGGAAGCACAGACCCGAGAGGCCAACCTGGACGGCGACAGCCGGCACCCCCACCCTCGCCCCAACTCCAGCGAGCCCATTAGGTGCGACTGTGGAGCCGGCTTTTGAAGGACCGTGGGTCCTTCACGCTTTTGGATCAGGACGGGTTTAGTGCCCTGCAGGCCAGGGCACTAAAGTCCAAAAAGAGAAGAGCTTCTATAGAAAGTTCGTATTTGTGGTTCCAAAGTATGCACCTAAGTAGGCATCGCAGGGGTGGGACACATTAGACCTCTAATGTCCTCTTGATACACACTTCACAGATTCGCGCTGGCTTTATTCTGAATTATAAGCTGTCGGAAGGAGGTGCCAGGATCTCTGACCCCACAACCCCAGCTCCCCCTCGCTGGCCCGGGGTCCTGGGCCAGAAGCCCAGGGGAAGAAAATCTGACCTGAGAACCTCCCACCACCGAAGTCCGTGCGCAGCAGTGACCTCGTTGTGGACCATTAAAGTGGTGCAGCGCGCTCCGAGAGCCACCCAGGGTTTGGATTCTCCGGCAGCCCTAGGGATCTGGAGCTGCGGGGGTCTACGGGGTCCGGGCCTGGAATGTGGGCCAGGGTCTTTGTCGAGCGAAAGGCGTTCCCCTCTCCCACGAGAGGCATCGGGTCCACTTTTGCAGCCCTCAAGCTGGTGCCACCAAGCAATGGGTCCCTTCTAGGAACCGCGTGGGCGGGGCGTCCGGGTGGGGCGGTGCATCTTAGGGGCGGGGATTCTGAGAAGGGCAGGCCTCGGGGAATGCGCCGGCCGGGTGGGCAGCACTGCTTGCGGAGGAGGTCTTTGGAAGCCAAGAGGGTCCCGGGTTAGGGGAGGCTGGGGGCCCCTCGCCGGCGGGGCGGGGCCAAGCGCGCTTTGTACCGGTGGGAACCTGGCGCCCGCGGTCCGCTGAATGGGCCGGGGCGGGGCAGCAATTCTCCTCGCTGCGAGGGGTCAGCTCTGCGCTGCTGCCAACTGAGACATTCCCACCGCTGCGCGGCAGCCGGGCGGGGGTGGGGGGCGGGTTGCCCGCCAGGGGTCCCTGGGAAAGGGGCTCAGCCCAGGACACCCCCTCCCAGCCCCTCCGGAGGATGCGCGGAGAGCGAGCGGTCCGGCGTGTGTAGGTGGAGCTGGAGTGGGGGTGGATTATGCCCAGACGCGCAGACCCAGTCCGGAAGGGCTGGGAGTATTTCCCTGCGCTAGCGGGGTGTGCGGCCCTCTCCAAGCCACCCCCGACCTAGGACCAGAACGGACGACTGGAAGGTCCCGGCAGTCACTGTGGGCGTGCTGAAAATAGTCCCTGTGTCGCGAGACCAAATAGGGAGCGCCTTCAGTTCAGGCCATCCCCGGGGCTTCACCAGGGCCGCCACACGCGCAGGCCCAGCCCAGGGCTCTCGGCGCAGCGACTCGACGCTGGCTGCGGCGGGGGAACGCTGGCGGACGAGCCGGGGAGACCTCCGGGGAGGAGGAGCGGGGGTGGTGGGGACCGCGGGCCGCTGGCGGCCGGAGCAGGAGCCCAGACGGCGGGGGTGCAGGGGCCGCACAGCGCGGGCGCCTCCTGGCCCAGCCCGGCGCTGTCCATGGTGCTGCCGGCGGCCCGCTCGGACACCAGGGGGTAGAGCAGGCCGCCGCTGACCTCATCTCCGCGCCGAAGGAGCTGGCTCACGCCGGGCAGGCAGCTGCGGAAGCCCGACGGGTGCTCGGCTCCGCTGGGCACAGGCCAGAGCCCTGTGGGGAAGAGCGGACGAGAGAAACGGGGGGGGGGGGGGGGGGGGGGGGGGGGGGGAGAGGAAAGGAGGGAAGAAGTGTGTTGACGAAGGGAAGAGGAGGGCGGAGAGGTCAGACGACCCGAACGTCTCCCCCGGGGTCCAAACCTCCTACCACCCAGATCGCAATCGCACAGCCAGCCCAGGCTTTACTGCTCCTCCCTCCACCCCTAGCGAGCTGGGGCCCCCTCCTCACCAGCTGCCCACCTGCCTCCGAGCAGTCCTCTTTATTTTTGAGATAGGGGTCTTGCTGTCTTGTTATGTTGCCCAGGCTGGTCTCAAAAGCCCAGGCTCAAGAGGTCCTTGAGGCATCCCTGGCTCTGATCCCACAAGCCTCCCCCTACTCCCTCCAGCCCTCCCCTGTACCTTGCAAGGAGTTCTGAAGGCTTCTCATGTACTTCACGCTCAACTCCAGGATGTCGGCCTTCTCCAACTTGCGCTTCCGGATCTACCCCACCATGGAAAGGTCTATTAGGCCGGCCTCCCGAGGTGGAGACAGGGAGGCTGGGATCGTATCACCCAGCCACCCCCACCCTGCCTGAGTCTCACCTGGTGCGAGTAGTGTTTCTCCAGCAGCGACTTCAGCTGCTCCAGTGACACATTGATGCGTGCCCGTCGCTTTTTCTCCATCAGTGGCTTGGAGATCTGCAGATGAACAGCCTTCAGAGTGTGGGACTGCCACCCTCCTGCCCTCTGCCCCCCCACCTCGTGGGGAAGGGCGCCTGCCCCTCACCCCTCAAGACCCCAGACCTTTCGAAAATTGCCGGGGAGGCTGCCCCGGGGAGCAGGCTCCGTGCCCATGTTGCAGTCCATGCACCAGTGCGAGGCAGTGCTGCCTTTATAGGGACCCTCGTTTACATGTCAATGAGGCCCTCTGGACTCTAGAAACCTCGAGGAGGAGGGGACCAAGGGAAGACGCATCGGGAAGCTCCCCACCTCCTTCCCTCAGCCCCCTCCCATAGCCCAGGCTTC
>NC_045434.1:215714530-215736077 GCF_002776525.5 Piliocolobus tephrosceles
CCCCCCCCCCCCGCCTCCCGAGGGACCTCCCTTCTCCTTTCTCTGTCTTTTCCTTATCTCTCTGGCCTCCACCACTTCCCAAGTCTGAGGACCCCTACCATGCCCACCCCCTCCACGCCCATCCTGTCCCAATTCCTGTAAGTTCTCCAGTCCCACTTGCCAAGTCCTTGATACCCTGGAGTGCAAGCATTCCGGGGGCCACCTACTGGGTAGGTACCTGGGCCAGCTGGCCACAGGCTGCCACATGACTATGACAGGGCTCTGGGCTCCCTCCGGACTGATGATGATGCCAAGGTGACGCCTCTCTGTGCACTTCATGCTCTGGCCATACCCGCAACGCCGCATTAGTTGCCCTAAATGTCGGCACAATGCAGCAATTTTCTGCCTGTGGCTGCTCAAAGCCGGGCACAAGCCAAGCCCGCGGGGGCCACACAGCAACGTGTGTCCCATTAAAGCGTGCAGCCCGCCCTCGGGGCCACAGCCAGTCTCATCCTTGCTGGGGCCTTGGGCTTGGGAGGGGTCCTGGTGGGGGTGTAGCCTGGGTCCCATGTTCTCTGACATTGCTAGAATCCAACACAGACTTCCCACAGGAGGCAGGTGGGGTCAACGCGGCTTCCTCCCCCTTCCCCACAGCCCTGGGCTTCCAGGCTGGGTGGCTTTGGTGGCAGACCCTCTCCCCATGGAGAAGCACTGGAAGTCCACTCCCATGAGCCTGCTGTGAGCTCCACGTACAGGTGGTGGTGGCAGGAGGCCACTGACATTCTGGGAAGAGCTCCAGGCCACACTTCGAGAGGCCCAGGGCCCACACCCCAATCCATGATTCAAACTATGGGGGACCCATTGGAGGAGGTGCCTGGAGCGCTCGCCCCAGGATGGTTTAGGCCCTACAGCAAGGCTCTGGGGCTGAGCCCCAGATGAACTCCAGGAGGCTGAACTGTAGTCGCTGTGATGGACAGGAAGGCTGACCTCCAGGAAGTCCCTGGGTTCAAACCTAGACATCTCCCATGGGCCCTCATGGCCTGAGTTTTGGGGTTTGTAAAATGGTATTCTGAACAATGCAGCCCCCATTGCTTCTGAGGGTGACAGGGAAGTTGCAAAAATTCTGCAGCTGAGCCCTGTGGCAGAGGAATGAACAAACCGGCTTCTGTGTAGGGACTCAGGGTGGGGTGCGCCCCCCAGGGCTGTCAAGCCGGGGTATCTCCCCCCAGCCCGCCCCCGCCTGCCCTCCCCAGGATAGCGGCGTTCCCAGGCGCCAAGCAGCGTGGAGAATCGCGCCACGCCCTCCCCCTTTCAGGCCGAGGCAGCAGCAACAGCAGCTCTGGGGCTCTCCCCATCTCGGGCCGCAGGGCCCGCGGGCCAGATCCGGGCCGACCCGGGCCTGGGAGGGCGGCGGGGGCCGAGGCCAGGCGGCGGGCGCTGGCACGCGCCGGGCAGCTTTGAAGCTCCAGGACCAGCCGGGCCGGGGCGTCCTCTGTGCGACTCGCTCCGAGCTTGGGACGGTGGCGGCGCGGTACAAAGGCACCGCGGGGCGGGCGGGCGGCGCGGCCTGGCACAAAGGGGGCAGTCGAGTGTTAAGGGCATTGTGCGGGCCCCACAAAGCGGCGCCCGCCCCCGCCCCCTCGGGGCCAAACTCCGGGCGCCCCGCAGGGCGCGGACTTCCAGCTGCTGCACATCTGCACGGAGGCCTGGCGCGCGCCGCGCCCCGGCGGGCCTCCCCTTCCCCGCGTTCTCGAGCTGCGGGGCAGCGGGGCAATTTGTCCTCTAATTACAATCCTTCCCTGTAAACCGCCGCCCGCGCCTTTCAACTCGGGTGCATTAGCAAACCAATGGCCCTCCTCGCAGCTCTCGCGGCCCGCAGCTGGGTGCCCGGCCCGCCCCCTCTCCTGAATCCGGGCCGCCATGAAGGGACCCCGGGGCTGCCCCCGCCCGCACCCCGACACCCGCCGTTCCCAGGGCCACCACCCCTCCCAAGCCCGTCCCCTGGGATTCCAATCGCACTGGGTGGGGCCGCTCACGTGGATGGCTTAGTGTTTCTTAAGCAGTGGAAAATTGACCGCAAAATGCGCTAATTCGCAATGTTCTGCTTTGGCTGCAGGAGGCAAGGCCCGCCTTAAGGCCTGGGCGGAATTCTCAGGCGTCGCTCCGCCCTGGTCCACTGAATGGACTTCCGCCTCCGCGGCCCCCCCACCCCAACCCCGACACTGCCCGCCGCGCCGCTTGTCCTGTGGCCCGATTTCGGGCAGGGGTCTCCCCACCTGGAATGATCCCCCTACTTTCTGGCGCCCCCACCCGTGGCTCCTCCATCACAAACAGCCTCCTTGGTCCGCTAGGCGCCGTACACGGGCCGAGGGTCTCGCAGGATCAAAGTGGAGAGAGAGATTGGTGCGACTTCCACCCTCCCCTTTTCCGAGCTCTGAGCCGGGTTCCTCCCCACCAGGGCCTCTTTACCCTCACTTCTTGCTCCCCTCTCTGGGCAGCCACTTCCCCTACTAAGTTAAAGTCACTGTGCTTTGCATCTGGCAAGGTCATTGGGAGACAGCAGACTAGTCTGTACAGGGACCGTTCCTGGAAACCCAGGCTGAAGACTCGGGGTCCACCCTCCACCCCAGCCTGTCAGGCTGCCTACAAGCCCTGAGTCTGGGCATCCTAGCACAGCCTCAGGCAGGCCTGGCTCCAGAGGGGCTCACACAGACCAGGAGGTATTTTCAGAGCTGGAGGGGGAGTGGCAGTAGGTTCACCCTGTCCTCTGAGGGCAAGCAGGACAAAGCACTCTCGGGCGGCCAGGAAGGGCATGGACCAACTTAGAAGCGGGGCTTACGCAAGCTGGGATGTAGGCCACCAACTCCCTTTCCATCTTTAGCATCTGGGGTCCCCAAGGCAGCCTGGAAAGGAGCACAGGTCCAGGAGGAGAAGTGGGGAGACCCAGGCCCCCCTCTGCTCATTCAAGGAAAAAAAACTTCCTTCTATAACTCCTGAGGGCTCTTCGAGCCTCCAGGGCTGCTCAGGGCCCCTCCCGTCTCATGTTGGGGAATTTAACACAGAAAGTGACAAGTGTCTGTGCCACTCCTTCCCTCATTTGGTTTTCCTGAGTTTGGCAAAAAAAGAAACAAAGAATATTATGTCAGGTCTGGAACCAAGTAGGGAGAGGTTTTCGGGCCCCAGGACAAGCGCCCTACCTGCGGCCCATCCCAGAGGATAGCCCTGTGGCTCCGGGCGGCAGCCCCTTCCCTTCTGCACTTCCAGGGGTTTGAACCAGTGCTAACTGGTGAGTGCTGCACAGGCTACTGTGGATGCAGGTGACAGGAGGGAGAAATCTGTTGTCCCCCTCTGCAGATGCATTTCAAAGTGAAATGAAGTGACTGCTCCATGTAATTAACTATTGGGACACACAGCAAAAGTGCTGAAATGACTCAGCCAATTGTCTCCAGATGCGGTTGGAGAGGCTGCGATTGTTGAACTCTCATTAGCTCTGTCTGTTGGGACTCCCACTAGCCCAGCAGACAAGGGCCCTTCAGATGACAAAGGCTGGGACTCCAGTGAGTGCATCAACGCTGACCTGGCCCAGCTCGGGGAGAGTGAGTTCAGAAAGACCCCCATTGCCCCAGGCTTTTGTGTTTCTCCCCAGCTGGCTCTAATCTTTAAATATTTACCCGGCCCCTTTGTGCACATATGACTTATGCACTTTGGGCTGATGGTGCTCATAAATTACATGTTGGTCACCTGTTTTTCAGCCTAGAAAGAGGGAGCTTTCATTCCTTCAGCCTGGAATGGCCAGAGGAGGGGAAAGAAAACTTTTGGAAGACAGGGATTCCTTCCTGGGAAGAGCTGCAGCCACGCTGGACAGGCCCCTCCCTGCGGCCCTCCCAGCCTCCACGTGGACAGCAGATGGGGCAGAGGCCTGTGAATGACTGGGAGCTGCAGGGGACCAACTCTCTTAAAAAAAAATCACCAACGTGGCCGGGCACGGTGGCTCACACCTGTAATCCCAGCACTTTGGGAGGCTGAGGCTGGCAGATCATGAGGTCAGGTGTTTGAGACCAGCCTGGCTAACATGGTGAAACCCTGTCTCTACTAAAAATACAAAAATGAGCCGGGTGTGGTGGCAGGTGCCTGTAATCCCAGCTACTCAGGAGGCTGAGGCAGGAGAATCGCTTGAACCCAGGAGGCAGAGGCTGCAGTGAACTGGGATCCTGCCACTGCACTCCAGCCTGGGCGACAGAGTGAGACTCCGTCTCAAAAAAAAAAAAAAAAAAAAAAAGAAAAGAAAAGAAAAAGAAGCCTAATTTCATCTCAGCCTAGAGTTTAATTTGGAAATAGCATAGTGGTTCTCAGGGTTCTCTAAAACAGGAGGTATCCACACTCGGGTTCAGGAAAGAAAGCCACCTCAGCCTGTGGGCGGATGGCAGGAGGGGGAGGGAAGGGGGAGGCTGCAGAGGGAACCTCCTGCATGAGAAAGGGCTCCCTTTGTGCCTGCCTGGAAAGCTTGGAGAACAAAACACATTCAAATGCTTATTTACAAGAAAAGGCAAGCAAGGCATGCCAGGCAGAGCTGTTTTCCCTTTTTTTCCTTATATTTTTGTAGGTGTGTTGTCCTGAAGCATAGAGGGATGGGTGCACAGTGGGTCTGCTTGATCAGATTGCTTTCCCCTGTAGCAGGAAAGCAGGTCCCTGTGTGGGGTCTGTGTGTTTCTGTGCATCTCCGTGTGTGTATTTCCCTGTGTCTATGGGCAGCCCTCTGCACATGACTTTGTTTCTCTGGTTTGATGCCCTTACGTGCTTAGATCTGCTTCCTCTCCTTTCTCCTCCATCACTGCTCTGTGAACCCTGGGCCCTGACAGATTCGGCAACTCCCACAACTTCTGAAAATTCTCCTTCCCTGGAGTCCGGCCCCACCTGGGAGGAGACTGCTACCTCTCCTTTCTTTCTCCCTTCTCCAAAATGGGGCTGATGAAGAGGGAGGGGCCAAGGGGAGGTGATGGGCAGAGGAGACAGCATTGCTCTGGTTCTCCAGTCTGGTGACATATTACTCTACACCCCTGAGTGGCAGCAGTCCCTGGGGGTAAATCAGGGCTGTCATACATTGAGGAGAGCAAAAGCTAGAAAGGGCTTCCCAGGTACAGTGGTTTCCGGCCCCAGGACCAGCTCACTTCCAGGGGTGAACGTGCGATGAGTGCCCTCTGGTGGTCCTGAGGTGTCCTGGTGCAGAGGGAGAGGTCCTGAGTCTGGGAGAAACCACAGGAAACTGGCAGCAGCCACAGGAGCTCTCAGCTCCCAGGAACATTCACACCCAGGCCTCCTTCCCATGTGGCACTGCAGCTGGGTGACTTTGATTTTTAAAACATTAAATCTCTTTTCAATTCCCATCCACCAAGTTTAGCAAGTTTTCTGAGCACCGTTTAAACATGGTACTGGAGCTAGGTGCAGTGGTGCATGCCTGTAGTCCCAGCTACTCAGGAGGCTGAGGCAGGAGGATGGCCTGAGCCCAGGAGTTCAAGGCTGCAGTGAGCTATGATCTCATCACTGCATTCCAGCCTGGGCAACAGAGTGAGGCCCTGTCTCAAAAAAATCAATACATAAAAGAAAATAAAGTGGTATTGGGCTTTACAGAACAAATACCAATCTGTGCCAGAGAAATAAGGACCCCCACTGTACAGGAAACAGAGGCACATAGAATGGATTTGCCAAGGTCACAAAGCTAGGCTGCAGAGGGTGAGGGGTCTGGGATTCTGGCCCAGCCTCTCCATCCAGCTTCCCAAGCACCAGAGCTCCTGC
This sequence comes from Piliocolobus tephrosceles, assembly GCF_002776525.5. Taxonomy (NCBI): domain Eukaryota; kingdom Metazoa; phylum Chordata; class Mammalia; order Primates; family Cercopithecidae; genus Piliocolobus; species Piliocolobus tephrosceles. Next base: position 215,720,303 of record NC_045434.1, read on the forward strand.
CAGGACCTGCAGGGACTAGAGTGGAGAGGTGAGGGGCTCAGATGCAGGGCTCACAGACCGCCTGCCTCTCTCGCTGACCCACCGCTTGGTGCCAGCCTCCCTGAGGGCCTGTCCTCATCCCTTCTCAGCCTTGCTTCCTCCTGCCTCTGTGCCTTTCAAACACCGAGCCCTCACTCCCTCCTTGATCTCATTTCCAATGGAGGGCAGGCTGTCCATCCCCAAGGGCCCCAAGGCCTAGCTCTGGCATCTGCTCCTTGCAGCCTCCTCGCCCTGCCGCCATCCAAGCTGAGGGCCTCCCCTGGGGTCCCTCTCTGCTCCCCATCCTTGCTCTCCTTCTGCCCCCATTCCCATCCCTGCAGAGTTTATTCCAGTTGTTCGCTTACTGGCTTTTCTCCTCCAGCACGGCTCTCTGAGCCACCTGACGTGAGAGCATTTACTCTTTAAAAAGTCAATAATAATTTCTGATTATAAAAGTAATCTATGGGCCGGGCACGGTGACTCACGCCTATAATCCCAGCACTTTGGGAGGCCGAGGCGGGTGGATCTGAGGTCAGGAGTTTGAAATCAGTCTGGCCAACATGGTGAAACCCCAGGCTGCCGCACTCCAGCCAGGTTGACAGAGTGAGACCCTGTGCCTAAAAAAGAAAAAAAAAAAAAAGGTACATATATAGTTGGCGTTATATCATTTTGGCTTATAGCTCGATCATTTTCCCAGGCTCAGATACCTGCTCTTTTCCCCCAAGTGAAGTCAGGATCACACCAAATAGCTTTGCCTCCTGCTATTTAAAAACCTAATATAGACCAGGAGCAGTGGCTCACGCCTGTAATCTCAGCACTTTGGGAGGCCAAGGCGGTCGGATCACGAGGTCAGGAGATCAAGACCATCCTGGCTAACACGGTGAAACCCCATCTCTACTAAAAATATAAAAAAATTAAGCGGGTGTGGTAGCGGGCACCTGTAGTCCCAGTTACTCCGGAGGCTGAGACAGGTGAATGGCGTGAACCCGGGAGGAGGAGCTTGCAGTGAGCCGAGATTGCGCCACTGTACTCCAGCCTGGGCGACAGAGCAAGACTCCGTCTCAAAAAAACAAAAATAAAAAACAAAAACCTAATATATCCTGAGCATTGCCATCACCGTCCAGCCTTGTTCCACAACAGGAATTTCAGGGGGCGGTGGTCCCGTCGCATGGATGCCCAGGTGCCGTTGTCCAGGCCGCTTTCTAGGGACCCTTAGAGGGAGGGCTGGAGGTTGCCCCACTCGGCCGAACTCACGCCCCAAGGCGTCTGGTTTTCGGAGACCACACAGGGACAGCGAGGGTGCGGCCGTCTCAAATCTTTTTTTTTTTTTGAGCTGGAGTGTCACTCTGTCACCCAGGCTGGAGTGCAGTGGCACAATCTCGGCTCACTGTAACCTCCGTGTCGCCGGTTCAAGCAATTATCCTGCCTCAGCCCCACCAAGTAGCTGGGATTAAAGGCGTGCGCCACCACGCCCAGCTAATTTGTGTAGTTTTAGCGGAGACGACGTTTCCCCATTTTGGCCAGGTTGGTCTCGAACTCCAGACCTCAAGTGATTCGCCCGCCTCGGGCTCCCAAAGTGCTGGGATTACAGGCGTGAGCCACTGCGCCCGGCTCGTTTCAAACTTTACATTGCTTCTTGGGACAAGAACCTCCTGAGTTTGGGACTAAGTTTTGGCAGAGGCGGTGAGCGGCTTCTCCCACCCCAGCCCGGCCCCAGCCCAGCACAGAGTCGGATTCAGAGCCCGGATGTCCCCGAGGGGCGGGGCGGGGCGGGGCGCTCCCGCCAAATTCGGGCCACCAACGGGACGGGCCGGAGTTCTCGCGAGAACTGGCAGGCGGCGCGCAGCTCCGGGAAGCTGCCCTTCCCGGGCCGGCGTCGGCGGCGCAGTGCGCAGGCGCGGCCGGCGCGTTTCCCCGGGCTACAGCCGTCGCCGCCGCCCGCTCCTCCGCCGCCCTGCGCCATGGCGGGCTGCGCGGCGCGGGCTCCGCCGGGCTCCGAAGCGCGTCTCAGCCTCGCCACCTTCCTGCTGGGCGCCTCGGTGCTCGCGCTGCCGCTGCTCACGCGCGCCGGCTTGCAGGGCCGCACCGGGTTGGCGCTCTACGTGGCCGGGCTCAACGCGCTGCTGCTGCTGCTCTATCGGCCGCCTCGCTACCAGGTGCAGGCCGGCGGGGGCCGGTGGGGCCGGTGGGGCCTGTGGGGCGGGCGGGGGTCCTCTTGGCGTGGCGCGTGAGCACCTTTCTCCCCGGGCCCGCAGCGGCCTCCCACGCGCGCGCTCTTCACCCACGAGTTTAGGTCTCAGGAGGGGACCCTCCCTCTCCGGGCTCGGGCGCCCTGCACCCGAAGAGTGGGTGTTAAATTGCAGCTCGTGCAGCTCAGCTGGTGCGCGTGGGGTGGGAGTGAGTGAGCCCGCGAGTGCTTTTATGTAACTTAAGGTGCAGAGACCTATCTGCTGCCCTGTCTCAGGTCAAAGGCCCCGCAGTGACATGGGTGGGGCTGGGCGCACGGGCCCGGGTGCCCTGACCTCATAAACTAGGCTTAAGCAGTTTTCCTATAGCCGTGAATAATCATGGTGAATAATAATAATAGTGGCAGCTAAAATTTAGGTAGCAGTTAGTCTTAAGTGTTTTACGTGTGTGATTCTAACCGCAGTCCTAAATGGTAGGTACTGTTATTCCCTGGGTGTAGACGGGGAAGCAAGCAGAGAGGTTAAATAACTTGGGAGGCCACACAGCCAGAGAGAGGTGGGTGCAGAATTTGAACCCAGGTCGCCCACTTCTCTCTTTCAACCTCAGCAAATCGGCTCTATCTGCTTGCCTGTGGCCTGCCTATCCTGGGAAGCTCAGCGGCCCAGATCTGTACTCAGGACTGCGAGTGACTGAGCTGCTCTTGGTTCCTTTCAGATAGCCATCCGAGCTTGTTTCCTGGGGTTTGTGTTCGGCTGCGGCATGCTGCTAAGTTTTAGCCAGTCTTCTTGGAGTCACTTTGGCTGGTAAGTATTCCTTTTGGAATACTGGTTTTCAGGCGAGGGTGGACAGATCAGAGGGTCAGTAGTGGCATTTCCTCATCCCTGTCTCATCTGTGACCGGCAGAAGGCTGTTCAGGGTTCTCTGGAAACAAGTCTCCTGGCTTCCCCCTAGTTGCTCACATTTCAGGCCTTGTGATTTCGTGCCTGTGGGTTGGTTGTGAATCAGGCAGAAACAGATCTCCCTGGCACCCCCAAAGGTGCTGTCATCAGCAGCTGTGGTGACAGCATTCAGTAACAAGAGCAGCCCTTCCCGGAAGGGGTGCAGGTCCTCGGTGGCGGGCAGGGGCAGGGCTCTGGCTTGTCTTCATAGGCCTTTTTCATCTCTAATTTCTATTAGGTCACATCTAGTGCATCCCCACAGCCATTGTAGGATTTTTCCCTACACTATGATTTCAGTCCCTTGAGCCTTCTAGTCTGACCTGGATATGAACCAGTGGCTTCAAGGTAAAAAGTTTTAAATCTCCTCTTATCAATATTTTGAGCCATCTAATCCTTTGCTGGAATTATTTCAGTTTTGTTAAATTTTGTATCCGACATACATCACTCCTTTATGTTGTTATCTCCCTCTTTCATGTTTTATTGTGTGTAGTGTCATTTTTAAAGGACAGAAGGGTCCATAATGCCTCCGTGACCTGTGGGTTTGTTTTGCCTGTGACATTCAAAAACAGTCCCTTGCTGGGTGCAGTGGCTCACACCTGTAATCCCAGCACTTTAGGAGGCCGAGATGGACAGATCACGAGGTCAGGAGTTCAAGACCAGCTTGGCCAACATAGTGAGGCCAGGAGTTCGAGACCAGCCTTGCCAGCATAGCAAAACCCCATCTGTACTGAAAATACAAAAATTAGCCGGGTGTGGTGGTGGGCACCTGTAGTCTGAGCTACTTGGGAGGCTGAGGCAGGAGAATCGCTTGAACCTGGGAGGTGGAGGTTGCAGTGAGCCGAGATCACACCATTGCACTCCAGCCTGGGCAACACAGGGAGACTCTGTTTCAAAAAAAAAAAAGACTGGAAACAAAAATAGTCCCTTAAAAACTCCACTTTTTGCAAGCCTGAGGTAGTAGATGCTGCAGCCGGTACCTGTGTCCACTCTCAGACAGGTGAGAACAGGGCCTCATGGACTTAGGGCCAGCTCAGGAGACCCACATCAGCACTTACGGCTAACTTGGTTCTCTTGTCCCAACTTAACTCTGTTTTTGTCTTTAAATAGGTACATGTGCTCCCTGTCATTGTTCCACTATTCTGAATACTTGGTGACAGCAGTCAATAATCCCAAAAGTCTGTCCTTGGATTCCTTTCTCCTGAATCACAGCCTGGAGTATACAGTAGCTGCTCTTTCTTCTTGGTTAGAGTTCACACTTGAAAATATCTTTTGGCCAGGTTAGTGTGCCTTATGTCCCCCTCTGGGGGGGAAAAGGGTGGCTCCCATTCAGGCTGAGGACAGTGACATTGATTCACCTTTCAGGTCTAATCTCCCCCAAGCGGTTTTCCTCAGACCTCTATCCTCACTAAGCTATTTATAAAGGATGAGCTCCGCTCATGAATTCTGTCTGCCTCTGGATTTTGACTCGAGGACGTGCTGACCTTTTGCTTTTAAGTTTGCATCACATAGTGCACCATCTAATGTGAAGTCCCAACCTTGGGTAGTTGTGATTCTAATTTTACAATCAAATGAAATTTAGACGTTTCATGTAAGAGTTTACTGGCTGGGCATAGTGGCTCACACCTGTAATCCCAGCACTTTGGGAGGCTGAGGTGGGTGGATCACATGAGGTCAGGAGTTTGAGACCAGCCTGACCAGCATGGTAAAACCCCGTCTCTACTAAAAATATAAAATTAGTTGGGCCTGGTGGCGCATGCCTGTAATCCTAGCTATTTGGGAGACTGAGGCAGGAGAATTGCTTGAACCCAGGAGGTGGAGGTTGCAGTGAGCTGAGATTGTGCCATTGCACTCCAGCCTGGGCAATGAGAGTGAGACGCTGTCTCAAAAAAAAAAAAAAAAATTGACTAACAAAAGCCTCTGTATGTGGATTGCACTCTGAAATTGAATGTCTCACAGCCAATGAAATGAAATACATGTAGCTCCTGGGATTCAGGGTGGAAACCTTGGACCCTTGTTTTCTTCTCTCTTTTTTTTTTTGAGACGGAGTCTCGCTTTGTCGCCCAGGCTGGAGTGCAATGGCGGGATCTCAGCTCACTGCAAGCTCTGCCCACCGGGTTTACACCATTCTCTGCCTCAGCCTCCCGAGTAGCTGGGACTACAGGTGCCCGCCACCTCGCCCAGCTAGTTTTTTGTATTTTTTAGTAGAGACGGGGTTTCACCGTGTTAGCCGGGACAGTCTTGATCTCCTGACCTCGTGATCCGCCCATCTCGGCCTCCCAAAGTGCTGGGATTACAGGCTTGAGCCACCGCGCCTGGCCCTTTTCTTCTCTTAGCTGTACTTGTCCCCAGATGAAGGACTGAGCATGTGGCCGGGGGTGGTGAACCAGAGAACCCATCAGCTGTAGCAAGAGAGCATCTCTTTACCATGATGCTTTCATTGTGCTTATTGGCATTTTAAAGTAAACTGATGACTAGCACAACTTAGGAGAATGTGTTTTCTTATGAAATTTTAACGTGATGACAAATGCTGATTGCCCACGAGCACATTTTCTGTTTCTGTCTTTGGGAAAATAGGTTAATTTTAAGCAGTGCGAAGGGAAGCTCAGCTGGCCAGTGTTTTCACTCCTTGTGTGTCATCGATGTCTCTCTCCCACAGAACTGAAGCAGATCACCTGGCTCAGTGTCACAGGGCTGCTGATGGTGGTCTTCGGAGAATGTCTGAGGAAGGCGGCCATGTTTACAGCTGGCTCCAATTTCAACCACGTGGTGCAGAATGAAAAATCAGATACACATACTCTGGTGACCAGCGGAGTGTACGCTTGGTTTCGGCATCCTTCTTACGTCGGGTGGTTTTACTGGAGTATTGGAACTCAGGTATAATATCAAATATGACACCACTTCCCTTTTTTATTTTTTATTTTTATTTTTTAGTAACATTTTAAACATTGTGATACAATTCACATACCATAAAAGTCACCACTTCGAAGTACACAATTAGTGGTTTTCAGTGTATTCATGAGGTTGTTGGTCTCCTTTAAATAATAGGTACATGTTCTTCTTGGCATGTTTCAAGTGATAATTTAATAAAAGTCAAGAGAACTAATGTAGTCTGTAATGCTTTTTAGTATGTGCCCAAAACCTGGGTGCATAAATCTTTGGTGCTGTTAGCTACCTGCTGTATCCCTTTATCCTGTTTCTGCCTGTTTTTTTTTTCTTTTTTCTTTTTTTTTGGGTAGAGACAGGGTCTTACTATGTTGCCCAGGCTGGTCTCAAACTCTTGGCCTTGAGTGATCCTCCCACCTCAGCTTCGCAAAGTGCTAGCATTATAGGCATGAGCCATTGTGCCTGTCCCCTTCTCTGCCCCTTCAACCTATTAATAGATCTGAAACACCCCAGAGGGGCTGAGGACAGAGATGGCGCTTAGGGGAGGAGTGCCCTCTACCACTCGTGGCAGTTTGGCTGGATTTCATCAGAAATAGGTATTAATGGGGCTGAGGCCAATGTGTTAGTGAGCTGTGTGGAGCCATGTAGCTTTGTTCTGTCTCAGGCTGAAGAAAAGGCCTTGTTTCTTTCTTTCTATTTTTTTTTTTTTTTGACACCTAGTCTTGCTCTGTTGCCCAGGCCGGAGTGCAGTGGTGTGATCTTGGCTCACTGCAACCTCTGCCTCCCAAGTAGCTAGAACTGTAGGCACAAACCACCATGCCTGACTACTTTTTGTATTTTTTTTTTTTTGTAGAGACAGCGTTTCTCGAGTTGTCCAGAGCCGTCTTGAACTCCTGAGCTCAAGCAATCTGCCCTCCTGGGCCTCTCAAAGTGCTGAGATTACAGGCTTGAGCTAGGGTGCCTGGCCTTTTTTTTTTTTTTTTGAGACGGAGTCTCGCTTGTCGCCCAGGCTGGAGTGCAGTGGTGTGATCTCAGCTCACTGCAACCTCCACCTCTCAGGTTCAAGCGATTCTCCTGCTTCAGCCTCCTGAGTAGCTGGGACTACAGGCACCCACCACCACGGCTGGCTAATTTTTTTTTTTTTTTTTTTGAGACGGAGTCTCGCTCTGTTGCCCAGGCTGGAGTGCAGTGGCCGAATCTCAGCTCACTGCAAGCTCTGCCTCCCGGGTTCACGCCATTCTCCTGGCTCAGCCTCCCATGTAGCTGGGACTACAGGCGCCCGCCCGCCACCGCACCTGGCTAATTTTTTTTTGTATTTTTAGTAGAGACGGGGTTTTACCGTGTTAGACAGGATGGTCTCGATCTCCTGACCTCGTGATCCGCCCGTCTCGGCCTCCCAAAGTGCTGGGATTACAGGCTTGAGCCACGGCGCCCGGCCAGTTTTTTGTATTTCTAGTAAAGACAGGGTTTGACTGTGTTAGCCAGGATGGTCTTGATCTCCTGACCTCATGATCTGCCCACCTGGGCCTCCCAAAGTGCTGGGATTACAGGTGTGAGCCACCACGCCCAGCCTTTTTTTTTAAGACAGGATGTTGCTGTGTTACCCAGGCTGGAGTGCAGTGTTGTGATCATGGCTTACTGCAGCCTTGACCTCCTGAGCTCAGGTGATCCTCCTACCTCAGCCTCCCAAGTAGCTGGAACACATTACAGGTGTGTGCCACCACATCCAACTAATTTTTAAATTTTCTGTAGAGGTGGTTCTCCTGGCCAGTTGCCTGTAATCCCAGTACTTTGGGAGGCTGAAGTGGGTGAATCACTTGAGGTTAGGAGTTTGAGACAAGCCTAGCCAACATGGCAAAACCCCATCTCTACTAAAAGTACAAAAATTAGTTGGGCATGGTGGCATATGCCTGTAGTCCCAGCTACTCGGGAGGCCTAGACCTGAGAATTGCTTGAACCTGGGAGATGGAGGTTGCAGTGAGCTGAGACCATGCCACTGCACTCCAGCCTGGGTGATGGAGTGAGACTGTCTCAAAAACAGAGATAGTTCTCCCTTTGTTGTCCACGCTGGGCTCGAACTCCTGGGCTCAAGCGATCCTCCCACCTTGGCCTTCGAAAGTGCTGGGATTAGGCCAGGCGTGGTGGCTCATGCTTACAGTTCCAGCTAGTTGAGAGACTGAGGCACGATATTTGCTTGAATCTGGAAGGCAGAGGTTGCACTGAGCCGAGATCACGCCACTGCATTCCAGCCAGGGTGACACAGCAAGACTCAGTCTCAAAACAAAAAAAAAGAAAAGAAAAAGTGTTAGGATTATATAGGTGTGAGCCACTACACCTGACTCTCTTTCTCTCTCTCTCTCTGTGTGTGTGTGTGTATATATATATATATATATATATTTTTTTTTTTTTTTTTTAAATTTATGTATGGTTTTTCTTTTTTTCCTTTTTTTTTTTTTGAGGCAGGGTCTCTCACCCAGGCTATAGTGCGTTGGCATGATCATGGCTTACTGCAGCCTCGACCTCTTGGGCTCAAGTGATCCTCCCACCTTAGTCTCCTAAGTCTCTGTAGCCCAGGCTGGAGTGCGGTGGCACAATCTCGGCTCACTGCAACCTCCGCCTCCCGGGTTTGAGGGATTCTCCTGCCTCAGCCTTCTCAGTAGCTGAGACTACAGATGGGTGTCACTACACCTGGCTAATTTTTGTATTTTTTAATTAATTTATTTTTTTGAGATGGAGTTTCGCTCTTGTTGCCCAGGCTGGAGTGCAATGGTGCGATCTCAGCTCACCGCAACCTTTGCCTCCCAGTTCAAACGATTCTCCTGCCTCAGCCTCCTGAGTAGCTGGGATTACAGGCATGTGCCACCACTCCCGGCTAATTTTGTATTTTTAGTAGAGACGGGGTTTCTCCGTGTTGGCCAGGCTGTTCTCAAACTCCCGACCTCAGGTGATCTGCCTGCCTTGGCCTCCCAAAGCACTGGGATTACAGGTGTGAGCCACCATGCCCAGCCCCTGGCTAATTTTTGTATTTTTACAGAAGCAAGGTTTTGCCATGTTGCCTAGGCTGTTCTCAAAACTCCTGGGGTCGAGTGATCCACCCGCCTCAGCCTCCCAAAGTGCCGGGATTATAGGTGTGAGCCACCACGTATATTTCTTTCTTTCTTTTTTTTTTTTTTTTTGAGACAGAGTCTCACTCTGTCGCCCAGGCTGGAGTGCAGTGGCGCGATCTTAGCTCACTGCAACCTCCACCTCCCGGGTTCAAGTGAATCTCCTGCCTCAGCCTCCTGAGTAGCTGGGATTACAGGTGTGCACTACCACGTCCAGCTAATTTTTTGTATTTTTTAGTAGGTTTAGTAGGGGTTTCACCATGTTGGCCAGGCTGATCTCAAACTCCTGACCTCAGATGATCCACCCGCTTCAGCCTCTCAGAGTGCTGGGATTATAGGCATGAACCACCCGCACCCTGCCCGTATATTTCTTTTTTAAAATTATTATTTGGTTAGGCACAGTGGCTTTGGGAGACCAGAGCAGGAGGATTGCTCGAGGCCAGGAATTAGAAACCAGCTTGGTCAACATAGTGAGAACCCTTCTCTCCAAAGGAAAAAGTTAAAAATATATCTGGAAGTGGCTCGTGCACCTGTAATCCCAGCTACTCAGGAGGCTGAGGCAGGAAGATCGCTTTGATTGCTACTGTACCCCAGTCTGGGCAACAGAGTGAGACCCTGTCTTGGAAAATAAAATTATTTGTGTATTAAAGATGAGAGCTTGCTGTGTTGCCCAGGCTAGTCTCAAACTCCTGGGCTCAAGCAGCTGTCCTGCTTTCGTCTCCTGAGTAGCTGGGACTATAAGTGTGCACCACCATGCCCAGCTAAGTTTTTTGTTTTTAGTAGAGATGGGGTCTTACTGTTGCCCAGGCAGATCTGGGAACTCCTGGGCTCAAGCAGGCCTCTCACTGCAGCCTCCCAAAATGCTGGGATTACAGGAGTGATCCACCATGCCCAACCCCAAGCCTTATTTCTTGAAAATGTTTCTTGATTCTTTACTCTTGGTCCTAGAAAAACTTGGCCAAAGAATGTGAATACATCTTGGAAAATTCACCAAGTCTTTGAGAAAAGTCTCCAAGTCTTTGAGCGAATCCAGAGATCTCTCAGGCATCCCATCAGCAATGCATAGTCCTTGGTGACTCTCTGGTGACCCCTAACGGTATAGTTGGGGCAGATGATTATTCCATAGCTTTTTTTTTTTTTTTTGAGACGGAGTCTCGCTCTGTCGCCCAGGCTGGAGTGCAGTGGCCGGATCTCAGCTCACTGCAAGCTCCGCCTCCCGGGTTGACGTCATTCTCCTGCCTCAGCCTCCCGAGTAGCTGGGACTACAGGCGCCCGCCACCTCGCCCGGCTAGTTTTTTGTATTTTTTAGTAGAGACGGGGTTTCACCATGTTAGCCAGGATGGTCTCGATCTCCTGACCTCGTGATCCGCCCGTCTCGGCCTCCCAAAGTGCTGGGATTACAGGCTTGAGCCACCGCGCCCGGCCACCATAGCTTTTACTTTACATTTTTTGTTTCTAAAATATGTAAAACTCTCACATTAACAATCACCTTCCGGGCCAGGCACGGTGGCTCAAGCCTATAATCCCAGCACTTTGGGAGGCCGAGACGGGCGGATCACGAGGTCAGGAGATCGAGACCATCCTGGCTAACACAGTGAAACCCCGTCTCTACTAAAAAATACAAAAAAATAGCCGGGCGAGGTGGTGGGCGTCTGTAGTCCCAGCTACTCGGGAGGCTGAGGCAGGAGAATGGCGTAAACCTGGGAGGCGGAGCTTGCAGTGAGCTGAGATCCGGCCACTGCACTCCAGCCCGGGCGACAGAGCAAGACTCCGTCTCAAAAAAAAAAACAAAAAACAATCACTTTCCCTGGGAACAAATTGGTTATGACTGAATAATGCAATTTGCCATAAATGTTTGCTTACTGTATACATATGTGCACTAGAATCAAAGGGTTTTCCATACTTTTTTGTCTACATATTTTTTTACATTGTGCTCCAGCACTTGTGTGTGTATGAACAGAACATGTCTTTCCTAATGTAATAATTACCCTTACCGTGTAAAAAACCCTGTTTTCTATCTTACTATTTGCAGTACTGTTCATGATGCACTAAATGATTTCATGGCTCAGTAACAGGCTATAGCCTGCTATCAAGAACTCCCGCTGTAAGGTATCCCCAGCAAGCTATGCCAGATGTGAGGGTACAGGCCCTGGAGTCACTGACTGGGCCAGTCCTGATTCTGACATTCACCGCTTGGCCTCCCTCTCCTCTCATGTTAAAGTAGGGGCAGCTAGACGTAGTGGCACATACCTGTAGTCCCCCCTACTCGGGAAGCTGAGGCGGGAGGATGGCTTGAGCCCAAGAGTTCAAGTCCAGTCTGGGCAATATAGTGAGACCCTGTCTTTAAAAAATAAAGGCTGGGTGGGGTGGCTAATGCCTGTAATCCCAGCACTTTGGGAGGCCGAGGTGGGCAGATCACAAGGTCAGGAGATCGAGACCATCCTGTGAATGGTGAAACCCCGTCTCTACTAAAAATACAAAAAATTAGCCAGGCGTGGTGGTGAGCGCCTGTAGTCCAACTACTCGGGAGGCTGAGGTAGGAGAATGGTGTGAAGCCAGGAGGCAGAGCTTGCAGTGAGCCGAGATCCGGCCACTGCACTCCAGCCTGGGCGACAGAGTGACACTCCTTCTCAAAAAAATAAATTAATTAATTAAAATAAATAAATAAATATTTTAAAAAACAAAGTGGGGATATTAGCTTGCCCCCAAAGGTTTGCCATGAGAGTTGAATAGGGTAATGATTGTAAAGGGCTTAGCACGGTGCTGGGAACACAGTAAGTGCTCAATAAGAGAAGGTGTGAGAGGTCAGGACATGAGCCTGGCTCTCCAGGTGGCTGAACTGGAGCCTAAAATGTATGTTCAGAAAACATACAGAAAATGTATGTCGGGGAAGATGCTCATCCACAGGGGACCAGTGGGCAGGAGTAGGTGAGTGGTTCCCTGAGGAGCTGGGGCATGCTTTTGGCCTTGAAGGACTGTTTGGCTGGGGATCAGTAAGAAGGATGTTCTTTTTTTTTTTTTCTTGAGAGGGAGTTTCGCTCTGTTGACCAGGCTGGAATGCAATGGCGATCTCAGCTCACTGCAACCTCTGCCTCCTGGGTTCAAGCAATTCTCCTGCCTCAGCCTCCCCAGTAGCTGGGATTACAGGCTTCCACCACTATGTCTGGCTAATTTTTCTATTTTTCATAGAGACGGGGTTTTACCATGTTGGCCAAGCTTGTCTCAAACTCCTGACCTCAGGTGATCTGCCCACCTTGGCTTCCCAAAGTACTGCAGTTAACAGACGTGAGCCACTGCACCTGGCCAGGATGTTCTTAAAGGTGGAAGAGCGAGCCAGGAGTTCGAGACCAGCCTGGGCAACATAGTGAAACCCCATCTCTACAAAAAAATACAACAATTAGCTGGGCGTGGTGGCGCATGCCCTTAGTCCCAGCTCCTTGGGAAGCTGAGGTGGGAGGATCACTTGAGCCCAAGAGGTTAAGGCTGCAGTGAGCCATGATCTTGCCACTGCACTCCACGTGACAGAGTGAGAACCCGTCTCCAGGGAGGAGAGGGAAAAAGGTAAGAAGCAAAGTGGGCACAGCGTGGGGAAGGCAGGAGACTGGGGACGTAGGTGAAGTGCTGCTTTTCTTGGGTTGGAAACCCAGACTCAGGAGGTGGGGTTGAGGCTCTGGAGCTCTCTGAACGTGGAGGTGATCTGCTGGAAGGGGCATTTCGGAAGCTCAGTTTTGTGGCCCCGTATCTCGTGCTAAAGCAGAGGTTGTGGGTTTAGGAGGCAGAGGCCCAGGCAGCTGTGGTGTAAGCAAATGCATTTGTGGTGGGAGGGTCCTGGGCAGGAAGGCAGCGTGCATGGGACCTCATGTTGGGGAGCTCACACTAGGAGGTGGGGGGCATTGCTGTCACCCGAAGCTGAGGGTTGAAATCCAAGAGGTAGGCCGGGCGCGGTGGCTCAAGCCTGTAATCCCAGCACTTTGGGGGGCCGAGACGGGCGGATCACGAGGTCAGGAGATCGAGACCATCCTGGCTAACATGGTGAAACCCCGTCTCTACTAAAAAAATACAAAAAACTAGCCGGGCGAGGTGGCGGGCGCCTGTAGTCCCAGCTACTCGGGAGGCTGAGGCAGGAGAATGGCGTGAACCCGGGAGGTGGAGCTTGCAGTGAGCTGAGATCCGGCCACTGCACTCCAGCCCGGGCGACAGAGCAAGACTCTGTCTCAAAAAAAAAAAAAAAAAAGAAATCCAAGAGGTTGATCTTGTGATTTTCAGATCTCTGTCATGTAAGAGGAGCAACAGAAAAGCACGTGAGAAAGGCCTGCAGCAGTGAGTGCTTAGGGCTAAGGTGACAGTACTGCTCCCAGAGACCCTGACAGTCTCAACAGGGCATGGGCACAGAAATCCTCTGGGTATTAGAGACAGATGCCCACCAAAGCACAGGGCATCATCCCACGGTCACCCTGATGAGCCCGGTGTCTCCCTCTGTTAGGTGATGCTGTGTAACCCCATCTGCGGCGTCAGCTATGCTCTGACAGTGTGGCGATTCTTCCGCGATCGAACGGAAGAAGAAGAAATCTCACTAATTCACTTTTTTGGAGAGGAGTACCTGGAGTATAAGAAGAGGGTGCCCACGGGCCTGCCTTTCATAAAGGGGGTCAAGGTGGACCTGTGACGGGCAGTGGCTCCAGTGACCTTGGGGCCTCCAACCCCGTGCAGCCTGGGACAAAAACTGTTTCTGGTTGGCCGCTGCAACATGGATTTTCTTAATCGTTTTACGTCATGAGTCACTCTTCTGGAATGTCACTCAAGACCAAGCGGTCAGAAGGCCTGAGGACCCAAGGCCCCACTGGAGCAGTCTGTCCTTATGCCGAATCAAGGCGGAACATGGGTGAGAGACGAGTAAGAGGCAAATCACAGCAATATTCCACAGCGCCCTCCAGAGTGACCTGGGGAGGACCGAGGCCACACGTCACTGCCCCCGAGGCCAGAGTGTAAGTAAGGGATAACCAGGACTCCCTGGGAGAGATGGACTCTGTCCTCGGCAACACTTCCACAGCAGAAAGGGGTAGCAGGTACCCCTTCTTATCAGCATTAAAAATGCATTTACAACCTTTCATTTAACCGAAAAACACAAACCGCTTTAACCTCTTTATTTCTGTCCCTCACTGCATGAACATCTATACAGTTTTAAAAATACTTCCTCATAGGATGCTTTGGCCTTTCATCTATTTAATCATAGCTACATATCTATTTTTTATAAGTAGCAGTACACATTCAAAGGGGTATTCCTAGCTCAACGCTTGGTGTTTTAGCTCAGCTTTTATCCTGCAGCAAGTAAGCCTAGATACCTCCACACAATTTGGCTGAGTGGCTTTGTGTGAACGTGGCCCCAGGCCAAGGGGATCATGGCCCTGGCCGGCTTTCCTGGGGGTCTCAGCTCCTGTTGTCAGTGACAGACGGCTCAAAGGAGCGTCAATTTCTCTTGATCCAGAAGTGCTTAATGAATGCCTGCTCTGTGCATGGCCTTAAACATTGAGAAGTGCTGCTCTCCATTTATTTGGGATTTGATTCTTGTTTTATCATAGCTTATATTCTCAATTTCAATGTCAGTCTCAGAACTCTTGTTTTATGTGTTCTGTTCTCAAAATTACATTGTCCCTCATGTCATTTCAAACTGTTTTCCAAAGGGATTTGAACATATACAACTACAAATCCAAGCAGATTGACTCTCAAAAATAATCTTAAATACTGCAAATAGTCCCAACCAAGATTCAGTCAATATGTTTGTTTTGCAAGTTTGGGAGAGTAGTTGGCTTTGAGTCACACATCGAAGCTTTAAGAGGTGAAACGCTGGCTTCATTCTGGACTAGACAGGAACTTGGCCTCAGCGTGAGATCCTGCCATGCAGTGTTACGGTGGCACTGATGAAGTATGAATGTGAAGGCGTGGGCGTGGGGCCAGAGCACCACTCTGCTGCCCCACCACGCAGCTTGTGAGGAGCCACTAAACCTTTCCGTGCCTAGACCTCCCCATCTGTGGAATGGGGTCAATACCACCTACCTCACAGGGGTGTTGTGAGGACTGAGAAGAACAATGTCAAATGTTTTTAATACTCAGATGTGGGGGCGACATCAGTGAAATCTGTACTGTATAAAAGCTACACAAAAATGGGCAGACATTTGGTTAATTGTGCCAGATACCTAAAATGTATGTTCAGAAAAGCATTTTATCAACTCAGAAATATGACTTATTTCTAGATTTCATGGCTTAATGAATTTTTTCATTGTTACATATACCAAAGAGGCTTACGGGTTCATTGATTACTAGTATGACAGCTGCTGGTTTGAAAACCAGACGGCCAGGCGCGGTGGCTCACGCCTGTAATCCCAGCAATTTGGGAGGCCAAGGCGGGTGGATCATGAGGTCAGGAGTTCAAGACCAGCCTGGCCAACATGATAAAACCCTGTCTCTACTAAAAATACAAAAAATGGCTGGACGTGGTGGCAGGTGCCTTTAATCCCAGCTACTCAGGAGGCTGAGGCAGGAGAATCCTTTGAACCCGGGAGGCAGAGGTTGCAGTGAGCCGAGCCATTGCACTTCAGCCTGGGCAACAAGAGCAAAACTCCATCTCAAAAAAAAAAAAAAAAACCA
>NC_045434.1:215736477-215754282 GCF_002776525.5 Piliocolobus tephrosceles
TCTCAGCTCACTGCAAGCTCCGCCTCCCGGGTTTACGCCATTCTCCTGCCTCAGCCTCCCGAGTAGCTGGGACTACAGGCGCCCGCCACCTCGCCCGGCTCAGTTTTTTTTGTATTTTTTAGTAGAGACGGGGTTTCACTGTGTTAGCCAGGATGGTCTCGATCTCCTGACCTCATGATCCGCCCGTCTCGGCCTCCCAAAGTGCTGGGATTACAGGCTTGAGCCACCGCGCCCGGCGAGTTGAATCATTTCTAAACTTGTCCTTTAGACCACGCCTAGGGCAGCAAATTCCACTTCCTAGAACTGCAAACTGGGAGAGGATGTAGTTAGATTCTGGCAGCCCACCCCGGCTCTTTGAGGGAAAGTTCTTTTCCCCTGCTGTAAGTAGGGCGGGCCCAGCCTCCATTCCCATTGGGAGCCACGAAGTTGTCTTGCTGATAGGTGTAGGCCAGCTGTTGGCAGCGCTGGCCTTGTGGATGGTAAGCTGACGGTGTTGGCATTTAATGCCATCCTCCATCTGCCAGAACCCAGAAAGTCCACCTTCATGCCAGGCCCACCAGCTGGAAGGAGCCCAAGAGGCAGGTCTTAGGGTTTCACGGTGAAATGCTGCCTGACACCAGGGAAAACCTGACATTGTATTCTGCTTGAGAGAGGAATTCCAGGGGTAGGGATGGTGAGAGCATTCCCACCTTCTTCATAATCCCAGGGCAGCAGTCAGCAATGACTTAGGGATAAAAGATGAACTCCTTTTTTTTTTTTTTTTTTTTTTTTAAGACGGGGTCTTGCTGTGTGGCACAGACTGGAGGCTGGAGTGCAGTGGCACCATCTCGGCTCACCACAACCTCCGCCTCGCAGGTTCAAGCGATTTTCCTGCCTCAGCCTCCTGAGTAGCTGGGATTACAGGCCTAAGACACCATGGCCGGCTTTTTTTTCGAGACGGAGTCTCACATTGTTGCCCAGTGGAATGGCACTATCTCCGCTCACTGCAACCTCTGCCTCCCGAGTTCAAGCGATTCTCCTGCCTCAGCCTTCCAAGTAGCTGGGATTACAGGCATGTGCCACCATGCCCGGGTAGTTTTTTGTATTTTTAGTAGAGACGGAGTTTCACCATCTTGGCCAGGCTGGTCTCGAACTCCTGACCTCATGATCTGCCTGCCTCGGCCTCCCAAAGTGCTGGGACTATAGGCGTGAGCCACCACGCCTGGCCAAGATGAACTCCTTAAGGGCAGGATTTGGTAAGTGATTGACTTCTTTTTAGTTCTGTGATCTTGAGATTATTTTTAGCTTTATAAATTTAGCAGTGGCAGGGCCCGCAGATAATCAGGTTAATGCGGTGAAGGCCACATCACCAATTTTCTCAATTTAAAAAACTGTCAAGAGATTTATTTTTCCATTGCAGGTTTTAAAGTGGAGATTCTTAAGTGGAAAATAGGTACTGCTCAGAACAAAGCTACTTGGAAACAGCACAATGTGAAGCCTTTCATGAGGGCCTGCAGGCCGCTGCTGAGTGGCAGTTTACAGAAGAGGTCGTGGGGTGAGCCTCTCAGGACAGAAAACAAGGCAGCAGTGCACCTGCCACCCCTTTGTTGGTGCGAGCTGCTCCTTGAGCCTAAAAAGTAGGCTTTATTCATCCCTTCTGTTCATTTACCAACCTGGGGGACTGATATGACCAGGGAAACATTCCTAAACCAGGAAGCTGCATTAGCCGATCAGGCTTGGTAAGGTCTCGGCCACAGCTGGCTGCTAGGAGTACCCCCACGATAGGCACAGCACACCACTGTCCCTTCGCTGCACTTTCTTCCTGCCTTAGGTAGTTGGGCTTGCCCACCGTAGTTTGCTTTTGTCGTGGTTTGGCAAGGTTAGAAGACCTCGACGTCTCTGTCTTGCTGGGAAGTGCTTACTCTCTGGGCCGCTGCTGCAGAAGACGTGGCACTTGTCATGGGTTTGGAAGACACAGCCATCTGCAGTAGAGGCGGCCTATCCCATTGCAAGGAGAGGAACTTAATGGAGTAATTATTCTACTCTTCTTTTTACATACAGAAATGTTTATTTAAATATTCTAAATTGGATTTTCTTTCACAGATACTGATTCTTCTTTCCAGTTCTTAAATAAAACTGCACTTGATTTCACTCAACCACAGTGTGATTGTGTGGGACATGAAACTCTGAGGTCACTCCTGGGTAAGAAGCGTCTTAAGCCTTCAGCCTCAAACCACATGTGTTTTGCCTCCTCAATTTCTTTCTGAATTCCTACCTCTAACCAGTTGTAATGATAATTCCTTTTGCCCTACAGGCCACCACATAGGTTTGTAAGGCCTTGGAACGGGAGCCTCAGTGCCCTGAAGTAGCAGGTGCAGGGGCAATGGACGTTGATGCGAGTGATGTGTTATGTGTTTAATGTGCTGCTGTGTTAGCATGTAGACCCATTTACTGTTAATCACTGAATCAAGCTGGATATTTGCTTAAATGTGACTACCTGGGCATCGTTTTTCCACAAAAACTTTTAAAAGTTTAGGTCACATGGGTTAATTTTTAACAAGCAGTTATTAAGCTCCTCTAAATGGAAAGGGTACTGGGGAGAAATGGAAAACTGCTTGGAAAAAACTACTAGAAAAGAGGTTGCTGCTACCCAGTGCTTTGCTATCAACGGAAGGTGGGCGCAGGAGGGCTGCAGGAGTTTGGGAAAGCAGTGAAGTAACTGAGACCATCTGCCACATAAGCTGGCCAGGTGCTAACCCCCGGCTTTAGGAGCTCTGCCCTTGCTGGAAAGGGAGAGAAGCTGGAGCAAAGGTTCCTCATCCTTCCGTGGAGTCATTGCTCAGATTACTGGGTGGAACTTTCCAGTAGCACCAGGTTAACAGTGGGACTGTGATTCCGGAGGAACTGGATTCCTTTGCGATAGGGCAGGTGCTACTCAGCAGTGGAGTCTTGTTACCGAAAACTCAAACCTGCACACCCCGATGGACCACACTGCCCAGCACAGGGTCTAACGCACACATGCTCGGCGCGTAGGTGTGGAACAAGCGAGAGATTTCTCGCTGGATGGCCACTCCCTGATGTTTTCCACGTGGACTGGGAGTCATCCCAAGCTACCGTGACAAGGACGAAGACTTCGTGCCATGCAAACATGGGGAAAAGCAAAACTGCCCAAGCCAAAGAACCTGAAATTATGGCCTGTCAGAGTCTCTGGGTTTTATTATTGACAAATGATTACCTTTTAAAGAAATAAACAGCTGGGCATGGTGGCTCACCCCTGTAATCCCAGCACTTTGGGAGGCCACGGCAGGCGGATCACCTGAGGTCGGGAGTTCGAGAACAGCCTGACCAACATGGAGAAATCCCGTCTCTACTAAAAATACAAAAAACTAGCCGGGAGTGGTGGCACATGCCTGTAATCCCAGCCTCTCGGGAGGCTGAGGTAGGAAAATCAATTGAAACCGGGAGGCAGAGGTTGTGGTGAGCCAGAGATTATGCCATTGCACTCCAGCCTGGGCAACAAAGTGAAATTCTGTCTTAAAAAAAAAAAAAAATTGGCCAGGCACGGTGGCTCACCCCTGTAATCTCAGCACTTTGGGAGGCTGAGACAGGTGGATCACCTGAGGTCTGGAGTTCGAGACCAGCTTGGCCAACATGGTGAAACCCCATCTCTACTAAAAATACAAAAAAATAGCTGGGCATGGTGGCAGGCACCTGTAATCCCAGCTACTTGAGAGGCTGTGGCAGGAGAATTGCTTGAACCCAGGAGACGGAGGTTGCAGGGAGCCGAGATTACACCATTACACTCCATCTTGGGCAACAAAGAGCAAAACTCCGTCTCAAAAAAAAAAAAAATTTTAAAAAAACCACGGGAACGCCAGGCGTGGTGGCTCAAGCCTGTAATCCTGGCACTTTGGGAGGCCGAGATGGGCGGATCACAAGGTCAGGAGATCGAAACCATCCTGGCTAACATGATGAAACCCTGTCTCTACTAAAAAATACAAAAAACTAGCCCGGCGAGGAGGCGGCGCCTGTGGTCCCAGCTACTCGGGAGGCTGAGGCGGGAGAATGGCGTGAACCCGGGAGGCGGAGCTTGCAGTGAGCTGAGATCCCGCCACTGCACTCCAGCCTGGGCGACAGAGCAAGACTCCCTCTCAAAAAAAAAAAACCATGGGAACAACCTTCTCTCCAGTGTCCCAGTCTTGTGCCTGCTCTAAGAGCCTGACCCTGGGGACCTGTCCCATTTGCTAAGTCAGGTGTTCCCTCCATGTGGGGATGTCACCCCTGTTTTTCTGTTTGGATCTGTGATGATCCTTATTTTTGAGTAGAGGCTCTTCCGAGAGGCTGTTCGGAGCCCAGCTGTTTCCTTTAGGCTCTGACGTCTTCTCTCTCTTTTCCGGGACACTTCCTGGGTTATTCCTAAAGGGACAGCCTCATGTGAGCCCAGCCCCCTCCGTCATTTCACCGTATCCCTGCACTAAAATCCACTTGAGCCAAAGCTCTCAGAATGGAGCGTCTTCCTGGAGGGCCTCAGCGAGTGACCATGCCTTCAGAACCAGGAATGCTGTCTCTGAAAGGATCATGTCTACTTCTGAGTAGGAGCCGGTCCCCAGGGGATGGCTGTGAGTTGCTGAACCATCAGGCCGTGTCAGTGGTTTCTGGTGACATTGCATTCTGAATCTGGAAGCATCTGAGCTAATAAATGGCAGCTGTGCAGGGGAGGCTAGGGCCAGACTGCTCTATCACCAGCCACGCCATGACTCTGGCCACTTCAGCAACCTTCTGTATACCCCTAGGCTCTTCCAGTTGTGATTCTACAGTGCTGTCCTCTGCCCTGTGACTGAGTACGTCTTCCTGAGAGCAAAATACACAAAGATCAGCCTGTGATTGTGTCGTAGGTGTTACTGCACAGCCGTCTCTTCCTCTGGCAGGTATTGGGGTGCACACTGCGGCTCTGGGGAACAGTCCTCGGTCATTTTCTCATTTCAGTGACCCGAGTCCCCTAGCGTCAGCACGTGCAGCTCCTAGTGGTGAAACTGGACGCAGGCAGCAGCCACGGCTGTTTATAATGGTAAAATGGGGTCCTGTCTATCAAAGTAACACCTGTTTTATCTATGAGGTCCCTTGTTTAAGTTACTCATCCGGGCTGGGAGCCTCTCTGACCCCTTGTTTTACAAAGAGGCCCAGGCAGGGTCCCAGAGCTGGAGCCAAAGGGGAAAAGCCTGGAGTTTCCTTTGTCATCCTGTTGGCCTCAGAAGCCACATCGCGTGCCCACTCTCTGGTGGAGAGACTCGCTTTACCTGGCTGAGGCCACACTGTTCCTGCTGTCGTCATGCGTGTTTTGTAGACTCTCTGACTGCTCATCCACGGGTGCCTGAAACCTGGCAAGAGAGTGGGCACCAGAATCTCAAGGGAGCCGAGCCAGCTGCTGCACAGCCTTAAGCTCAGAAACCTCAGAACCAAACTCTGCCACCACTCGTGCACCCACCTAGCGTTTCATTCTTTTGCTCCTCAAATATTTACTAAGGTCCAGCGGTTGGCGAGGGCCAGGCCTGCATGGTGTGCACGAGAGGCCAGGCCCTGCCCTCATGGAAGCTGTGTGCTGGTCGGGGCAGACACGCTGAGGGAGGGAAGGGTGTGTGGTGCAGGGCGCCAGGGGGACCTGCCTCAATCCAGGTGGAGTGGGGAAGGCCTCTGCTAGTGTACCACCCTTGTGCTCAGAGCTTCCAATCTGCCTAATGGCTCCAACCCTGCCCCACTCCTAATATGAGCAGATGCTCAAGGGGTGACCTGACATCTGAGAAAAACCTTCAGCCTGGAAGACAGAAACCTACACAAGCTTAGAGGGCGTGGTGGCGCACACCTGTAATCCCAGCTACTCTGGAGGCTGAGGCCCAAGAATCGATTGAACCTGGGAGGTGGAGGCTGCAGTGAGCTGAGATTGGCACCATTCCGCTCCAGCCTGGGCGACAGAGCGAGACTGTCTCAAACAAACAAAGACCTTCACAAGCAAAAAGCAACTGGGAGGAAACACTTCAGGGACAAAATTTCCAAAAGGAAAAAAACCATCGGCCTCAGAGGGGTAAGATATTGTGTCCATGAAACAACAGGATACCATCAAAAGAAACAGGTACAGAAGGAGCTGTTGGAAATGCAAAACAAGACAGCAGAAATGAACTACCTAATGGAAGATAAAGAGGCCTGGCACCGTGGCTCACACCTGGAATCCCAGCACTTTGGGAGGCTGAGGCGGGAGGATCACTTGAGCCCAGGAATTTCTTTCTTTTTTTTTTTTTTGAGACGGAGTCTCGCTCTGTCGCCCAGGCTGGATGGAGTGCAGTGGCCGGATCTCAGCTCACTGCAAGCTCCGCCTCCTGGGTTCACGCTATTCTCCTGCCTCAGCCTCCCGAGTAGCTGGGACTACAGGCACCCGCCACCTCGCCCGGCTAGTTTTTTGTATTTTTTTAAGTAGAGACAGGGTTTCACGGTGTTAGCCAGGATGGTCTCAATCTCCTGACCTCATGATCTGCCCGTCTCGGCCTCCCAAAGTGCTGGGATTACAGGCTTGAGCCGCCCAGGAATTTCAAAACCAGCTTGGGCAACATGGCAAGACCCCATCTCAAAAAAAAAAAAAAAAAAAAAGGGCCGGGCGCAGTGGCTCACACCTGTAATCCCAGTACTTTGGGAGGCCGAGGAGGGCAGAGGGCAGATCACCTGAGGTCGGGAGTTCAAGACCAGCCTGACCAACATGGGGAAACCCTGTCTTTACTAAAAATACAAAATTAGCCGGGTGTGGTGGCACAAGCCTGTAATCTCACCTACTCAGGAGGCTAAGGCAGGAGAATAGCTTGAACCACGTAGGCAGAGGTTGCAGTGAGCCAAGATCGCACCATTTCTCTCCAGCCTGGGCAACAAGAGTGAAATTCCATCCAAAAAAAAAAAAAAAGGGAAATGGGACAGAAAAGGTAAATTAGAGGGCCAGCCCAGGAGAGCCAATATCCAACAACAGGAATTCCAAAAAGAAAAAGTGAAGAAATCAACAAATTGAAAAAGAGGCCGGGAGCAGTGGCTCATGCCTATAATCCCAGCACTTTGGGAGGGCAAGGCGGACGGATCACGAAGTCAGGAGATCAAGACCATCCTGGCCAACATAGTGAAACCCCCGTCTCTACTAAAATACAAAAAAAAGGCCAGGCATGGTGGCTCACGCCTGTAATTCCAGCATTTTGGGAAGCCGAGGTGGGCGGATCACGAGGTCAGGAGATCGAGACCATCCTGGCAAACACGGTGAAACCCTGTCTCTATTAAAAATACAAAAAATTAGCTGGGCGCGGTAGCGGCGCCTGTGGTCCCAGCTACTCGGGAGGCTGAGGCAGGAGAATGGTGTGAACCCGGGAGGCGGAGCTTGCAGTGAGCCGAGATCGCGCCATTGCACTCTAGCCTGGGCGACAGAGCAAGACTCCATCTCAAAAGAAAAAAGAAAGAAAAGAAATATTCCAGCCTGGCGAACTTGCCAAAACCCCCCCCTACTAAAAATACAAAAATTAGCAAGGTGTAAAAAAAAAAAAAAGGAAAAAAAAAATTAGCAAGGTGTGTTGGCACGCACCTGTAATCCCAGCTACTCGGGAGGCTGAGGCAGGAGAATCATTTGAACCCCGGAGGCGGAGGTTGCAGTGAGCCAAGATCACGCCACTGCACTCCAGCCTCGGCGACAGAGCGAGACTCCATCTCAAAAAGAAAGAAAGAAAAAAGAAATATGCCAGAACTGAAGAGCATGAATTTTCAGATTGAAAGGGCCTGCCAGTATCCAACCTAATGGATGGAAATCGACTCTCACCAAAGTGAAATCTCAGAACACTGGGAGCAAAGAGAAGATTCTACAACCTTCCACAGAGAATTAGTAGGTCGCATTACAAGGGTAGGAGTCTGAGCGCCTTCAGACTTCATGAACAACCACCATGGAAGCTAGAAGATAAGAGAGCGAGAGAGCGATGCCTTTGGAGTAGAATCCTTCCCAATCTAGAATTTCCAATCTAGAATTTGATACCCAGTGAAACTGTCAAGTGTGAAGCTAGAATGGAGGCATTGTCAGACCCATGCCACCCCAAACACGCACCTCCTTCGCAGTCTTTCTCAAGAAGTTACCAGGAGGTGGGGCTCCCCCAAAACCTGACAGGCACGTCACCACATGGCTGGTGAAGGGAGAGCCCAGGCTCCAGTCATTCCCTAGACCTACAGGGCAACCAGTCTACCCTGGGGCCCAGTGACTCAGACGGGAACATTGAAGACTTGCCACCAAGATCCCTCTGACACTGGAACCCCGTTGATGCCTGAGTACAGTGCTGAGAGAGCCTGGTCAGGACTCTGCACAGACTTGGCCTGTCTTACATTGGTGAAGTTCCTGCCCTCTCCTCCAGTCCTGCCGCCTGGATCAGCCCAGCAGGACCCTCGTGACACCCTTAGGAAGTGCCTTCTGCTTTGACCTACTCTTGAGGGTTGGAGGGACCAACTATGATCCTAAAAGCAGAAACTCAGAGCAGCCCACTCACTGTGACTACGCTTTTGCAAACGTCCGGCACCTGGTCCGCCCAGATGCCCCAGCTGAACCCGCATGACCTGGCCAGCTGACTTCCCTGAACGGGGTCTTGTGGGTGTGGCACCTTTCCCACGCTTTTTTTTTTTTTTTTTTTTTTTTTTTTGAGACAAGGTCTCACCATGTCGTCCAGGCTGTAATGCAGTAGTGTGATCTCAACTCACTGCAACCTCTGCCTCCACCTCCCAGGTTCAAGCGATTCTCGTGGCTCAGCCTCCCCAGTAGCTAGGATTACAGGCATGAGCCACCATGCATGACTAATTTTTGTATTTTTAGTAGAGATGGGGTTCCACCATGTTGGCCAGTCTGGTCTGGAACTGCTGACCTCAGGTAATCTACCCACCTCCCTCCCAAAGTGCTAGGATTACAGGCGTGAGCCACCGCACCCAGTCCCCAAGCACATTCTGAAGAGTCTCAGTGGCCCTGGGAACACCTCTTGGCCATACCTGGGCTCCAGCCGCTCCTTCACCTTGGCAATGGAGCGGATGTAGGGCGTGATCTGCTTGGTGATGGTGGTCAGGTAGGCATTCTCCTGCCTCAGCTGGAGAAGGTCATGGAGCTGGGCTGTGGGGCCAAGAGCAGAGCATGGGGTCTTAATCCTGAAGCACCTGGCTTCAGGTTTTTACTCAAGCCAGCCACCATCTAAATATCCCGACCATTTCCATGATGACTTCTAATTAAAGATTGAGGCACTTGGTGGGGGCATTCTACTCAATGAGTCCTGACCCCACATGCATCATTTGGGGCTGGTTAGCAGCCGGGAGGCACAGTCAAACGCTAAGGTGAGGAGTGTGGGGATTTGCATCTGGTTAGTGGCCGACCCTGACTTCCTCCCCTGCTAGCATGTGGGTTAGCTCGGGGACAGGGGGTTCACGCAGCAGCCAACTTCCTGGAACCTTCATAAATCTCCTGCTCATTAGCCACTTGCTGATAGGATTCCTCCCAAATCTGAAAGAGAAAAGCTGGACATTGGATGTGGCAGTGAGCTGGAATTTACAGTGCTGGCACTGTTATCTCTAGCTACTCGCATCTACAAAGCACCCCCCAGCCAGGTCCACGTGACTCCAAGCAGCAAAGACTCCCAGGTTCCAGACCCTGCCACATGAGAGTCCTGTAGGGCACAAGCCAGGTCCTCTTTGCCTGCTTACTGTCTTGGGGTAGCCCAGGTGTCCCCTGACAGGTGGGACTGGAGTTAGAGTCCTTGGGAGGGCTACCTCCTGGAAGACGACCCTCATGCGCTCTAAGGAGGTGTGCTCCGAGGCGATCTGCACGTCCAGTTGCAGGGACTTGCTCAGGACGTCTCCCATGATCTCCGCCTTGATGAGCGAGTGGTGCTTGGTGAGGTCTCGGTGCAGCTCCTGTACCTGGTCCTTTAGGCTCTGCATCTCCGCCTGCAGGTGCTGCACAGAGAGGCCAGGTGAGAGCGTGGGTCACCCTAGGCTGTTTTTACTGCCAGGGCCTCGGTGGAGGAATGGCTCCCAGGTTCAGCAGCTGGGACAACTCGATTTCCCTGAGCGTACCTTGGGGAGGAGTGGGTTAGGACATGTCCCCCCCGCAGATCCCTGCCCCCTCACCCTGTAGGAGTCCTCATAGTGGCGGCAGTGCTCTGTGAAGGGCGTGTTCTTGCCCTCTGCCAGCAGCACCTTGGTGCTGGTGGACCGGTGCAGCGTAGGCTTTTGGACGGGTGACCCGGACATCGTTCCTACCGGGGAGGGGCAGTGGGGCCCCGTCAGCACCTTGGGGCCTAAGCCCCCTGCCAGCCTGGGGAGAGAGCCAGTGTGGATGCAGGGGGGTGCGGAAGTCTGCCCCTCCCCTGGCCTCCCAGGGCAGCCCCCTGGGCTGTTCGGGGCTCTCACAGCCCTCTCCACCACCTGGAGCACAGCAGAGCCACCAGGAGCTTTGAAAAGCCGGGGGCAAGGCCTCACCCGGACATCCACATCTATTTTTTAAAGTCCCTGGAGTGGGTTCCAGGGTGTGGGGCCAAGAGCAAGTCCGTCGGAATGCTGCCAGGGCTAGGACCGAGCGAGTGGTATGTTCACTTCTATGCTGGACACAGGAAGTGTGGGCCCAGTCTCTCTTAGCCTTTGGGGTCCCTGGGCACACACATGCCGTTTCAGCATTTCTCCTAACTCCTCGCCAGATGAGTCCAGGAATCAGGCCCCCTATGACTTCAGGCCACCTAGGAGGCGGTCAGCCCAGCCCCAGGTGCCCCACCCCAGGGGAGGCTGCAGTGGCGGTTGGGGACCTGAGTCCTCCCCTTCTCCTTTTTTTTTTTTTTTGAGACGGAATCTCGCTCTGTCACCCAGGCGGGAGTGCAGTGGCCGGATCTCAGCTCACTGCAAGCTCCGCCTCCCGGGTTCATGCCATTCTCCTGCCTCAGCCTCCCGAGTAGCTGAGACCACAGGCGCCCGCCACCTCACCCAGCTAGTTTTTTGTATTTTTTAGTAGAGACGGGGTTTCATCGGGTTAGCCAGAATGGTCTCGATCTCCTGACCTTGTGATCTGCCCATCTCAGCTTCCCAAAGTGCTGGGATTACAGGCTTGAGCCACCGCGCCCGGCATCTCCTTTAGCGAAGCTCCGAGTCAGGTCTGCCATGTACTTCAGATCCAGGGCTTCCTGCTCCCCTACTTAGTGGACTCGCCCTGGCCACCCCCTGTGCCCAGACACTGTGCTGGGAGGGTGTCGAGCTAAGGATGGAGGAAGGAAGGGTGGCACCTGGCTTTTCCCTGGTGATCTGGCCTCTCAGCACCCACCCTCCCCCACACCTCAGTGTCGGGGACCTTGTGCCTGGCCCCCCCAGTTGCCGCTCACGTGTTAGCACCACTTGCAGCAGCTGCCACCCGACGTGTCCCCAGCAGCAGCAGCGGCTCCAGGCAGCGCGCGAACTCAGCTCGGTGGTCACTGGCAATCTGGGCAGCAGGATGGGGTCATGAGGTGGCCTCCACTGCCCTGCGGGGCCCCCGACCCTGGCCCACCCAGGCTACTGCACACCTTGCTGCTCCGCACAGGCCTTAGGCGGTACGGCCGTGTGACGATGCCCTGCAGCCTCTCCATCAGCTCCTGTGGTAGTGAGGAGGGCCTCAGGCCGGTGGAGGTGTGGCAGCCGGGGGCAGGAAGAGGGGAGATGGAGGCGAAACACATCTGTCTTTGGCATCTGACTTGGTGTCCCTTAGCGGTGCCAGCCCTCTCCTGGGACTCATCCAGACAAACCCCCCACCCCATCTGCAAATCCATAGGAGAGGGGGCGGCTGGACTCCAGTGGTCACTCCACCCCATCGGGCACCAGAGGCTCATGCCCCCTTCCTGGCTTCACTGTCCTTGTAACAGTGGCCCTAACTGGTTTGCAGATGATGGAGTTGGGAGGAGGTCAGTCCCGAGACCCCTGGACCAGGCTCCAGGTGACAGGCTGCCCACTCCTGAGTTGGTGGCTTTGGTCTACAGAGTGGGCTCCTGGTGGGGAGGGGGCATCTGCAGGAGCAGAGGAGACTCACATAGCCCAGGTCCAGGAACTCAGCCTTGTTGGCCAAGCTGAGGAAGGAGGAACAGATGACCAGGTGGACCTGGGGGAGGAGACGCTGTTCAGTGCCTGGCAGGGGAGGAGGGACCCACCTGCACCCCAAGCTCCCTGTACCTGCAGGGTGGGCAGCAAGGTGGCCAAGTGAGAGAGCTGCTCCTTGAAGGCCTTGTCCTTCTCTTCGTATTGGCTGGGGGAAGGGGGCTGCCTGGTCTCCAGGGGGCCAGGAGCAGGGACGGGCATCCCCCCAGCCATCTTCACATGTCCGTCCCTGAATCCCTTCTCTGCACCCTGAGCCATGCTGCCCTCCTTAGCTGGGAGGACATTGGGATGTCTTGCTCCTCAGGGTGGAATGCCCAGGTTCGGAGCTGAGGGCACGGAGGCTAAGGGGTTTCAAGGGAAGCAAGCCCTCCTCCCCCCAACTCACCTCTGCACAGCCTGCAGCAGCACTGCTTTCCTTTCTGCCAACCTCTCCTGGGACAGATGGCGAGCATGCTCTTGATTTGTGCCCCAGCCCTGCCACCTCCCACCATGCCTATCCCCGGACCCCCGCCACCTGCTGGTTACGCTAGGTATCTCTCCAACCTTCCAGCCCTGCATCCACTGCCTGAGGGCTTGGGTCCTCTCACCTTAAATGTCACCTCCCCAGGGAAGTCCTTCTGACCACCTCACATCCCCACCACCAGCCCGGAGCAGGCCCTGGTTTCCCCTCCCAGTTGTCCTAGCAACTCCAGGAAAGTGCTTGGTGCAAGGCCTGCTGCCCCACTACACTGGAAATCCACAAGGCCTAGGGACTGGCCCTGTGTCGCCAGTTCCCCGCTGGGTCGTTTATTCCCCAACCCCCATCCCTCACCTGCATGCTGCCGAAGAGGGCGTGGATAGCGTTCTCCTCCTCTGCAGCGCTGTGCCGCACCTCCTCCACCATGGCCTGCAGCAGCGCGATGGCCTCCCGCGTGGCCGTCTGCAGGGCCTTCACGGCCTGGGGACAGGGCGGGGTCAGGCTCGCGAGCGCCGCCGCGCGGCCCCACACCCCCGCCCCCGCGCGCCAGACCCCTGCCCTCACCAGCACCGCCTGCTCCAGCCGCTCGCAGCCCTGCACGTAAGCCGATTCCAGGTCCACGCAGTGCGCCCGGCTCTCCCTGAGGGAGGCGGCGGGTGAGGCCCGCTCCGGCCGCCCCCAGCCCCCTCCCCTCGCGCCCCCTCTACGCACCCCTGCATGTCGCGGAAGCAACGGATGCACAACAGCAACTTCTTGTCGGTGGAGAACAGGAGGTAGGGCTCTGCGTGCAGCGCTGCGGGGGCAGCGGGCGGTGGTGAGGGCTCCGGGCAGTGCCCGCCCTGTTCCCACCCCCAGGTCCCTGGTCCCGCAAGCCTCACTCACTGCACTTCTGGGGCACGTCGCGGCTTCGCTGACCCAGGGCCACGATGTCGTGGCGCGCGAACATGCGTGCTCGGTGCGTCTCATCGCGGCAGCGCGCGCACAGGGGCTGTCCGCACGTGTTGCAGAAGTACGTGGTCTCCACGTCCTGCGGGCCGAGCGCGGGCTCAGGAGCGCCAGAGCCCGACCGCGGCCAGCGCGGGAACCGCAGCCGCCGGGTGTCACTGCGTGTGTTTGTCCCAGCCGTGGCGGAGTGCGCGGCTAAACGCAGCCCTTTCCTGTAATCTAGGCACTTGGCGCTCTGATATACCCGGTTTACAGATGAGGACACTGCGGCTCAGAGGCTGATTAAGTAGGTCCGTGGAGTGGGGTGGGGGACAGGAGGAGAGGGCAGAAACTACCTTTATAAAACATTTCACCGAGGCGGGGTGCGGTGGCTTACGCCTGTAATCCCAACAATTTGGGAGGCCGAGGTGGGCGGATCACCTGAGGTCAGGAGCTCGAGATCAGCCTGGCCAACATGGCGAAACTCTGTCTCTAATAAAAATACAAAAATTAGCCGGGCATGGTGGCGGGTGCCTGAAGTCCCAGCTCCTCAGGAAGCTGAGGCAGAAGAATCACTTGAACCCGGGAGGCGGAGGTTGCAGTGAGTGAAGTTGGCGCCACTGCATTCCAGCCTGGGCGATAAAGCAAGACTCCGTCTCAAAAAAAAATACATATATATATATGTGTGTGTGTGTATATATATATATATTTTTACCTGCAACAAAAGGGGTGTGAAGGCCTGTCACTGCCCTCTTGGCACACTCAATAGTGGCCAAAAGGTGGTGAACACCCTGGCAGTCTGGAGTCACACCTGGGCGGGGGAGGGGAAGAGCAGTGAGAGCTTTAAGGTTCTCCTCCCCAAGCCAGACCCAGGGCTGGAGTCCAGGGCTTGGCTTGCAGCCCTGGTATGGACACATGCAATGGTTGACATAACAGGCCCTACCTGCAGTCCCTACCTCCTGCTGATCCTCTCTGTACCTTGGGTCACACATTTCTCAGCACTTGCCCAGAAGGCTGGAGCTTTTGCCCCAGTCGGGCCGTCCTCCTGGGATTCCTGATACATTTTCTGGCCTCCGCAGGCCAGAGTCCCCCGTGCCCTTTACAGCACAGAGGGAACAGCATGCTGTCCCCACCTCCCCTGGGCTGTGGCTGCTTCTATGCCACTTGGGTAGCAGAGGCCCTTCAGGGTTGGCCCAGGCCTGCAAACTGGACTGCCTTTCCTGTGCAGGTCCACAGCTCCACCCTGAATTGGGGATCAGTGAGTTCTCCCCAGATCGAATGGCCTTAGCTTCTGCCACTGTCTGGACACTGGCTCAAGTCCCTTGTTCTGGACCTCAGTCTCCCCACTGGTATAAAGGGGTTCACATTCGGGGCCAACATGCCCTGGGGAGGTGCTGGAGAATCCACTGCCAGGTCATCCTCTGAAGATATGCTGGGTGCATGTGCAAGCATTGGGGACTATGTAACCTGGTACCCTCTACTCCTCACCCGCCCGCCCCGCCGCCCCTGCCTGCTCGCTGCACTCCAGGTCACAGTTGGCACAGCGCACCGCCTCCACGCCATCCCCCGAGCTGTCCACCAGGAACTGCAGCAGCCGGTCCACCGGTGGGAGCCCGCTAGGACCCTTCACCACCGTCTGGTGTCTGCAGAGAAGCCCAGGCCCTGAGATTCTGACACCCCTTCTCCAAGGCTCCCCACCCCCGCCCCTCACATTCCAGGCTGGAGCTACAAATAGCTGTGTTGGGAGGTGGGGTGCACCACAGCTCTGGGGTTTGCTATAAATATCACAGCCAGTGCTCACCCTGCCCTGGTCCCTACCCTTGCCCAGTCCTGGCCACTCCTGCAGACAGTGGGGTTGGTGCCCCTAGTATCAAAAGCAGAAGCTGCCCCTTGGCATCCTCTCACAACATTGGACAAATCAGAGCCACTCCTGGGTTCCCTGAGTCCACATAACTCTGTGGTTTTGCAGACCTAAGACTTCTAAGACCCAAAGCGAGTTACTGGGAGTGTCTTGACCAGTGCTGGAGCCCCACCCCTACCCCCTGACTTTTGATGGGAGGTCTTGGGCCAGTAACTGCAATCTCCAGGCCTCAGTTAAGCTGATCTATAAAATGGGCTGAAGCCTGCAACTTCTGGCCAGGAGAGCTAAGGACTGGGTGCAGCATCTCCCAGTCGTTCTGCCTGAAGTTGGAGCCTTACTCTCCTGGGTTCCAGCTCCGGCAGAGCCAACCTTGGGCTGCGGGGATGGCGTCTGGGGGGTCTTTGGGAACTTTGGGACACTTACTGGCACAACGGGCAGGTGAGGCGGCCTTCAGTCGTGCGGCCACGCAGACAGCCGGCGCAGAAGTCGTGGAAGCAGTCCAGAAGACACGGGCGCTCGTACTGCACGTGGCACAGCGGGCACACCAGCGGGTGGACGCTCGGGGCGTCCAGGGAGCTCGGGCCCTCCAGGGGCCCGAAGATAGCTCCCGACATCTGCAGGGACAGCACAGGCGGGCGGCTGGGGCGCGCACGGAGCCCCGCTTGAACTCCCGCGGCCCCTCTGCCCGGTCGCCCGCGCCCTCCTTGTCGCGTCTGGACCCGACGGGGCGTCCAGAGGTCACGGAGTGGGGAGCCGCTAGGGCTAGGGTTAGGGCTGGGGCCTGGAGCCCCCCGGCGCAGGGAGAATAGGCAGTGAGGACTAGCGAGGGGAGGGGCCCTGTACCTACCCGCTAGGCCGCTTTACTGGGAGCTACCCGCCCTCCGAGCTTCTCCCCCACCGTCCAGCGCTCCTAGTGAGGCTCCGAGCCGCGCTCTGACACCCCGCGCTGCCGCTCTGCCGAGGAGTTGCCGGCCCTGGAAGGTCAGGCCCGCACCGGGCGATGGTTCCTATCCTACGCGGGGCCTCTCTCTGCCCTGGCCTCTCCTACCTCTCCTCACTCCCACCCTCGGAATTCCCCGCCGGGTGTCCTCTGGGTGACCCGCAGGAGACGCCCCTTCCGGCATCCACCTTCCCCACGGTGGCTGCTGCCTTACGGCGCGGCGGGACCGAACCGACCTCGGCGCTCGCCATCTGCTTTGCGCTCTGGTTCTGGCCCGGCTACTCCATCCCCAGCCCGCGGGGAGGAGAAGCTAGGACGCCAAGGCTCCAGGGACGGTGCCAGGCAAGGGTGAAAGAGTCGGACTGGCCCCTGCCCGGGATAAGAGAGTCCCGAGCCCCAAGACCAGAGCGCCGCGCAGAGCGGGGCCAGAGGACCTTGGCTGCGGGGTCTTCAAGGGTGTAGGGCGGACGCCGTGGCTTACGTCTGTAATTCCGGCACTTTGGGAAGCCGAGGCGGGCAGATCGCTTAAGGTCAGGAGATCGAGACCAGCCTGGCCAACGTGGCGAAACCCCGTCTCTACTAAAAATACAAAAATTAGCCAGGCGTGGCCCCCTACCTGCAGTCCCTTTGGGAGACTGAGACAGAACTGCTTGAACCCGGGAGGCGGAGGTTGCAGTGAGCGGAGATCCCGCCACTGCACTCCAGCCTGGGCGACAGAGCGAGACTCTGTCTCAAAAAAAAAAAAAAAAAGTCCAGACCCCACCCCCACCGCCGCTATTCCCTGCTCTTCCATCCGATTTGGGTCTGAACAGGTCATCGCAGCCGCATTTCCTCGGCGGCCAATTGCGGGCGCCAGAGAGCAGCGGACGCCCCTCCACCAGCACTTGGGAGGCGGAGTGAGACGCCCTGGAATCCTAGCCCTGCCTTTCGCTGGTTGTGAGCTCTCGGCCATGTTACAGACCTCTCAGAGCCTCAGCGCTGGGTTAAAATAGAACTGGTGTCCTGATAATGGGCGAGGCCGCAGTGGAATAATGCCCGTGAAATACACATACTGGGCGTCCACTTAATTAAGGCCCCATCCTCATTGCCTGCCAAGTTCCCAAAAGTGGGATGGGTTTGGGTGGGAGGTTGAGAGGGGAGGCTCCCGGCCTTTCCAGCAGTGCCCCCTCTGCCCTCTGGGCCTGGCAGATGCGTGTTGATCCCAGCGTTTTCTCCAGCATGCCCTCGCTTCCTGCCTGTGTTATCCTGAGTGTCCTAAGAGCAGCCCGTTTCTGCCCCTCTTGCAATTACAAAGTCAAGCCCAGAGCCTGACCCACAGTAGTGCTCAATAAAGGCTTAGAAAAAGCTCAGCCGGGCGCGGTGGCTCAAGCCTGTAATCCCAGCACTTTGGGAGGCCGAGACGGGCGGATCACGAGGTCAGGAGATCGAGACCATCCTGGCTAACACGGTGAAACCCCGTCTCTACTAAAAATACAAAAAAAACTAGCCGGGCGAGGT
>NC_045434.1:215759282-215770106 GCF_002776525.5 Piliocolobus tephrosceles
AAAAAAACACACAACAACAACAACAAAAGGGAAATAGTCCCTTGGGGGAGAGATTTAGGATTGTCAGTAGCCCTGAGGGCTCGCTTAGGGTCCATTATCAGCCAGGGTCCAGTCAAAAGACAACAATAGTTTTTAACTGAGATAATTTAATATGAAGGATTGTTACCTAGGTATAAAGATGTGTTTAGGTAACTGATGGGGTATAATACCAACAGTAGCAACTGCAGGAAGTAGCTACCACTCGTAGGGTGGTATTATTAAGATGTAGATGCCTGAGGAGGGGACGGGCAGGTGAAACTCAGACATCTGAGAAGAGGGTGCTGCTTCGCTAGGGCTGGTGTCTCTGAGGAGAAGAAGAAAAGACTGATTCTGCAAATGTTGGAATAAGTGCAGACTGGATTCCACTGCTGCTTCCAGAATGTTCCAACTGCCACCTCCAGGATAAAGAAGCAAGAGTAGGTGACACCAGACATGACAGGAACAAGCAGGAAGCAAAGCTCCCTATTGATAGAGCCAAACCGGGATCAGCTGGAAAGCAGAAGTGTTTGCAGAGGCCCAGCCTGGGCATTGTAGAGCCAAGAACAACAGGTGGCTTTGGAGCTTGGTCAACCGGCTCCAGAGGCCTGAGTTGAAAGCTAGACCCAGCAGCACAGTGATTGGACGTTTGCTAGGTGAGTACACTGAAGCCAGGTCAAGAGAGTGGAGAGTGTGTGCCACTGAGTGATTTACAATTCAGGATCCTGGAATATAATTCCATGAGGACGCAGGGGGTGAGTGGGTGCAAAGTAGCCCAGTTCAAGGGACCTGTGGGCCTGGGGATGAGGACCTTTGCTTCTCCACATGCGGTCCATGGACTCACAGCATCAGCGTCGTCTGAGAGCTTGTGAGAAATGCAGAATTTCAGGCCACTGAGACCGCTGGAATTGGAATCTGCATTTTCCAGATCTCCCGGTGGTCCTCAACTACATATTGGTTTGGGATGGGAAACTAGAAGGCTTGGGCTGGGAAACTAGGGGGTGGTGATCAGCGGGTGGGCGGCTTGGCGGCAGCAAGAAGGACAGGCGCTGAGAGACAGCTCCTGGGCATGAACTTCCAAACTGGGGCTTTTTAAGTGGGAGGAAGCCATGGTGGTCTGGCATTGGGACCTCCGAACGAAATTTCCCCGTGGCCAGAAGGAATTTCCCCACTTCCCCAAGTTAGTAGATTCGATTCCCATCCCACTAGCTGGTAATTTACAGTATAGTGAATTTCCTTATTTCTTTTTTCTTCCCAAGACTTTCAAAAAGTAAAGCCAATCCCTTTATTTGTTTTTGGGCTCGTCGGGTCTGGCTTCCCCCCTACGATCGTTCGCAGTGGGACAGCCCGCCCGGCCTCCTTCCTTCCCCCGAAACCCTCCAGGCCTGGGAGAGGACGCGTTTTGCATTCAGGGAAAACCAATCGCTCCCCTATCGTACGTAACCAAGAGAAATGGTGGCGGACGAGGGGCGTGGTAAAGCGATTAGTGCGGCCTGGACCCTGCGTGCCTTGCGCGCTGCGGGCTCTTTGCGTCTGCGTAGTTCGCTCACCTCCCTTTCTAACTCCGCTGCGGCCATGGCTCCAGTGGTTAGTATGGCTCCGCGTGAGGCCTCGGCTCCAGGGGAGGCACGTGGGCCTCGCCGAGCCCGGCATCTACCCAGGCTTGCTGGGGACGGCGCCCTGCAGCGTCCTGCTGGGGTGGGCTGGCAGGTCGACCGGAGCTGGCCAGAGCCCCTGCCGATCCCAGCACTTTGTAGGCGGAGGAGGCCGCGGCCCGTGGCCCGTGAGGGAGATCCGGGAGGTCTCGGAGGCCGGGGCTCGGGCTCGGGCCCCTGCTAGGGGCCAGCGGGGAGCTGGAGCCTGGAGACTGCGGGCTGGGCCGGCCACTGGTCCTTGGACCCCGGCCCGGGGCCTGATTACCTGGGTGGAGGGCGGGGAAGAAGAACGGGACCTGCTACCCTGGGGAGCCGCGCCTTCGGAAGTGCACGGCCAAGACTAAGGGACGAATCCGCGGAAGGGCGGCTTGGTCGGCCTGCTTTCGGAGAGGAGGCCCGGGTTTGAGGAGCTTTTTAGAGTCCCCAGAGGAAATTAGTTTATCAGGGCGCACTGCACAGACTGGAACGGGTGCTACGGTGGTATAGGGCGAAGGCTCTCATTCCATTCTCCTGTAGCTAGGCTGGGACTGGGCTGTGCGGCGCCCTCCTAGGTTATTTGAGAAAGTTGTTTTTCCATGTTCTATGTCCCAAGATCCTACTTTTTCTCTTTTGTTGGGACTGCCTGGTTAACATTTCCGGTTCTTCTGCTCTTTCTGTCTGGTTGGGCTTTTAAATGCATTTTTGGTTTAAAACCATGATGGAGAAGTATCAAGCCCATTGTGGGTAGGTCTCTTGATTGATTGTGTATGTTCGGAGTAGATCTTAAAGCATCCGTCTTAGATTGTTACTGGGAAGAGACGTAAAAAAATAAACCAGTGATTTTTGTAGTGGCCAAATGTGTGAAAAGTTGATCCAGTTAACACAAGTTTTAGATGAAGTTCTTTTAAACATGAAGGAAGGTAAGATGTGTTCTTGGAAAGGTCTGTTTAGTTCTGCAAAGCTTTTAAACGTGAAAGTACAGGTTGGTACGATGCACAAGTGCATTAATGGTGTCAAGTTTGTAGAGGGATGAGATTAACACAAGCCTCTTCGTAAGAGTGAAGAAACTGGAACCTTGTAGGATATGCTTTGCCGGGTGGTTTGGAAGTACTAATGCATAGATTAAATGAATCAAAATGTCAGAAGTTCTTGACGGTAGTGTTGTAATAAGATTCTAGGTTTTATCCTTAACCTTGTCCCAGCTGGAGTGGACAGGCAGCTAGAATACTTTGCAACTCCCTTCATGAAAAGGTGGATGAGACAGGATGAAGGGAGATGAGCTAAGATGTATCAGGACCCTACTCTGAACATGTAGAAGGATTGATTTCTCATGAAAATTGTGGGTATGCAAGGCATTTTGTATGCCTGTATTCTAATTTTGGAAAAAAATAAAATAGTATTTTTTGAAATTGTATCTGGGAATGTTAGGGCAAATAAAAGGAAATGTTCATTTTATTGTGGTTCATAAAGTAAGAGACCTTCATGCCTGTACAGACTGGGGAGACTGGAAAGTTTGAGTGGGTCAAGAGTGCTAAAATGATTTTCCCTTCAAAAGCGCATGACCCCAGGCCCCAAACTTGTAGAGCAGCATCTGCCCTCATTACACCTCTGGCACTCAGGCAGTGATGCCTCTTAGCCCTCTCTTGCAAAGGGAGCACAGCTCCATGAGTTTTGTATTTGTGTGGACTTTTATACCTACGACTTTTCTGGTTCTGTTAATCTTGTTGTTCTGACTGATTGAATCTTCATCTCTGTTATCATTTGTGTATTTTCTTAGAAAAAACTTGTGGCGAAGGGGGGCAAAAAAAAGAAGCAGGTTCTGAAGTTCACTCTTGATTGCACCCACCCTGTAGAAGATGGAATCATGGATGCTGCCAATTTTGTAAGTTACATCCTTACTGCCACTCAGGTGGTGACGAACATTTTGAGATAGTGTTGAGAAAACCTACTCGGGTACATTTCTGTTTTCAGGCTTATAGGCAGCTTCACAGGTCTGGCTGTATCATTTCATCCTGGGAATGTGGGCAGATTACTTGTTTGTTTCCAAGTCTTGCTTCCTCTTGTGTGTGCAACAGTTGTGAGGAGTAAAAGGAGATGGACTTAGAATAAGCAAGAAGGACTCTAGCACAGAGGTGTTGGAGGACTATCTTGTTTTTCTCCTTTAATTTCCACAAATGATTTTACTTAAAAGTTACCAAGAAACAGGCCAGGCGTGGTGGCTCACGCCTATAATCCCAACACTTTGGGAGGCTGAGGCAGGGCAGATCATGAGGTCAGGAGTTCGAGACCAGTCTGGCCAACATAGTGAAACCCCGTCTCTACTAAAGATACAAAAAATTAGCTGGGTGTGGTGGTGTGCACCTGTAATCCCAGCTACTCGAGAGGCTCCTGTAGGAGAACTGCGTGAATATGGGAGGTGGAGAGCACCATTGCACTCCATCCCGGGAGATAGTGCGAGACTCCGTCTCAAAAACAAAAAAAAAAGTTACTAAGAAACAGACAAATTTCATTGGGTACATGGCATCCCCCTTGCTCTTTGGTGTGTTTAAGCATAAGTGAGGGACCCTGATCCTAACTGTGGGCTGCCTCTGTCCTGGGTCTCACTGCTTAGATGTGGAGCTTTGGACAGGTGGCAGCAGTTCCTGAAGCTTTCTATGATATGGAGCATCTGAACTTCGGTATTTAAAGTACCCTGCTGGCTAAATTGTAATTGGAGCTTTTTTTTTTCCCCCTCACATCTTGCTCTGTGCTGATTTTTTGCCCCTATGTTTGGCCCATTCCCCAATATTCCTCTATCTTATTGCAATCTAGAAATATTAAGTAATCCCTCTGCCACATTTGACTCAGCAGTTTGGTTTTGACATTTTATTCTTTTTCCTCTAATAGCCATGTTTGGGAGATTCAGATTTCTGTGCAGAAGTCTCCTAAATTTGCATTCGCTGTAAATTCTCCAGAAGGTTGAACTATTGCCAGGATCAGTATCATTACAACAAAAACAATTTTTTTTTTTTTTTTTTTGAGACGGAGTCTCGCTCTGTCGCCCAGGCTGGAGTGCAGTGGCCAGATCTCAGCTCACTGCAAGCTCCGCCTCCCGGGTTTACGCTATTCTCCTGCCTCAGCCTCCTGAGTAGCTGGGACTACAGGCGCCCGCCACCTCGCCTGGCTAGTTTTTTGTATTTTTTTAGTAGAGACGGGGTTTCACCGTATTAGCCAGGATGGTCTAGATCTCCTGACCTCGTGATCCGCCCGCCTCGGCCTCCCAAAGTGCTGGGATTACAGGCTTGAGCCACCGCGTCCGGCCAACAAAAATAATTTTTAAACGCAAAATAATTATGGTCACGAATTATCCAGAATGGAATTTGGGTAATCTCTTAGTTTATTGCCTTTATGTAGATGTTGTTTGTATCTGTGTCGTTCAAGAAATCCCCTATTTCGTTAGTTCTTTCTCTATCCAGTGACTTCTGGCTTTTCTCTGTGGCCTCCTCTTTCTCAACTTTGGTGTCTTCCAGTTTGATATTCACATGGTGGCCCTATTCTGGCATTACTCCTGCCTTCCTCCCTCTGAGCCATTCCCTCAGCCCACTCATCTGTTTGTGTGATTGTCTTTCCTTCTGGAAGCCTCCTTAGGATAGAAAACTTAAGTCATTTATGAGTCTTGAGATGCAGAATTCAAGATTTCTGACCTAATCACTCTGTGCCGCATCTCTGGTTAACATATGCTGTTTATTTTATTTATTTTATTTGTTTTTTGATACCAAGTTTTGCTCTTGTTGCCCAGGCTGGAGTGCAGTAGCGCAATCTCGGCTCACTGCAGTCTCCGTTTCCCGGGTTCAAGCCATTCTGGTGTCTCAGCCTCCGGAGTAGCTGGGATTACAGGCGCCTGCCACCACACCTGGCTAATTTTTGTATTGTTAGTAGAGATGGGGTTTCTCCCTGTTGGTCAGGCTGGTCTCAAACCCCCGACTTTAGGAGATTGACCTGCCTTGGCCTCCCAAAGTGCTGGGATTACAGGCATGAACCACCACGCCTGACTATTTTATTTTATTTTTATTTATTTATTTTTGAGACAGAATCTCACTCTGTTGCCCGGGCTGGAGTGCAATGGCGTGATCTTGACTCACTGCAACTTCCACCTCCCAGGTTTAAGTGATTCTCTTTCTCAGCCTCCCGAGTAGCTGGGATTACAGGCGTGCACCACCATGCCCAACTAATTTGTGTATTTTTGTGGTAGAGATGGCGCCTTGCCATGTTGGCCAGTCTGGTCTTGAACTCCTGACCTCAGGTGATTTGCCCGCCTCAGCCTCCCAAAGCGTTTGGATTACAAGCATGAACCGCTGTGCCCAGCCAAATTTTTTTTCTTATTTTAAAAGGAGTCTTGCTGTTTATCACCCAGGCTGGAGTGCAGTGGTATGATCTCGGTTCACTGCAGGCTCCGCCTCCTGGGTTCATGCTATTCTCCTGCCTCAGCCTCCCGAGTAGCTGGGACTACAGGCGTCTGTCACCATACCCGGCTAATTTTTTGTGTTTTTAGTAGAGACGGAGTTTCACTGTATTAGCCAGGATGGTCTCGATCTCCTGACCTCGTGATCCACCTGTCTCGGCCTCCCAAAGTGCTGGGATTACAGGCGTGAACCACCGTGCCCGGCCCCAAATTTTTATTTATTTATTTATTTATTTTGAGACGGAGTCTCACTCTGTCGCCCAGGCTGGAGTGCAGTGGCGCGATCTGGACTCACTGCAAGCTCCGCCTCCTGGGTTCACGCCATTCTCCTGCCTCAGCCTCCCGAGTAAGTGGGACTACAGGCGCCCACCGCCACGCCCGGCTGATTTTCTGTATTTTTAGTAGAGACCGGGTTTCACAGTGTTAGCCAGGATGGTCTCGATCTCCTGACCTTGTGATCCACCCACCTCGGCCTCCCAAATTTTTTTTTTTTTGAGAAAGGGTCTGTTGTCCAGGCTGGAGGGCAGTAGCATGATCCTGGCTCACTGCAGCCTCCACCTCATAGGCCCAAGTGATCCTCCCACCTCAGCCTCTGGAATAGCTGGGACCACAGGCATGCACCACCATACCAAGCTAATTTTTAAATTTTTTTATAGAAAAAGGGTCTTCCAACTAAGTTGCCCAGGCTTATCTTGAACTCGTGGGCTCAAGCGATCTTCCTGCCTTGGCTTCCCAAAGTGCTGGGATTACAGGCATGAGCTACTGCACCCAGCCAGTTAACATATTTTGTATGGGAGTTTTTAAATAGAAAATTATAGGAATTTTGAGCTGAAAGGGATTTCATGTCATTGCAATAGCAAGAAAACAACTAAAAAGGTCCTTTTTGGGCAAAGCTTTCTGAAGCACAACAAGGAGGTGAAAGTCTTGCCGAGGCCCACACAGGAGTTTGCAGAGAATGTCTCAGGCTCCTGAGTGACTGCTGCTTCTGCTGTACCACACATGGCCCTGGACCAGGTCTAGAATTGTTTCGGTCACTATGTCTTTGCTCTTTCTACTAGGTTGAAGGCTTATTTTCTGATAGTGCTGTGAACAGGGTTTTATACACCTTAGATTCAGAAGTTGCTTTTTAGCTTTGGTTGCATGTACCTTGTAAAAGTTTGTTTTATTTATGTATTTTTTGAGACAGGGTCTCTCTGTCCCCCAGGCTGGAGTGCAGTGGTGTGATCTCGGCTCATGGCAACCTCCGCCTCCTGGGCTCAAGCAATCCTCCTGCCTCAGCCTCCTGAGTAGCTGGGACTACAGGTGCATGCCACCACACCTGGCTAATATTTGTATTTTTTGTAGAGAGAGGGTTTCGCCATGTTGCCTAGCCTGGTCTCAAATTCCCGAGCTCAGGTGATCCACCCACCTCAGCCTCCCAAAGTGCTGGGATTACAGGCGTATCTCATAACAATTTGGCCTTGGGTTTCCTGTCTACTCTTGTGTTGCCCACTAAGCCTTTCATGGAGAGGCATAGTTGACCTTGTGTGGAAGAAGTCAAGTATGTTTATGGTGGGATGTCGTCTCATAGTATGTATGTAAATGGGATTTGTTACCATTTTTTGAAAAGACTGAACATTTAAGAAACAGATATTAGGGCCAGGCGTGGTGGCTCACACCTGTAATCCCAACGCTTTGGGAGACCGAGGTGGAAGGATCGCTTGAGCCCAGGAGTTTGAGACTAACCTGGGCATCATAGAGAGACCCCTTCTCTTAAAATTAAGCCAGGCGCAGTGGCTCACGCCTGTAATCGCAGCACTTTGGGAGGCGGAGGTGGACAGATCACCCGAAGTCGGGAGTTTGAGACCAGCGTGGCCCACATGGAGAAACCCGGTCTCTACTAAAAATACAAAATTAGCTGGGCGTGGTGGCGAATGCCTGTAATCCCAGCTACTCAGGAGGCTGAGCAGGAGAAGGGCTTGAACCCGGGAGGCGGAGGTTGCAGTGAGCAAAGATTGTGTCATTGCACTCCAGCCTGGGCAACTAGAGCTAAACTCCATCTCAAAAAAAAAAAAAAAATTATAACATTAGCTGGGGCCAGGTGGGATAGCCCATGCCTGTAATCCGAGCACTTCGAGAGGCTGAGGTGGGAGGATCACTTGAGTCTGGGAGGTGGAGACTTGAAAGTGCCTGGGAGGTTGAGAGTGCAGTGAGCTGTGATTGCGCGGCTGCGTTCCTCTCTGGGCGACAGAGTGAGA
This sequence comes from Piliocolobus tephrosceles, assembly GCF_002776525.5. Taxonomy (NCBI): domain Eukaryota; kingdom Metazoa; phylum Chordata; class Mammalia; order Primates; family Cercopithecidae; genus Piliocolobus; species Piliocolobus tephrosceles. Next base: position 215,767,610 of record NC_045434.1, read on the forward strand.
CTGTCTCCAAAACCAAAACGAACAACGATATTATTTCAGTATTGGGAGACAAAAAACTAAAATATTCTGTTGAGACAGATGAACCTGTCACTTCATTGGTCAATTTAATGATTTATACAGGAGCAGTTTTTGCAAGAAAGGATCAAAGTGAATGGAAAAGCTGGGAACCTTGGTGGAGGGGTGGTGACCATCGAAAGGAGCAAGAGCAAGATCACCGTGACATCTGAGGTGCCTTTCTCCAAAAGGTACGGGAGGGCAGTGTGTGTGGCCTGCGTGCACCCAGCGCTCAGCCCACCTTTTCCCTGCACGGGAGTGGGGGCACCCGCAGAGTGATTGGTTTGCTTCTGTTAATTTCTGGAACTATGCCCAGTGCGGGAGGCAGTGGATGAATGCTATTATGGTCGTTAACAATAGTCAACTTTTGATTTTGTCTTTCACAGGCTAAAGTTTTTTTTGTGTGTGTGCTGGAGTCTCACTCCATTGCCCAGGCTGTCGTGCAGTGGCGCAATCTCATTTCACTGCAACCTCCACCACCCGGGTTCAAGCAGTTGTCCTGCTTCAGCCTCCTGAGTAGCTGAGATTACAGGCACCTGCCCCCACGCCCAGCTAATTTTTGTATTTTTAGTAGAGACTGGGGTTTCACCATGTTGGCCAGGCCGCTCTCAAACTCCTCCCCTCAAGTGATCCACCTGCCTTGGCCTCCCAAAGTGCTGGGATTACAGGCCTGAGCCACCATGCCCGGCCAGGCTAAATTATTTTAAACAGTAAGGTACTCAGACTTGCTTACAAGACTGTTTTCTCAAAAATATTCTTGGCTGGGCACAGTGGCTTATGCTTGTAATCCCAGCACTTTGGGAGGCTGATACAGGATGATCGCTTGAGCCCAGGAGTTTGAGACCAGCCTGGGCAACACAGTGAGACCTCCGTCTCTACAAGAGTTAAAATGAGCTGGGCATGGTGACATGTGCCTGTAGTCCAGCCACTTGGGGGGCTGAAGTGGGAGGATGGCTTGAGTCCAGGAGGTCAGGGTTGTAATGAGCTGTGATTGTGCCACTGCAGGCCAGCTTGGGTGACAGAGTGAGACCCTGTCTCAAAAAAAAAAATTGCTTCCTGTCTCTAGATCACAATAAGAACTTACCTTTTGTTTTTGAAATCGAGTCTTGCTCTGTTGCCCAGGTTGGAGTGCAATGGCGCCATCTTGGCTCACTGCAACCTCTGCCTCCCGGGTTCAAGCGTTTCTCCTGCCTCAGCCTCCCAAGTTTTTGGAATTGCAGGCATGTGCCACCATGCCCAGCTAATTTTTTGTAGTTTTAGTAGAGACAGGGTTTCACCACGTTGGCCAGGCTGGTCTTGAACTCTTAACCTCAGGTGATTTACCTGCCTCGGCCTCCCAAAGTGCAGGGATTATAGGCATGAGCCACTGCGTCTCCCCCACACCTGGCTAATTCTTGTATTTCCTTTTTTTTGAGACAGAGTCTCACTCTGTCGCCCAGGCTGGAGTGCAGTGGCTCGATCTCAGCTCACTGCAACCTCCGGCTCCCAGGTTCAAGCAATTCTCCTGCCTCTGCCTCCTGTGTAGCTGGGATTACCGGGCGCCTGCCACCACACCTGGCTAATTTTTTTTGTTTTTTAGTAGAGACAGGGTTTCACCATCTTGGCCAAGCTGGTCTTGAACTCCTCACCTTGTAATCCACTTGCTTTGGCCTCCCAAAGTGCTGGAATTACAGGCGTGAGCCACCGTGCCTGACCTAATTCTTGTATTTTTAGTAGATACGGGGTTTCGCCGTGTTCACCAGACTGGTCTTGAACTCCTGACCTCAGGTGATCCACCTGCCTTGGCCTCCCAAAAGTGCCGGGATTACAGGTGTGAACCACCATGCCCAGCCAAGAGCTTTCCTTTTGAATTCCAGTTGCTTCCCTTGTAAGTGCTACTTTGGCACTGAACAAGGAATCTGAAGACCTCAATTTAGACCGAGTCCACTCTAGTTAATTCCTGGGGGCCCATTTTCTTTCATTTCAAAATGGAGGCATTAGTTTGCTAGTTCCCTCGAATGCTATGTGTTGGTTTTTGAGGATGAGGTTAAAATACTTTACCAGTTGCTGAAGGATTGGATATGCTTATTCTCAGCTCCTAGCCTGAGGCTGTGGCCTATTAGGAGCTTTTAATCATACTAAATCTGAGCACTTTGGGAGGTTGGAAGATCACCTGAGGTTGGGAGTTCGAGACCAGCCTGACCAACATGGAGAAACCCCGTCTCTACTAAAAATACAAAATTAGCTGAGCGTGGTGGTGCATGCCTGTAATCCCAGCTACTCGGGAGGCTGAGGCAGGAGAATTGCTTGAACCAGGGAGGCGGAGGTTGTGGTGAGCTGAGATTGCGCCATTGCACTCCAGCCTGGGCAACAAGAGCAAAACTCTGTCTCAAAACAAAAAACAAAAAACAACATACTAAATCAAGTGATGGGAATTTTTTTTTTTTTTTTTTTTTTTTTTTTT
>NC_045434.1:215770206-215775295 GCF_002776525.5 Piliocolobus tephrosceles
TTTTTTTTTTTTTTTTTTTTTTTTTTTCTGAGACGGAGTCTTGCTCTGCCGCCCAGGCTGGAGTGCAGTGGCCGGTTCTCAGCTCACTGCAAGCTCCGCCTCCCGGGTTTACGCCATTCTCCTGCCTCAGCCTCCCGAGTAGCTGGGACTACAGGCGCCCGCCTCGTCGCCCGGCTAGTTTTTTGTATTTTTTAGTAGAGACGGGGTTTCACCGTATTAGCCAAGATGGTCTCGATCTCCTGACCTCGTGATCCGCCCGTCTCGGCCTCCCAAAGTGCTGGGATTACAGGCTTGAGCCACCGCGCCCGGCCAGTGGTGGGAAATTTTAAGGTTTGTTAGTACAAATTGGTTGTAGTTAATGCTTTTATTTTTAGCCATGTCAGTGAAGAAATGGCTTTGAAGCTTCAGTGAAGTCCTCACAGTCTGCCTGGGAAGCAGTGCAGTGAGAGTGGGGCTTCCGGGGGGTACAAAGCCTCCGTCTGGCCTGCTGGGCCGTAGCAGAGCCCTTGGGGAAGATTCTGTTACCGTTCTGTGAGCTGTTTATCAGGGCGAGAGTGTCTCCTGGCATGCGTCACTTCCATTTTCGCCAATTTTCCGTTCTTTCTCCAGTAGAGAAGGGAAGGTGCCTTGGTCATCTATCACAGCTTTCCTTTCTTGATGATAACAGTTTATTTTCCTGAAAGGTTCAAGGTGTCCTGAATCTAGAACTTTTTTGGTCTCTGAATTTGTACAGGGTTTTATTTGTTTATTTTTTTTGAAAAGGAGTTTTGATCTTGTTGTCTAGGCTGGAGTGCAACGGCGCGATCTCAGCTCACTGAAACCTCCGCCTCCCAGGTTCAAGCAATTCTCCTGCCTCAGCCTCTCAAGTAACTGGGATTATAGGCGCCCTCCATGATGCCCGGCTAATGTTTTGTATTTTAAGTAGAGGCGGGGTTTCATCATGTTGGCCAGGCTGGTCAGGAACTCCTGACCTCAGGTGATCCACCTGCCTTGGCCTCCCAAAGTGCTGGGATTACAGGTGTGAGGCACTGTGCCCAGCCTGTACAGGGTTTTTTTTTGGTTTGTTTTTTGTTTTTTAAATCTGATTTTTTTCCCCCAGTGTTCTATTAGGGATTTTTTTTTTCCTTTTTTTAGATAGGGTCTTACTCTGTTGCCCAGGCTGGAGAGCAGTGGGGCAATCATAGCTCACTCTAGCCTTCATCTCCTGGCTCAAACAGTCCTGCCTCAGCCTCAAATAGCTGGGACTACACGAGTGCCCCACCATGCCCGACTGTATCAGGAAAAATTTAAACCACCTGAAATTGTGAATTAAACAACGTCATCTGAATACAGTATGGTGGAAATAATTGACAAAAGTATACTTTTTGGATGGAATGACCAAATTGATTTATCTTTGTGTAGGGAAAAGTGGACAGTTGAATTGACATCTTCACACTTTGTGGTGCTTGCTTTGTTGGTGTGGAGATTGCTTTGTTGGTGTGGAGCACTGTCACAGTGCTCCTTTTTTGGAGATGGTGAGTCTGTTGGTTCATGACATTTGGGTCCCTGTTAATATGCCAGGGATCCAGGTTGGGCACGGTGGCTCACACCTGTAATCTCAGCACTTTGGAAGGCCGAGGCAGGTGGATCACCTGAGGTCTGGAGTTTCAGACCAGCCTGACCAACATGGAGAAACCCTATCTCTACTAAAAATAAAAAAATTAGCCGGGTGTGGTGGCGGGCACCTGAAATCCCAGCTACTCGGGAGGCTGAGGCAGGAGAATCGCTTGAACCCAGGAGGCGGAGGTTGTGATGAGCCAAGATCGCACCATTGCACTCCAGCCTGGGCAACAAGAGCGAAATTCTGTCTCAAAAAAAATAAAAATAAAAAATATGCCAGGGATCTATCTGAGCATCCCATGTAATCCTTGCTATGGTCTGAAGAGATGGTTAGCACCAGGGGTCCCCTTTCACTGTGGGAGAAACAGCTTGGTTAGATTAATTGGCTCTGCTGTGGGTTTGTGTGTTGTGAAATTCCCTCTTTATGGCTTGGGAAGATTCGGAATAGCCTCAGGGCCACGTAAGCAAGCTGGTGAGAGAGGTGCCAAGATTGTGGTGCATTTCATCTTTTTTTTTTTTTTTTTTATTAAAAATAAATGTTGTGTAGGGACAGGGTCTTGCTATGTTGCTCAGGCTAGTCTTGAACTCGTAGGTTCAAGGGATCCTCTCACCTTGGCCTCACAAAGTGTTGGGATTACAGGCATGAGCCACCGTGCCCAGCCCTTAGGTCATCTTTTTTTTTTGAGATGGGGTCTCGCTGTCACCCAGGCTGGAGTGCAGTGGCCGGATCTCAGCTCACTGCAAGCTCCGCCTCTCAGGTTCATGCCATTCTCCTGCCTCAGCCTCCCGAGTAGCTGGGAGTACAGGTGCCCACCACTTTGCCCGGCTAGTTTTTTGTATTTTTTAAGTAGAGACGGGGTTTCACCGTGTTAGCCAGGATGGTCTCGATCTCCTGACCTCGTGATCCGCCCGTCTCGGCCTCCCAAAGTGCTGGGATTACAGGCTTGAGCCACCGCGCCCGGCCTAGGTCATCTTTATGTAGTTAGGGTGTTGGGCACAAAAGCCAGTTGTTGCCTTTCCATAAAGAATGAGTGTTTTGGCTGGGTGAATCTGAGGTGAGACCAGCCTGGCCAATATGGCAAAACCCCCATCTCTACTGAGATTACAAAAATTAGTTGGACATGGTGTTGTGTGCCTGTAATCCCAGCTACTTAGGAGACTGAGGCACAAGAATTGCTTGAATCCTGGAGGCAGAGGTGGCAGTGAGCCTGGGCCACAGAATGAGATTCTGTCTCAAAAAAAATGAGTTTTCTAATGATCATGCTGCTGTGGTGAGTGTTTAGCTCTCACCCGGCTAAAGCAGCAATTGGGCAGGCCGATTGAGAGGCTTTGTGCTTTCTGGGCATGAGCGCAGTAGCAGGGTGGCGTTCTGTCCCTGTGTGTCTTGTGGTGAGCAGGAGCAAGTGTGTGCACAGCCCTAAGAAGCAGTCCTCATCATCCAGACAACCGCAAAAGGGGGTTTGACTCTGAAGTGATGTGTGCGCCGTGCTTACAGCTCGTTGGAAACCCACTATTTTCTCCATAAAAAGTATTGAGGTTGCGTACTTAACTGTAAGATTTCCATCATGTTATCTTTCTCCAGTGGTCACTCAAAACCATTTTATAGGTGTTTGCTGCATTTTCATGGACAACTGGTATCTGCTCTCTTCTGTTTTTTGGAGACAGTCTCGCTCTGTCTGGAGAGCAGACAGGCTGGAGTGCAATGGCGCCGTCTTGGCTCATTGCAGCTGCTGCCTCTGTCTCCCAGGTTCAAGTGATTCTCTTGCCTCAGCCTCCTGAGTAGCTGGGACTACAGGTGCCCACCGTCAGGTCTGGCTAATCTTTTGTATTTTTAGTAGAGACGCGGTCGCACTGTGTTAGCCAGGGTGTTCTCCATTTCCTGACCTCATGATGAGCCTGCCTCGGCCTTCCAAAGTGCTGTGATTACAGGCGTGAGCCAGTGCTCCTGGCCTGGCTTTTTTTTTCCCCTTTTTTTTTTTCCTTTTTGGAGGCAGTTTCGCTCTGTTACCCAGGCTGGAATGCAATGGTACAATCTCAGCTCACTGCACCCTCCGCCTCCTGGATTCAAGGGATCCTCGTGCCTCAGCCTCCTCAGTAGCTGGGATTACAGGTGTGCACCACCACACCCGGCTAATTTTTTTATTTTTGTAGAGATGGGGTTTCACCATGTTGGCCAGGCTGGTCTCGAACTCCTGACCTCAAGTGATCCGCCTGCCTTGGCCTCCTAAAGCTCTGGGATTACAGGCCTGAGCCACTGTGCCCAGTCCGCTCTCATTGTTACTGCCAATGTCGATGGCACACGGCTGATACTCTTAGAGCCTTGGCTGGGTGTATTTGCCTTATCTTTGCCATTTTTGAGGCTTGAGAAAACACCTTGAATTGTAATGATGCTGAGTGCTGGGTTTTATAAACGTTAAAATGTTTTAGAATGCAAGCACCAACTGTCTAGTGGAGTTCTCATGTCCTTTCTCTGCAGGTATTTGAAATATCTCACCAAAAAATATTTGAAGAAGAATAATCTACGTGACTGGTTGCGCGTAGTTGCTAACAGCAAAGAGAGTTACGAATTACGTTACTTCCAGATTAACCAGGATGAAGAAGAGGAGGAAGATGAGGATTAAATTTCATTTATCCGGAATATTTTGTATGAGTTCTTGAATAAAACTTGGGAACCAAAATGGTGGTTTATCCTTGTATCTCTGCAGTGTGGATTGAACAGAAAATTGGAAATCATAGTCAAAGGGCTTCTCTTGGTTCGCCACTCACTTATTTGTAACTTGACTTCTTTTTTTCTGCTTAAAAATTTCAATTCTCGTGGTAATACCAGAGTAGAAGGAGAGGGTGACTTTACGGAACTGACAGCCATTGGGGAGGCAGATGCCGGTGTGGAGGTGTGGGCTGAAGGTAGTGACTGTTTGATTTTAAAAAGTGTGACTGTCAGTTGTATCTGTTGCTTTTCTCAAACAATGATTCAGGGATACAAGTGGGCTCCTCTCGTTCATTAAAAGAAAACGTGACATCTTTCTAAGATTCTCTGTGGGAAAATGACAGTGTCAATAAAATGCGGGTTTCTGGGCCATTCGTCTTACTTTCATTTTTTGATCACAAATTTGACACACACAATTATGTCTGTTAATCCTCTTCTTCCTAGAGAGAGAAACTGTGCTCCTTCAGCGTTGCTGCGTAGTCCATCACTCTCCATAAAGGGGTTTGGGGAATCGATTGTAGAAGTCCCAGGTTCTAAATTAAATGTGTACAGAAATGAATGTGTAAGTAATGTTTCTACAAGTCTTTGCAACAAACTGTCACTTCAGTCTCCAGCAGAGGGAGCTGGAGGAATAGTGCTTCCAGATGTGGTCTCCCATGTGAGGCCCAGTGATGGCGGCCCCCTGATGGCAAGAGCTCTGGAGACTCTGGTGAAGGGGGGACACCAAGGAAAAGTGACTGGGAAGCCTCCCATGCCAAGGAGATGGGAGGTGCCCTGGAAATA
>NC_045434.1:215780295-215803463 GCF_002776525.5 Piliocolobus tephrosceles
ATTTATTTATTTATTTATTTTTTGAGACGGAGTCTCCCTCTGTCGCCCAGGTTGGAGTGCAGTGGCCGGATCTCAGCTCACTGCAAGCTCCGCCTCCCGGGTTTACGCCATTCTCCTGCCTCAGCCTCCCGAGTAGCTGGGACTACAGGGGCCCGCCACTTCGCCCGGCTAGTTTTTTGTATTTTTTTAGTAGAGACGGGGTTTCACCGTGTTAGCCAGGATGGTCTCGATCTCCTGACCTCGTGATCCGCCCGTCTCGGCCTCCCAAAGTGCTGGGATTACAGGCTTGAGCCACCGCACCCGGCCAGGGGCAGAGTTTTGATCTATGTGACTGGCTGTGAGGTGGTGTATGTACAAGCACTTCATTGCTTGGATATGAAGCACTTCATTGCTTGGATATGAAGCACTTCACAGCGTGGATATGCATTGTTGAACGAACTGGCCTCAGGCAGGGTTTGGGGGTTCCTGGATGAGGAGTTCATGTAGCCCTGGAATGGAAATTGAGTATGGTATGTGCAGAAGATGATGAGCTTTTTCAACTCTCTTCTTGGAAAAAGTTTTTTTTCCCATTTTTGAGACAGTCTCGCTCTGTCACCCAGGCTGGAGTGCAGTGGCGCAATCTTGGCTCACTGCAACCTCTGCCTCCTGGGTTCAAGCGATTCTCCTGCCTCACTCTCCTGAGTAGCTGGGATTACAGGTGCCCGCCACCATGCCCAGCTAATTTTTGTATTTTTAGTAGAGACGGGGTTTCTCCATGTTGGCCAGGCTGGTCTTGAACTCCTGACCTCAGGTGATCCGTGATCTGGATTACAAGCGTGAGCCACTGCACTCAGCCGGAAAAAGTGTTTTTCCTTGATGCCTTTGTAACCAGTATATTAAAAAATATTTTGATTTTGGAATTGTCACTGAGATGTAATTACGAGCTCTATGATCAGCAAACATGAGAATCTTGTCTCCTAAAACAGTAACCTTAATGATAGGCTTGTTCTCGCAACTGCAGTTTACCGAATGTTCACTGTTTTAGGGATTGCTTTTAAAGTCATGCATTTTTGGCCTATTGTCATTAAAATGCCCATTTAATAGTTTAACAATAATAAGGGCTCTTCTTTAAAAATAACTGGAGTGGCTCACACCTGTAATCCCAGCACTTTGGGAGGCTGAGGGAGGCGGATCACGAGATCAGGAGATTGAGATCATCCTGGCCAACAGGGTGAAACTCTGTCTCTGCTAAAATACAAAAAATTAGCCAGGCATGGTGGTGCGTGCCTGTGTCTCAGCTGCTGCTGGGGAGGCTGAGGCAGGGGAATCGCTTGAACCCGGGAGGCGGAGATTGCAGTGAGCTGAGATTGCACCACTGCACTCCAGCCTGAAGACAGGGCAGGACACCATCTCAAACCGCCCCCTCCCCCCCAAAACAACAACAACAACAAAAACTGGAGATTTGTATTTAAAAAATCCATTTATTTCTAGCATTCCAGTTTTTGTTTCATTTTGCTTTTGGACATTAAATAATATTACCTAGTTGCAGTCATAGGGAAGAACAGGATGAGGAGAGGATTATGACTGATGAGCATCTCGGCTCTAATTTGTTGCCAAATTAAGCAGTTAGAACTGTTCTTTCTTGACTTTCTCAGCCTCGCCTTGGGAATTGGAGCCAAGGTTAATGATGGGGGCGGCTTTCTGGTGATGAGAAATATTGTAAATCAGAGTTTTTCTACCAAAGGGCAGGGGACCTTTGAAAGGGATTAGAGAGGTGTTTGGGAGCTGGTAACTGAGGGGTGGGCATGTCAGCTTAGGGGTTTCTTCCCTGGTGGTTACCATTTAGGGAGACAGTTGGTCTGGAAACGAGGAAGAGGCAGGTTTGGTTCAAGCCTCAGTGATCAGGGGCTCCCCCTGGCTAGCGGCTCTGTGGGGGAAACAGCCTTGGGAGGGGAGGCCCTTTGGTTTCCTGGACTGCTTCCCTGAAGAGGGTTCCTTTCCCCTTGCAGGCGGCCAGCACCGGGCTGATCCGGCGTCTCTCTCTACAGCGTGGTTAAAGCGGATCTGGGAGATGGAGGGGTTCCCAACACCCCAGTCTTTGGTTCCAGAAGGCTGGATGGACCGACCTCCCCTTGCCCAGGGATGAATGCAGAGGGTCTTTTGTTTGGGGCTTGCTGGCAATAAAATTGGACGGGAAGAAGCGGAAAACTGCTGCCGATCCTGCGTGTCTCAGGTGGGATCCCCCAGTGCCCCTGCGAGGCAGTGAGAGATGGGGCCCTCCCTTCACGGGCCTTCTGGGGTTAGAGAGCTGGCGGTCGGCCAGCCCCTGGAACTTTTGCGTTCTTAACGTAGCTTTAAGACTTGCCGCCGCGAAGACTGGAGGCGCTTATTTAAAATTCCAGTCTTGCTCCCGAGGGCTTTGGCCTCCATCTTCACCTTTAACGACCGAGGGCTGGTGGCGGCGGCTCCCTCCTGCTCTGCGACAGGTGTCGCTTCTGAGCGGGAGTTTTGGGCACAGACCTCGCAGATCCGCACCACCCCCAGGGGTCTGCATGGGTTTGAGCTGGACCCAGCCTGGAGGGGCTTTTTGGAAGAGGGCAAGTGGGCGGTGGGAGCGGGGAAGCAAGTGGGGGGAGCCCGCCTGCGCGGATTTTTCTGCAGTAATCAGACCCACAGTCTCCAGAGCGTCTTTTCCCGAAGTGTGGAACACATTTTTCTTCTAATCCTCTTTGGAGAGGGGGTTAGGAACGTGCCGAGGCCGGAGCCGGGTGCGGGGCGGGTCCCGGCGCCTGTGAATCGAGTGGGGCAGCGGGCCGCGCGCTGCCCTGAAGACCCCGCCTCCGCGCCCTTCGGGGGCTCGGGGCCCAGTGCCTTAGCAGGCAAGCGGCGGCGGCTGATCCTGCCCGGGGTGCGCCTCGCCTCCCTCTGCGCCCGGGCTCGCCAAACCCCGGCTGCCCGCTCGTCCGTCGGGTCCCCAGGCGTGCACACGCCTCGACGGCTCCCCCTGCCGGGGCGCTCCCCAGTCCCCACCCTCACCCGGCGGCTCAGGACTAGTCCCCCAACTTGTTCTCTGCTGTTAACTAGTAGCGCTGCCGGAACGATGGGATGGGGTTGCCACAGCAACCAGACTGGACGTCACAATCCGGGCATGTGTGCCGCCCCCCCGCCGTGCCGCCGTGCCTCCGGCGCTGCCGCCGCCACCCTCGGCGGGCTGCAGGACTTGGGCTGCGGGGTGCGGTGGGCGGAGCCCCCGGGCTTTGCGGGGAGCAGGCTAAGGCGGCCGAGAGAAAGGGGGGTCGGGGCGGGGGGGGGGGGGTTGGGGGGGGGGGGGGGGCAGGCGGCCGCCATCTTCTCGCCGAGGCCGCCTCGCCCGCCGCACGCGCCCGTCCGGCAGCGCACGGGTTAAGGCTGGCACCGCGCCCGGCGGGAGGGGGGGCGCCCACCTCCCCTCCTCCCCGCGCCGGGCATGCGGGGCCCACTGGGCACCGAGGAGGAGCTGCCGCGGCTGTTCGCCGAGGAGATGGAGAACGAGGACGAGATGTCAGGTGAGCGGGGCGCGGGTGCGCCCGGGGCCAGAGCGGCGGGGGCGCCGAGACAGGCCGGGCCCAGGGCCGGAGCACGGGTGGCGGGGGCGGTGCGGCCGGGCTGGCGCCGCGCAGGAGGGGCGCCTGGGCTGCGGGGCTGCTCTCCCGCCCTCTTGGCGCCGCGCGGCCAAGGGCGCGGGCTGGGTGAGCGCCCCGGCGCGGCGTGAGGGCCGCTAAGGGCGGGGTGCGATCTGGATCCCCCGGGCGGCGACGCGGGCCAGGCGGGCCAGAGGAACCCGGGCGGGGGCCTGCGCTGGGGGCCCCGGCGGGGAGGGGGCGCGGCGCTGCCGGGGTCAGCCCGCGTGCCCTTGAAGGCGGCGGGAATCGCACTAGCTCCTGGAGCTGTGCATCCCGCGCTCACATCCCGCCACCGTGCGCCTCTGGCCTCGCCGCGGGCAGGCGGGACCCGGCCCCTGGCCCATCTCGGCCGCGGGGCGGGCTGGGTGGGGCCCAGAGCGGGGCGAGGACTGGCGGTGCTTGGGGACGCATCGAGCGCCCAGGATGGGGAGGCTTCCCTCCCGGCCTAGGAGGGCTCCGATCTGGGGCGCACGGGCTCGGACCCCTGCTCCATCCTGCCATGGTCCTCTGTGCGCTTTGACCGCTGCTCCCAAGCACTTTACCCGGGCCGCCGGTGTCCTTCTGGAGCGACCTAGCGCCCGCCGCTGTCTCCAGCCCCACCATCGCCCAGGGTGGTGGCCGTTCCTAACCCACCCTGCCTTGGCTACGGGCCTGATGCCCCAGGGCCACCGCCCCTGCCCTTACCATCTCTCTCCTTTTTTCTCTCTCCGAATTTAGTATACACAGGTCTGTGCGCCAGGGGTTGCCTTGCAGGACAGTTCTTTAGTTAACTGCTCGCCATTTGTTTGGGACGTTTTCCCTCCTGGCAGAGCTGGGTAGGGCCCCACCCTGTCAGCCACCCACCCTCCTTTCTGGGAGACTCTTACTTCTCGGCTTCCCTGCACCAAGTCTGTGGCCTCTCTGGACTTCGGAGAGACTTGTGGGAGGCTGGAGGCCCTCCCGGGCCCAGGAACGTGCTTCTGGTCCCCTCTGACTTCCAGGGGTGAGAAGATTCCACACACGGACACCTCCAGCTCCTCTTGGAGGAAGCAGCCAGCGTCTTCTGGGGAGGGTATTCCCACCAGGTGGCCACACCCCCTGCCCCCTTCTGTTTGCTTGCTTGGTTAGTTGGTGGCTTTAATGCTGTGACTGGGCTCCTACAGGAGCCTGGCACTCATCTCGCCTGTTAGGCCAAGTGGGCAGCAAGCGTGCTGGGGACAGGGAATAGGGGAGTCCTCACTTGGGGTGGGGTTGCCTGGACAATAGTTGACTGTCATATCCTGGGTCCTTGGAATCAGACCCACTCTCTGGAGGGGAACTCTGGGGCCCAGCACAGGCACAAAAATCAGTGGCCATTTTCCAAGGGGGCTGGCTCCCCGGTAAGCCAGTTTACTGTTTCCTCAGTAAGTTGTTTGTTGTGGTGTTTGGGGTGTGGCCCTTTTGTGGCATCAGTGGCATTTGTGGGCTGTACTGACCCCACGGTGGAGTCCCCCGGCTGTCTTTCCCATCTTACACTCACTCCTACTTTCTCTGACTATGTGGGGACATAGAGGTCGGGGAGGGGAAGAGGCCAGGGAAGGTGCCCCCAGTCTAGTAGACACCTGACTCACTGCTTGGGCCAGAGAGGCGGGGCTCTGGTCATCCTGCCCACCACCCATGCTCCCTTTCATTGGGTTGGCCCCAGAGTGTCCAGGAATACCCCCGGAGCGCTGCAGAAGAAACGCCCTGCTCTGGCACCTCTGGCCTGGGGATTTTGCCCCCATCCATCAGCAAGGCCAGCTGCTCCACCTCCAGAGCCTTCCCAGGCTCCTGGCTTCTCTCCATGTCCAAGCCTCTGTCCCCTCCTGCCAGTCCCTCCAGGGCCTTCTACCCAGTCCTTATGACTACCCTCTGCACAGCAGCTGGGGTCACCTCATGAACCCAAGTCAGACCCTGACCCGCATGGCTGCAAGTCGCCTCTGAAACCCTTGTCCTGGTCCACTCCTGGGCCCCTTTGTTCACAGCAGCCACACTGGCCTCCGTGCTGCTTCTGGAACCCTCCATGCTCCATCCTGCCATGGGGCCCTGGCTGTGACCTCTGTCTGACCTGCTTTTTCATCTGCTCACCGCTGCCGCCTAGGCATTTAGGTCCCAGCTTGAATGTTATGATGGAGAGAGACACCCTTGCTAAGACAAGGCCTTCCAGTCACTCTGAGACACATTGTCGTACTTTCTTTGGAAGAGCTGGGGTCTTGCTGTGTTGCCCAGGCTGGATTCCAACTCCTGTGCTCAAAGAATCCTCCTGCCTCAGCCTCCCTAGTAGCTGGGATTACATGCTTGTGTCACCACACCCCACATACTCAAAACGTTATCATCAGTTTCCTCCTGGATCTGTGGGTATCCCCTTCAAGTGTAACTCTCTCGATAACCTGCCGTGCCCAGCACCTGAAACCATGAGTTCCTGAGAGATGGTTGTGGTTTCAGTATCTTGAGGGCTGGGACTCCCTAGGTCACCCCAGCTTCTGGCTGTGAAGACAGCCCTAGCCAGGCCCCCTGTCAAGTTGCTCTGCTGGCCCCCTACTCACCCTGAGTCCAAGCTCAGCGGTGGTGACCCCCACAGACCAGAGCCAGCTGGTTCCAAAACACGGAGGTTTGTGGCTGGAAGAACTGGTGTTTTGGAAGCTGTCGTGATGATTTTTCAATCTACAGCTATTGAACTCATGACTTGTCCTATCTTTTTTCTTTGACTCTGCTCATCTCCCACCTCCCCCTGGGAGTTGCTCACTCTCAGTGGTGAACTAGTGTTTCCCATGCAGTGGTGGTGGGGAGGGGGAGGTTGGCCCCGGCCAGCTCTGGCATTGAGGCAGGTGTCTGAGCCAGTTTCCAGGAGGAAGGCAGGGTGGGTGCCTCTTCTGGTTTGGGGACCAGCAGCTGCCAGATTCTCCTGGGAGTTGGGGTGGCTGGTCGAAGCCAGGGGTCAAGAACTGGTGGGATGAGGCCTTGGATTCCAGCTCTGAGCATTAGCTGAGTGCCAGGCAGCCCTCTCCTTGGTGTGCCCACTTGTAGAATGGGGACATAGCACTGGCTACCTCATAGAGGGTTATTATGAGGAACAGTGAGACACTGCACGTGGAACATTAGGCCACAGTGCCCAACACATAATAGGTACTCAATAAACTGTGGCTGGTGTAATTAGCACCAGCCAAAGGGGACAGCTGTCCTGCCTTCTCCAAGGAAATGCTTCTGATACTTGCACCATTAGCCAGTAAGCCCAGGGGAGTGGGAGCCTGGGTGGGAGGAGGGCCGTGAAGCCCGAGGTAGGGCTGGCGGGAAGCAGGAGAGGGGTTCAGAAAATGTGGCTCTCAGCCCTCTTAGGGCCACTGCTGGGCTGGCAAGTTCCCTTCCTCATTGGCCCAGCTTTTCCTCAATCGCAGACAAAGCTAGTGAGCCTAGACTGGGCAGTGTCTGGACTAGGCACTGTTACCGCTCTGGCCCCAGTGACAATTGGCCCTAGCTGTGTGAGTATCTTAGGCTTGCTTCCTCAGGTCCCGGGGCCCGGAGAGAGGGACAGTCATGGTTCCCAAAAGACCATGACTTTTTAGCCTGCACCCCTACCCCTGTGGAAGCATGGTGTTTTTGGCGGGGCGAGTCCCAGAGAGCCTGATTGTGTTTAACATTATTTTCTGGGAGGAGGGAGGCAAAATGACCAGCACACTTTGCCCAGTGACTTGGCCAGTGGGTTATTCATTATCATTCCAAGTTGATCAGGTAGTAAGATCCATCTGTGATTTTATCAGTTCATTCAGTCGCTCACCCATCATCCATCCATCCATCAATCTATCTACCTACCCACCCACATCTACCCATCCACCTACAAAACCGACCTAGTAACCATTCACCATCCACCTATCAATCCATCTCCATACCATATCTATCCATACATACCTCCATCTGTTCTTCCTACTCGCTATTCATCCATATACCATCTGTCCATGCTTCCTACCATCCATCCATCCATCCGTCCATGCATCCATGCATCCATGTATCTTCCTGCTCTCCCACATCTACCCATCTACCCACAAAACCAACCATGATGGTGAAGTAACCGTTCACTGTCCACCTATCTATCCATACATATATCCATCCATCCGTTCATCCGTCCGTCCATCCATTTGTTCTCGTTCTTCCTATCCACTGTTCACCCATGCACTATCTGTCCATGCTTCCCACCATTCATTCATCCATCCACCAATCCATCCATCCACCATTCATTCATCTTCCATCCACCATCCATCCATGCATCCATCCATCCACCATTCATTCACCCATCCACCATCTATCCATCTGCCCATCCACCATCCATCCATTCATGTACCCACCATTCATCCATCCATCCACCCACCATCCATCCATGCATCCATCCACCATCCACTCATCCATTCATCCACCATCCATTAATCCACCCACTATCCATTCATTCATCCATCCACCATCCATCCGTGCATACATCCATCCACCATTCATCCATCCATCCACCCACCATCCATCCATTCATGAATCCACCATCCTTCCATTAATCCACCCACCATCCACTCATCCGGTCATCCACCACCCATTCATCCACCCACCATCCACGCACCATCCATCCATCCACCATCCATCCATCCATCCATCCATCAATCCACCATCCAACTTTGCATCCATCCACCATCCCCTCATTCATTCATCCACCCACCATCCGTCCACCATCCATCCATCCATCCTTCATCCACCATCCATCCATCCACCCACCCACCATCTATCCATTCATCTTTCATTCATCCATCCATCCATCCATCATTCATCCACCACTCATCCATCCACCATCCATCCATCCACCCACCATCTGTCCATCAATTCATCATCCATCAGTCTATTCACCATCCGTCTACCATCCATTCATCCATCCACCCATCCACCATCCATCCATCTGCCACCCATCCATCCACCCATCCACCATCCATCCATCCATCCACCCACCCACCATCTATCCATAAATTCATCATCCATCCATCTATTCACCGTCTATCCACCATCCATTCATGCATCCACCCATCCACTATCCTTCCATCTGCCATCCATTCATCCATTGATCCATCCACCATCTATCCACCGTCCATCCATCCATCCACCCACCCACCCACCATCTATCCATCAATTCATCATCCATCAATGTATTCACCATCCATCCACCATCCATCCATTCACTATATAATTATCCATCCACCTATCAGAGACTTCTGGAATATCTTCTCTGAGCTGGGTACTGAACACAATGTGTGTTGTCTAACTTTCTGGGGCTTTTGCTTATCTCTATGGTTCTGTCATTATTTCACTCTCTTTCCCTGTCTCTCTCTCTTCCTCTGTCCCCATATCTGTCAGTTTTCATCTCCCCTGAGGTCATGCCCATGCCTTTCTCTTTCTGTCTGGCCGTTTCTCTCTCTTTTGTCCCTCCCTGTCTCTCCAGGTTGACTCCCCCTCTCTTCCCCTTCTCACCTGTCTGTCCTCCTCCTCCCCACCCATGCCCTGGGGCCTCTCCCTGCCTTCCCTGCACCCCCATACTGACTCCCTCCAGGCCCCAGTCACTTGGGGTAAATGCCTCATCTATCTCTGTCTCTTCCCTCCACTCCCCACTCAGGACTGATGCTTTCTTTTGATGTGACACCAATGAGGTGATGTCTGGGTTTTGTTAAATGTCATAAATAAATTATGAATCCTCTCTTGGGCGGGTGTACTGCCCCTCTTTGCCAGCATAGGGCCTGGCTCATTGGGGGAGGTTCAAGGACTAACGGCAGCCTTAGCCTGAGCACTCTTTCTTGGCCAGCGTCTAGGGTGGCCCTGAGAACCCCTGGCCCAGCAGTGCCCAAACTAGAGACCACTGCCTTCTGCCCTTCACCACTGCTGCCCTGACCCTCCTGGGTCTCGCTGGGCTCTGCCTGCCATTGCCGAGCACTTGCAGGCTTCGTGTGGGCGCTTTGCATTCACAGTTTCCCCATCGCCCTGGTGGAAAGGCTGCCACATTAGGGCCATTTCACAGATGAAGAGAGAGGCTCAGTGGGGAGGGGACTTGCTGGGGTCACCCCCAGGAAGGGTAGCATGAAGCCTCTGCTGCCCGTTACTCCCTCCCCCTGACCCCCGGTGGCCTTATTCTCTGCTTGGTGCTGGTTGGAGAGTCCGGGTGGGAACAGCAGGAGCCTCTCTCCCCAGGTCCTGGAGAGTGGTGGACATTGAGTGGGGTCCCTGTCCTTGGCAGGTTTGCTGGCCTTTGCAACCTGGTGATGGTGTTCTCATCCCAGCTCCTGGCTTGGCCCCCTGCAAATCCTTCGACCACCCAGAATCAGATGACCTAACTTTTGCTCCACAGTCACGCGCCTTCCCTTTGTTTTGATCACCTTGTGTTTGCCAGGTGCCCTGGCGACTGCGTCTTTGCTCAGCTGCTGCCCCTCCCCAGAGGAGTCGGGGGCTGGAGCCTGGGCCTGGCAGAGCCGTGGGGCTGTGTGCAGGGGGACTAGTGTGGGGAACCAGCTTTGACCCCCTTGAGGGACCTGTGACCTTCCAGACCACAGACCAGCCTGAGTCACTTCAGTGTCCCCAGGGCATACACCGAGCAGGTTTACACAGCGTGGGCTGTTTCAATGCTAGATCTGGGAGGGTGCTGGGGGAGAGACTTCACGAGGGGGTGGGCGCCCACTGCCTGGGTTCAAACCTGGCTCCACCACTGCCAGCTGTAGGACTGAGATGTGGGTAAATAATGAGGTCCTCTGAGCCTCAGTTTCCTTATCTGCAGATGGGGATAAGAATAGAACCCATCCCTGAGCCAGGCGTGGTGGTTGTGCTTGTTGTCCCAGCTGCTCAGGAGGCTGAGGTGGGAGGGTCGCTCGAGCCCAGGAGGTCGAGGCTGCAGTGAGCCATGATCATACCACTGCACTCCAGCCAGCGACTCTGTCTTTAAAATAAATAAATAGATAGATAGATAGATAGATAAATAAATAAATAAATAAATAAATAAATAAATAAATAAAAGCTGCAAACCAGAAAGAATAGTACCCCTTTCTGAATTGCTGTGTTGAACTGATACAGATTAATCAGTCCTAGGTACTTTGGGCCTGGCACGAGCCTGGCAGATGGTATGCAGGTATCAGCGACTGCCGCTATTGCAATGCACTACCCTCGGCCTGGCCACAGCCTGCAGTGGCTCAGCCTAGGCTAGCCTGGGGATCCCGCAGGGCTGAGCTGGCGCGTACTGGGAGCTACACAGGGGCTGGGGGAGCTCTGGAGGAAGCAGCAGAAGGTGCCTCTCCTTCCTCTGGTTGACTTCAGCCCCACCCCGCCTCCACCTCCAGGAGGTGGGTGATCACAGGGCAATGGGTCTTAATTAGAGCAGGCTTGGATCCGTGGAGTCTCAGGCCCTGGAGGGGTAGGGCTGGTGCACGAGGGCAATGCCACGTGGGCCAGGAGGGCGGTGAGGTGGCCACGAGGGGTCAGGAGCTGGCAGGACCAGGAGTTCTGAGGTGAGGTTGCTCCTCCCTGGAGCCGCTCACCTGGCATGGGTGGGGTCCTGCCTTATCACTGGCTGCATGCTCTGTGTCTTGGAACCATCTGGGCCTCTGCTCTGTCCCCACCAGATGGAGCCATAGGGAGGAGGAACTGACGGGCTCAGGGCACAGGCTGGGGCTTGGGGAAAGGCTGACCATGGAGTTGCTTGGATGGTGACCCCAGGTCTGGTTTTGGAAAGCTCAGGGCCTGCTGCAGGAGCAGAGAGTATCCAAGGGCGGGAAGGGGCTGAGGCTTGGCTGAAGACTGGAGCGTGTGGGGTGGTGGTGGGGGCAGTGTCACAGAGAATCAGGCGTGCGGTGACCTCAGGGCCACCCACCTGAAGCCATTTGGGGAGAGGAAGGGCCCATCAGAGACAGGGGCAGGCAGGGCTGAGTTCCCGTTCCCGTGTGCCAGCTCCAGAGCCTTCTCAGAGGCGGGTTTCGCCAGGGAGAGGCCCTGGGCTCTGAGGTCTTCTGGGAACAGAGTGGGGGTCTGTCCACGGGCAGAGAGTCTGGGGCCTTGTCCTCAAAGACCTGTTCTGAGCATGGGGTAGGGCCAGAGCAGGGGTCCTCCTTTGTCCTCCCCTTACCCATGGGCAGATCCCAGGCTTCCTTCCAGAATTTCCGGCAGCCACCTGTGCATGCCCTCGTCCGTTGTGTTGCTTAGGCGACCAGTCAGTGACCATGTGCTGGACTGGGTTTCCTAAGTCTGGGAGCACCCTGCTGGAAGGGGACAGCTGGAAGGAAGCAGGAGGGAGAGGCCCCCCCTCGAGATTGCATCAGCCGGAGCCCATTACATAAGCAGTGTTGGGCACTGCCAGGGTGTGGGGGTGGCTCTGCCCAGGCGGTCTCCTGTGGTGGCGGGGGAGGCGGAGGCCGGGTGGCGGAGTGGGCATTTGTGGACTGGCATCCCATCAGCTGCCCTACCACAGACAGCTCCCTGCCAGCCCTGCCACTGCCCCACCAACACCTGCTCTGCAGGACAAGTCTGGGGGGGTCCCTGTGCACGTTTTCAGCTGGTTTGAAAAATCCCCACCTTCCCACACCAGTGATCAGAGGAATGGGACGGGGTCAGCTGGAGCAGCCCAGCCCCTGCCCCTGACTGTGTGGGGCCTGACCCACGTAAACCCACCCGGGGCAGCCCTTGCTGTTGGCTCTCCTGTGTGCCCTAGCCCTCCACAGGGTGCCCTCCCTATGTGGGAGCCTCAAGCACCTGGCCACCCTTGAGGAAGGCCCTGGTGCAGAGAGGCACCAAGACAGTGGTACAGCCCCCACCTTCCCCTGGTGCAAACTGGCCCTGTGGGATGCAGGGGTGGGAGGGGCGTCCGCTCAGCCACCAGAGCCACCAGTGCCCCAGAGGAGTGGGGACGGTGGGGCTAAAGCTGCACCCATGGTGTGGGCAACGGGAGCCCCAGAGACCCAGGGTAGGAGGCCTCCTGTCCCCCTTTCTCTGCTTAGGACTCTCCAGGGGTCCCAGGCCAGGCAGTGGGGGCCTATGTGGAGGGTGACAGGTGAGTGTTGGTTGTGTCCTGGGTGCACATGCATGTCTGTGTGTCTGCATGTGGCGAGTGTGTCTGAGCGTGTGGGCCACGCTGGGGGACCCCTCGAGGCCCTTTTTTTGACCCTAAGGTCACCAGACTGCCTGAGTTCAAACCTGGCTCCACCACTGCCAGCTGTAAGTGGTTATGATAAAAAAAATTTCCTTGGGAGAAGGGCTCTCTGTCTCTAAACTCGATCCAGTAGGGACACTCTCCCTGCTTTCTGGGTGAAAGCTTCCTGGTGGCCCCAGGACCTCTCGTCCTCCTTGGGGTCCCACTCGAAGCAACCCTCAGACTCTGAGTGACACTCCCTGTTGTGTCTCCACTGTCACAGAGGGTCGGGTCTGGGGTGTCCGTGGCAGAGGGTCTGAGGCTGAGGGGCTTCTCTTTGCTCCTCGGCTTCCCGAGTGCTCCTGAGTGCACAGGTGATGGTGGAGAGCGGGTAGGGCAAGCTGGATGGGGCGCTGGGACTGCAGGCTGGCATGAAGGGCTGGCTCTCTCATGGGCGCTTCTTTTTTTTTTTTTTGAGACAGAGTCTCGCTCTGTCGCCCGGGCTGGAGTGCAGTGGCCAGATCTCAGCTCACTGCAAGCTCCACCTCCCGGGTTTACGCCATTCTCCTGCCTCAGCCTCCCGAGTAGCTGGGTCTACAGGCGCCCACCACCTCGCCTGGCTAGTTTTTTGTATTTTCAGTAGAGACGGGGTTTCACTGTGTTAGCCAGGATGGTCTCGATCTCCTGACCTCGTGATCCGCCCGTCTCGGCCTCCCAAAGTGCTGGGATTACAGGCTTGAGCCACCGCGCCCGGCCTCATGGGCGCTTCTAGAGGACTCTTGGAGGTGCTTCCCTTCTGGAAGCCTCCTTTGCCCCCACAGGCAGAAGTGTCTCCACTTTGGGTGGTTTGATTCTTGCTGCTCTGCCTGCCAAGAGGACCCTCCCCACTGCCCCTCCACGGCTCATGTCTGGTGCGCGGGAACTCCAGGCTCAGCTACCCTTTCTCTCTCCTGATTTCCCAGATGAGGGTCACACCCCAGGCCACTGCTGCCACAGCAGGGGTCTCATGTCACACCCCCCAGGACACGTGTCAGCCCTTCCTCTGGGTTGGAGGTTGAGGGAGGCAGACCTGGAACTGTGGCCAGTGTCTTCAAAGATACTCCTGTCCTGGGCCTGCCCGGCCTGGGCCCCCTCGGCCTTTCGAGTCAGTGCAGCTGAGGGCAGCTCCTGGACACTCAGGTGTGCTAGGCACGGCGTCTCTCTGTGGACTGGCACAGCTTTCTAGTGCCCAGCTGTAATGCGCTTGGTTTCCCGTTGTGAGTGTGTTGGAGGTGGGGGAGTGTGGACCTGTGTGCCTGTGTGTGCACAGGTGCGGGATCCAGGAGGAGATACAATATGGTCTTGGATTCTGCATTAAGGCAGCATGCTGTCAAACCCATGGGGTATCCTGGCATCTTCCTTGCTGAGTTTGTCCTGCAAATCTCCAGGGACCTCAGGTGTGGGACCTGAGCGTCCCTGTGGTCCCCAATTCTCTCTTTCTCTCTTTATGTATTTATTTTTTTTAAGACGGAGTCTCACTCTGTTGCCCAGGCTGGAGGGCAGTGGTGCGATCCCAGCTCACTGCAACCTCCACCTCCTGGGTTTGAGTGATTCCCCAGCCTCAAGTAGTTGGAATTACAGGCGCCCGCCACCACGCCCAGTTGAGTTTTGTATTTTTAGTGGAGATGGGGTTTCATCATGTTGGCCAGGCTGGTCTCAGACTCCTGGCCTCAGGTTATCTGCTTGCCTCAGCCTCCCAAAGTGTTGGGATTACAGGCGTGAGCCGCCGTGCCCGGCAGGTCCAGCGTTCTCAAGCCGCCTCCTGGCCACACTGTGGTCCTCTTTGTGGAGGGGAGAGATGGGCCTCACTGAGGTCTGTGCTCTGCTCTGTTGGCCCCGACTCCTTCCTGGTAGAGACGCTCTGTTTCTCGGGCAGCGACGGCAACAAGGCAGTTCTATTTGTTGTTCGTGGAGGTTCAGTTTTCTGAACGCTGTCCTGTCAGGGCTAGGTGGTTATTGTCCCATTACAGACGAGGGAAGGAAAGGCCAGGAGGTGAGGTGATGTCACACAGTCCCTAGAGCTGGGGCTCCTGTCCTGTGTTCTCCCACTTCACCGGGTCTGGGGAGAGCAGGGTGGCTGTGACCTGGCACAGTTGGGTGTCTGGGGTCCCAGCATCCCCAGGGCTGGCGCTGTGCCTTCAGGGCTGTTCTGGAGGAAGCTCAGGAGTAACCGCTGCCACCTTCTGATTTTTCCAGAAGAAGAAGATGGTGGTCTTGAAGGCTTCGATGACTTTTTCCCTGTGGAGCCCGTGAGCCTTCCTAAGAAGAAGAAACCCAAGAAGCTCAAGGAAAACAAGTGTAAAGGGAAGCGGAAGAAGAAAGAGGTGAGGGGCAGCACCTGTGCCGGCGAGTTGGGGTCAGGTGGGGTTGTGGCTGCGTCTGCCCAGCCGCAGAGGAGGGCTGGCGTCCCTGGACCTTGGAGTTTGAGGGTTTCTGAGAGCTGAGTTTTTTTTTTTTTGAGACGGAGTCTTGCTCTGCCGCCCAGGCTGGAGTGCAGTGGCCGGATCTCAGCTCACTGCAAGCTCCGCCTCCCGGGTTCACGCCATTCTCCTGCCTCAGCCTCCCGAGTAGCTGGGACTACAGGCGCCGCCACCTCGCCCGGCTAGTTTTTTGTATTTTTAGTAGAGACGGGGTTTCACCGTGTTCGCCAGGATGGTCTCGATCTCCTGACCTCGTGATCCGCCCGCCTCGGCCTCCCAAAGTGCTGGGATTACAGGCTTGAGCCACCGCGCCCGGCCTCAGAGAGCTGAATTTGATGAAGAACGCCATAACCAGTTTCTGGTATGAAGCGTTGTGCACGGGAGCCTTTTTAAGACGTTGGTGAGCTGTCCTGTTTCTGGAGCAGGATGTCGGAGCGTCATTTTTCCTTCCTCCCGTTATCCTATCCTGTGTGGGAACAGGGCCAGATTCTGTCGCCATGGTGCCCCCCTACCTCCCTGCCCCGCTCCCTGCTCCGTAGCTGACTCCGTCCCTCTAAACTGAAACCTGAAGAAAGTGAAGTCAGTTGGAGAAGAGAAGCAAGGCCCCGTTTAGGGACAGTCACCTGCAGGTGACCTCTGCATTCCCATCAGTTTCTCCCTGGTTCTCGGCTGGTTCTGGATGGGCGAGGCTGCCGCACGCTCCGCTGCCTCTGGTTGGCGGGGTGTGACGGTGCGAACATGTCCCTTGTCTTCCCACGCTGCTGACACATTCTGAGCGTGCTTCTCTGTGCTTCACGCGGGCTCACTTGATCCTCATGACCAGCCCTGGAAATTGGTGGCATGCGAAGGACGATCGCCGGTTGGCAGATGGGGAAACTGAGGCGAGTTTGCAGCTTTAAGTCCTTCCTACTTGCACTGGCACACTGAGGTCTCTGCCATTTCCTCACCGTATGTTTTTGGCTTCCTTCTGGGTGTCTCCTCTGATCCTCCAAGCCACCCTATGTTGAGAGCAACAGCAGGCACCTCACTTCACAGATGAGAGCAGGGGCTCAGAGTTGCCCTGGCTCAAGGTCACACAGTGACACAGTGGCAGTACTGAGATCTGAACCCAGGGCTGTCAACTGCACCAGTCGCCCCTGCCAGGCGTGTTTCTCCTCTCCCGCCTGCCCCAGGGGGACCTGAGGCCAGCTCTCCACCTTTCTTTCCCCCTGCCTGGAGGGGACTGGGCTGGCCCCACCTTGCAAGTGAGAGGCCCAGGGAGGTAGCTGGTGAGGTGCAGTGGTGGTGGGGTGAGGTGCTAATGCTAAGGGGGTGCCCTTGGCAGCACTGGGCCTGGATCTAGGCCTCCCTGCAGAGTGAGATGGGGAGGTGGCTGCCAGAAGAGCCTAGGGGTGGGTTTGGGGCGTTTGTCCCAGACTGGAGATGCTCCCTGCTGTGAGGGTTTCGGGAAGGCCTGTTGCGGGGGGTGCACTATGGGTCTCTTGTCCCGTGAACAAGGTGCGATCACTGGAAGGCTTTGAGCAGAGGAGGGACTGATGTGACATGACAGCCTGGCAGGCTCCCCTGGCAGCTCCAGGGCCAGGCCAGAGGCAGGAGCAGAGCCCTGGGGAGGGAGAGATGGTGGTGGTAGGGGGCAAGGGTCCCTGCCTTCACCTCTGGGCTTCGGGTCTGTGTCCCATTTCCACCTCCCCAGCTTGTTTGGGGACTTGGAGGCATTTTGAAGGGCTCTGAACTCTACCTGCAGCCTGTGGTTCCTCCTCTCGTCTGGGTGTCAGCCTGGGGACGTTGGGAGGGCAGAGCCTGCCCTGGACTGTGTCCTTGGTCCTCACGGAGCTCAGGAACTGCCATGGAAAGGATGGGGCTGGGAGGTGTTGGCCCCACCCCTCTGGTCAGAGCTGCCCCAGGTGTGTCCTGCCCCTGTGCTCTTTACTGGGGGCGGCGGTCAGCACCTCTCACCCACCTCCTACTGGCCCTCCTCTCCCGGCCTCTGTCTTGCCGGGCCCCTGCAGCCCTGGGTTCTCCTGGGAAAGCTTCCTGAGTGTGCCTTGACCATGCCCCATGGCCCCCTGGTCCAGAGCCCGTGCGGCCTCCCCACTGCTGCTGCCCCAAGCCCCTGCCCCCACCCCCACCTGGTTTGCAGCCGATCCAGGCCTTTCTGGTCCTCTGTGCACACGGGTGTGTGCATGTGACTGTGTGTGTACCACCCTGTCTTCCCCTGGAGAGACCCTGACCCCTCTGCCCGATTCTGCCTGCCTTCTCTGTTGCCCCTTAGCTCTGTGCCCCATCTGGCACAGCGACGGGGACGGATGTGTGTCTGTCCCTTCCCAGGAACCCCCCCTTACCACTGGGCCAGCATGGGGGCTGCATGGGGAGGATTTGTGAGGTGGAGGGGGGACCTGGGTCTGTGGAGCTGGGTGTTGAGGCTCCTGCCTGGCCCATCATGCCCCAGAGACTCCCAGGCCTACGCTCTGAGGCTCCTGCATCTTCCCCGGGGTCTCAAAGAGGGTAAAGCTCCCTGTCCCTGTTATTTGATGGGGAAGTGGAGATAGGACAGGGGAAGCGGGAATTGTGTGCCTGGAGGGTCCCCCAGGGAAGAAGAGGCTGCAAGCCAGCTCCTTTGGTGAGGGGCTCCCTGAATTCCCTGCTGCAGCCCCTGCCCTCCTCTTCTGCTGCTGTGGCTGCTGCCCCCTGGCCCCAGAGGTCAGTCCTTGTGCTGGGCCCCTAGAGGGTAGATGGCTCTGGGGCTGCAAGGCCCTGGGATGAAGGCACTGAGACTGTCTGGCAGAGGCTGTGAAATCTTGCTCTGCTGCTGTCCCCGCCCTCACTCCTCACACCTGGGCTCCATGGGCTCGGGGCGATGTGGACTTTAGGACCCTGAGGCCTCGTGGTCCATGGCAGGGACTCCTACCTGTGCACCCCCTGCCTACCTCCTCCGAGTTAGAAGCTGGGTGGGAGTCTAGGCTAAGAGGGGCAGTGTCACCTGGGCCTGGGTCTCAGACCACTGTGCTGGGTGAGCCTGGCTCCCAAATGCAGATGAAGGAACCAGTGGGGTGCAGCAGAGACCTATGGAAGCCCCCGTCCCCCCGAGGTAGGGCTGGCTCCCCTCCCCTCTCCTGAGCTCAGGGTACAGCCCCAGCCCTGGCTAGGAAGGAGGCTTGGGAGGTGGGCAGCGTCTGGACAGTGGCGAGGCCTGGGGGCTGGGGACCAGGTGGTCTTTGAGGCCTGGGAGGGCTGATTCTCCAACTGTCTCATTCCCAGAGCGATGATCATGCTGAGTCTTCCCTTTTCCAACTGGCCCAGGTCTTCCCTCCCTCTTCTTTCTCTGAAAATATGTTTTTGGTTTTTGTCCAGGTCCCCATCTCTCTCTGGCTCTTGCCTGTCTGTCTCTCTCTGGGTCTCAGACTTGGTCGTTCCCTCTGGCCTGTGCTTGGTCTCCACCTCTTTTCTCTCTTCCCCCTCTCCCCTCCTTTCCCTCCCTCTCTTTCATTCGCTCCACCCCTTCTTCACCCTCTCTCCTTCTCTCTGCTGAGATGCAGTTCTGGTTCTTGGAAGGGGAAGGGGGCTGGGATGGACAAGAGGCCTCCGGAGGTGCCCCCTCCCCTGCGTTTGAGAGCCTGGCTCGGGCCAGCTGTCAGATCTTAGGGGGTCTGGAGCATGCTGTGGCCCAGCTGCCGGGTGCCCCCTTGCCCACCTGCCTGGCAGACTTGGGACCCCAGGATAAAGGCAAGGGGATTTCACCCCTCTGCCCCTCCCTGCCTCCAACCAGGTGGCTCCAAGATGATGGGGCGAAGGGACCAGGGCAGGTGGGCCGCAAGCTGCAGTTTGTTGGTGGGGGGAGGCCGGCAGCAAGTCGTGGATTCTGATTTACATAAAATAACCGGGCTGCAGCCGGAACCTGAGCATATGTAGATGAAGCTCCCTGTCAGACCCTAGCGAGCGCAGGAGGGAGAAATGATTTCAACCTGTACTGCAGCGGTTACCATAGCAACCAATTATTCAGTGCTAAATTATAACTGTTTATAACACTCGTGAATGGGAAGGCTCCTATTTCATTCTTCCCTTTTCCCTCTCAATCTTGAAGGACCCCAAATGGAGAATGACCGACTCTCCACACCCTTCCTTTTGAGTTTAAATGTCTCCTTTTTCAGGAGATGCGGTGTGTGTTCGGAGCAGCGGGCCTAGAGGGAAGGGAGATGGAGGTGGGAGGCCTCCGCCAAGAAACATCTGCGGAGCTGGGAAGGAGGAAGGGCGGCGGGACTGTCCATTGGGATCCCCAGGGCCTGATCTCATGCTGTGCCCTCAGCAGGGTGGGGGCTCAGAGCAGAGACCCCTCCTGCCTGCCCCTGCCTCCTGGCACACATAGGCTGGGCATAACATTCAAGGCAGCTTTGCAGGTGGATTCCATGTGGGGACTCCACATCCACTAAGACTCTTCTGCTAGCTGATGGAGCGTCCCCTGTAGTCACACTAAGGCTGCTGTAGCCGAAAAGTCAGTGCCCAGGTCGAAGGCCAACTGTCATCTGGATCTTCATGCCTGCAGTGTGGTTTGATGGCCCTCAAACCTTAGGGCTGGGTTGGTTCGGGGGCTTAGTTAGGGAATTACTGGTCTGTGTCTGTGTCTCCTCCCCTGCATGTGGCTTGGTCTATGAGCCTCTCTGTATGTTTTCAGATACTGAACTGCGAATCTATCTCTGGTTCTTGATCATTGCTTCCCTTCTTGCGACTGGATGATGCTTCATCCCTCCAGGTCCCGCTGATGGGCCACTGCTCTGCTAGGTGTTTTCAGAACTATTTGCAGCTTTCTCTGCAAGGAGAGATTTTGGAAAAACACCACAAAAAGGAGGCCTAGTTCTAGAGTGTCAAAACAGCTGGATGCAGGGTTCTGCCCTGCACCGTCACCCTCAGCCAGCCCCTGGTAGGGGAGGAGGGCTCCGATGAGATCTGGTGCAGGTGGGAGGCCCAGCTATGGGGGATCCATGTGGTGGAGGCACAGCAGAGGCTCAGGGCAGGGGAGGCAGGTGGGGACTTAGGAGTCAGACCCTTCTCTTCAACTGGACTCTCCCCAGTGCAGGTGGATGGAGGAGGGAGAGAAGTGCACCTGCTTCCAAGAAATGAGGGCTTTGCTGGCTTGCCTGAGCCCCAGTGGGTGACAGCAGGGCAGGGGCCACAGATGGGCAACAGACATGCCCGACGTCATCTGAGCCCATTCCGTACCAAGGATCTGTGCCCTCCTGCCCTGCCACTTAACTCTGAGTGGACACTGCGCGAGCCCTCTATCAGTGCCTGGCTCATGGCCTTCTGCCAGCCCTACTCTCCCAAGCTGGTGTGCGCTGCTGCTCCTGCCAGACAGTGGAGGCTGCTGGAGGTGCCTTCCCCTCCCTATCCCTCCCTCCCTCCGGCTCTCCCTGGGCCGCCACTCCTGGTCTCCCCTGCAGGTCATCAAGGGGCCTGCTTGTCATCAGATGCCGGGTCGGCGCCCCACAGATGTTGCCACAGCAGCCCCTTCTTGTCTGGGTTCTGCTGCCTCTGTACTGTGCTGCCACCCAGCTGCTGGCAGCCTCTGTGCAGTTAGCTTGAACCCAATTCCGACAGTGGAAATGTGGGGGTGACTCTGATGTGTCCCCTCCAGCTTGTCATCCTGGCTGTATCTTTGGCTTCCAAGCAGAGCTGGGGTCATCATGGGTCGTTTGGGCATTTTCTGGGCATCATCAGAATCACAGTGGCCTCTGGTGTCTACGGTGGGCGTGGTGGTGTCAGGGGGAAAGGGTCATTCTCACTGCAGCCTGCTCTGGCTTGGCCGAGTCCCCTGCCCAGGACACGGCAAGGTGGCCCAGCCCTAGAGACCTGGGTGCACGTCCCGTCGTGCACCCCGCCCCACCCCGGCTCAGAGCACTGCTTCTCGGTGCTTAGGTTTCTCCCATGTCAGACATGTTCAAGGCATTTTCTTTTCTTTTCTTTTCTTTTTTTTTTTTTTTTGAGACGGAGTTTCGCTGTTATTGCCCAGGCTGGAGTGCAGTGGCGTGACCTTGACTCACTGCAACCTCTGCCTCACAGGTTCAAGTGATTCTTCTGCCTCAGCCTCCTGAGTAGCTGGGATTACAGGCGTGCGCCACCATGCCCGGCTAATTTTGTTTTTTTTTTTAGTAGTGACGAGGTTTCTCCATGTTGGTCAGGCTAGTCTTGAACTCCCAACTTCAGGTGATCCGCCCACCTTGGCCTCTCAAAGTGCTGGGATTTCAAGCGTGAGCCACCGCGCTCAGCCTCAAGGCATTTTCTTACAGTCTCCCTGTTTCCATCCTTTCTGGCATCCCCAGTTCACAGACGATGAAGCTGAGGTTAGCTTGCCACAGTGACTTGCCCACGTCTCAGGCTTGCAGGGGGCAGAGCCTCCCTGGGGAGCCTGGGACTCACTGGCAGGCCACGCAGGATTAACCATGGGTCCCCCGACTTCACGCTCGGTGGGTTTGTGGGGTTTGTTCTCTGGCCGCCGAAGGCCCCCTAGGGCCCCTTCCTCCGTCCAGCCCCCCAGCCTCTGTCCGTGGTGCTGAAGTTCATGGCGGCCTCTCTCTCTTGTCCTTACCTTTGCTGGGGTGAGGGCTGCGGGAGAGCGTGTCTCCTAGATCTCCTGAAGGCCGGTCTCTTGAAGCTGGCCAAACTCTGACTCCCTCAAGGGGACATGGACATCGCTGTCTGACCTCCACCTCCCCAAAGGACTGAGGCTGAGCCTGGGAGCTGTGGCTCCAGGGCCCAGCATCTCCTCCAGCCTTGAGAGTAGGCTCCCAGCCAGTGGCCGCGTCAGTATTCCCGGAAACACCCGGGTTCCGGAAAAGCAAAGAGCACAGAGGCCCTGCTGCCTGGCAGCTGGCAGCGCCGCTGACTCTGGCGGCTTAATGGGCTAAGAGGTTTGGGAACAGGGAGGTTGGCGGGCAGGGGAGAGGGAACGGGGCTTCTAGGAGAGTGGGGAAGTGCAGGCAGCCTGTTGGAGGGGGTGCTTCCCAGCTGGATCTTAGAGGAGGGGGCCCTCACCTCCCCCTTCAGTGACTGTCTCCCTCTCCACTAACTGTTGAATGTGCCTGTTTGGAGCCACTCTCCTGGGAAAAGGCAGGTCATCCCATTTTGACAGTGTGGCCTGAAAGGGCAGAGGTGGGCTAGGAGCCTCCCAAGACTATCCAGGGAGGCCCCCTGCCTTTGCTGCCACCTCATTCTCTTTCCTTCTGCCGCCCTTTCCTTTCCTTCTCCCTCCCTTCTTCTCTCCCTCCCTCCCTCTTTCCTCCATCCTCCCTCCCCGCCACTGCTGTTTCCTGAGCTCATTTTTTATCTCTCTGGTTCTCTCTTCATCTCATCCCTTGCCTCTCCCTGCTCACCCTGAAAACAGTTAATGGCAGTCCTGTGCATAGCAAGCCCTGCGCACAGCGGGGATCCTGGCCCTGCTGCCCGGCCCCTCCCTGGGAAGTGGCTGTGGAGGGCTTCGCCAGTCGGCTTGCGACTTGCATCTCTAAAGGCCACAAGTAAACCACTTTCTCCGAGGGGCAGCACCTCTTTCGTGGGGTGCTGTGGTTGTAAATGCCCTTATCTCCATATAAATGAGCCATTTTCTGCCTGTACAGACAGGAAACTAAATCAAGGAAGCTAAGCCTAAGAGCTGCCTAAATTACCTTGTCTCATATGGAGAAGAGGAGGCCAGGCTGGGATGGAAGTGGGGGAAGGTGGGCTTGTGCCATCCGTAGCAGTGTCTGCAGAGTCCACACATGGAGAAAACTGGGATGTGCACGCTGCATTAATTACAGGTTTCACCTGACGAACGCAGTTCCATGGGATGTGAACTTAAGCAGAGAGCTGCGGCGCTGGGGCCCGAGATGCAATGGCCCTTCTCCGGTTGGGGCCCTTCTCTGGGTGGGACCCTTCCCTGGCTGGGGCCCTTCCCTGGCTGGGGCTCTTTCTTCCCTG
>NC_045434.1:215803473-215808691 GCF_002776525.5 Piliocolobus tephrosceles
TGCTGAGGTCCTTCCCTGGCTGGGGCCCTTCCCTGGCTGGGGCTCTTCCTGTGCACTTCACTTTTTGACTGTGGACCACATCCTCCAACGCCGGCTCCTGAGTCCATGCCCCGTCATGTAAAACTGGTTCAGCCTCCAAAGTCCATAGAAGCCCGATGATGACTGAAGCAGAACCTGAGTTCACCCGCAGGGCTGCCGGAGTGGGCCAAGCCGAGCTTGCCGATGGAGAAGCCTGCTCTCACCAGAGCCTCACCTTGCCTCATCTGCAGGCTCCACTGCTTCCTGTGGCGTAGACCCTGGGGACAAGACTTGGCTTAGGCTGGCTTGGGGTTGCCCCTTTGGCTGGGCTTTGGGGCTGAGCCGTGAGCAGTGGTCACTTACGATGACCGATCCCCAGCGTGGGCCAGGAGGTAGCTTTCAGGGCCATCCTGCCACCCAGGACTCTGGATGTTTGTGAGGCCTCTGTTGCCCTCACTGTCCCCCTTCTTTTCCAGGGAAGCAATGATGAGCTATCAGAGAATGAAGAGGATCTGGAAGAGAAGTCAGAGAGTGAGGGTAGTGACTACTCCCCAAATAAAAAGAAGAAGAAGAAACTCAAGGACAAGAAGGAGAAAAAAGCCAAGCGAAAAAAGAAGGATGAGGATGAGGATGATAATGATGACGGATGTTTAAAGGTGACTATGGAGGCCTGGCTGGGGGGACAGAGCGACATCCTCCTTGGAGGGCAGAGCCTCTTGCCTATATGGTTTTTTTGTTTTCTTTTGTGAGATGGAGTCTCGCTCTGTTGCCAGGCTGGAGTGCAGTGGCGCGACCTCTGCTTACTGCAACCTCTGCCTCCCAGATTCAAGTGATTCTCCTGCCTCAGCCTCCTGAGTAGCTGGGACTACAGGTGCATGCCACCACGCCTGGCTAATTTTTGTATGTTTAGTAGAGATGGGATTTCACCATATTGACCAGGATGGTCTCCATCTCTTGACCTCGTGATCCACCTGCCTCAGCCTCCCAAAGTGCTGGAATTACAGGCATGAGCCACAGTGCCCAGCCTGTTTTTTGGTTTTTTTTTTTAGATGGAGTTTTGCTCTGTTGCCCAGACTGGAGTGCAGTGGCTCCTGCCTTAGCCTTCCAAGTAGCTGGTACTACAGGCACGCATCACCACGCCCAGCTAACTTTTGTATTTTTAATAGAGATGGGGTTTAGCCATGTTGGCCAGGCTGGTCTTGAACTCCTGGCCTCGGGTGATCTGTCTGCTTCAACCTCCCAAAGTGTTGGGATTACAGACGTGAGCCACTGCGCCCAGCCTGTTCTCTGCCTTCTGACCTGAGAGCCTGAGTCCGAAGGGCCAGAGTGTCCTTTCCCACCTGACCTGAAGATGGAGCCATGAGCGTGTGTGCTCTCGTGTGTGCGTGTGTGCATGTGAGCGTGTGTGCGTGTGTGCTC
Organism: Piliocolobus tephrosceles; assembly: GCF_002776525.5. Classification (NCBI taxonomy): domain Eukaryota; kingdom Metazoa; phylum Chordata; class Mammalia; order Primates; family Cercopithecidae; genus Piliocolobus; species Piliocolobus tephrosceles. The sequence goes on from NC_045434.1 coordinate 215,804,911, forward strand.
TCGTGTGAGCGTGTGTGCGTGTGTGCGTGTGTGCACGCACAGTAAGGATGGATGAAATTTAGGGCTCAGTGGCGGAGATCGTGCAGCATCTTGCTGATGTACTGGCTGCTCTGCCAACAGCTTGCCCGCACGAGTGAGCAGCTATTTCTGGGGAGAGTGATAGATAGTGTGAGCTCCAGTTTAGTGTCAGGAACCTCTTGCTTGGAGCGATTTGGGAAAATAAAACAACAAATGGATTCTTTGCCACAAGAAGTGTTGGACAGCTTGGTTTATGGTAGGAAGGGAACTTGTGTCCTGAAATCCTGCCCAGGCAGGCAATCTCAGAGTCTCCTAGTGCACGCGGGGCACAGCAGTTACAGAGATGGGCCAGCTCTCCCCTGGGCCTAGCGTCCCCAGGAACATGGGACATGATGTGAAGGAAGCCAGGCCTTTATGGTCATGCTGAGGTGCTCTGAAGTCTCAGAGGCTGCACCCTGGGGCTCCTTGGGGAGGCGGAGAGGCCAGGGGTGAGGCTGGTGGACAGGCAGCGGGCGAGTGACAGTGCCAGCCAGGAACAGTGTGCGCCCTTTGTTCTTTTATGAGACGCCGAGGCTCAGTTTGGGCTGGCCGCGGATTTAAAGATAAACGCTCTGTAAATATTAGTACAGTTGCTGTTGGGTGAGGCGGAAATCATGAATGTGAATAACTGAAGTTGGGAGGTGCCGGAGGAGGAGCGATTCTTCCTGGCGGTGTCCTGACACCCGGGGTGATTTCGGGAGTCAGTGGAGTGTTGTGAGTCACCGGAGACAGATCACTGCTGCAGGGTTGGCAGTTCTGAAAGCTTCACTTAAGAGAGTGATTCAGGGTCACCCCGTAACAGTATCATCCCCTTGCACACCTGCTGCTCTGCTGTCCTGGGTGGGGTCCAGGGGGTCCATGTGCCATCAGGAACAGCTATGTGTGTCCATGGGGGCAGGTCAGCCACAGAGGGGGCCTCGTCTGGGGACTTCTCTGAGCTGTCACAGAACAGGAGGCAAGAATGGGCTCTGGAGGCCTCTCGCAGCCTGGACAGGCAAACTGGTTCTCAGTGTTGGGAGATGCTCAGGGCAGCCTTCTTTTGCAAGAGCAGAAGCCCAGCTCTGGGGCCTAGGTAGTAGAGGGATGTGTGGAATCAGGGCCCTGAGAACTGAGAGGCAAGGGGCATCGGGGTTGCAGGACCCAGTGGTGTTATCAGAGGCTGTTTCTTTGCATCATTCACCTGCCTCTGCTGTGTCAGTGTTGGGCTTAGGCCAGACACCCTTGTGGCTGAGCACTCTTGTGGCTGAGAACGAGGGCAGCAGCACCTCGGGGCTTCTTGGTCCCCTCCAGCAGGAGGGAGAGCAGGCCTCCCCTGTCCAGGTGTACAAGCAGGAGACCAGCATTCCCCTGATTGGACTGGCTTAAGACATGACTGGCCTGACCAGACTTTGGCCTAGGAGTGGTGTGTACTGATTGGCTTAATGTATCAGGTTGGGTAGGGGCAGCTCAGGGCTGCCTGGAAGAAGTGGGATGTTGGGGAAGGAGGAAGGCAGGTGGGTTGGGTGCTAACAATTACTAACACATTTTGACACACCCTGTTCCAAGCACCTGCACTAACTCATTCTGTTCTGCGAGGCAGTGTACCATTCTCTTCATTTTACAGATGGGGAAACTGAGGCAGGAAAGTTAAGTAACTTGTCCACCTCTTACCACTGGTATGTGGTAGAGCCAGGATCAGAACCAGCCCATGCCCACAGCCAGCACCTCTGTTTCTGAGTCCTGCCAGCCTGGGCTGCCTGTTCATCTGGTCACCTGACCCCTGGGCTAGCTCTCTTGAGAACACACTGTGCCCCTGGGATGTCCCCCCAACCCAGGCCTCAGCAGTAGTTGGATCCTCTCAGGGCTCTGTCCCCAGCTGGCCCCTTGTCCCATGCCCCTGCCCCAGCAGAGTGTACTTTCCTTTCACTGGAAACTGGCAGTGTCCTGTCCTTCACAGGGGCTGACGTGGCTATACCTGGCACCCTGGGGAGGCCTCATGTCTTTTTTTTTTTTTGAGACAGAATCTCGCTCTGCCACCCAGGCTGGAGTGCAGTGGCGCCATCTCAGCTGACTGCAACCTCCACCTCCTGAGTTCAAGTGATTCTCCTGCCTCAGGCTCCTGAATAGCTGGGATTACACCAACACACCCAGTTAATTTTTGTATTTTAGTAGAGATGGGGTTTCAGCATGTTGGCCAGGCTGATTTTGAACTCCTGACCTCAAATGATCTGTGTGCTTTGGCCTCCCAAAGTGTTGAGATTACAGGTGTGAGGCTTCATGTCTGTCTTTCTTTTTTTTTTTTTTTTTTGAGACGGAGTCTGGCTCTGTCGCCCAGGCTGGAGTGCAGTGGCCAGATCTCAGCTCACTGCAAGCTCCGCCTCCCAGGTTCACGCCATTCTCCTGCCTCAGCCTCCCGAGTAGCTGGGACTACAGGCGCCCGCCACCTCGCCCGGCTAGTTTTTTGTATTTTTTTTTTTTAGTAGAGACGGGGTTTCACCATGTTAGCCAGGATGGTCTCGATCTCCTGACCTCGTGATGCGCCCGTCTCGGCCTCCCAAAGTGCTGGGATTACAGGCTTGAGCCACTGCGCCTGGCCAGCTTCATGTCTTTCTAAGGTGACTTAGGAAGCCCTGTAGCCCTGCATCCTTATCAGGGATGCCCTCCCGTCTTGAGGGCACCGTGCTGTCCTGCTGCCCAAATCCCCAGAATGCAGTCCCCGCAGAGGGCGAGTCCTGTTGTCATGCCCTGGTGTCCCGAGGCCGGTTGGGCAGCCCTATCTCAGGATAGGGGCCTGGTCTCAGGCGTCCAGTCTCCTTTCCCACACCTGGCTGATTTCCCTTTCTGGAGGTTCTGGGCACACACATGGCCTCTCCCCAAACCCTGACATCGAACACTTTGCCTGCACTCCCATGGGCCGGCATCTGAGACACAGCACAGATTGGGAGCTGCGGGGCTGCGGGGCTGCGGGGCTGCGGAGCTTGAGTGTTTCCCAGGGTGGGTGAGAATGGTCCAGTTACATTGCAGACAGGACCCCTCCTCTCTCCCCTGTGCCGAAGCCTCCTAGGCAGGGATAGGGGTACAGGTTAGAAGGCCCCTCAACAACTCTGCTTCTGGCCTGGGTCTCTGCAGGAGCCCAAGTCCTCGGGGCAGCTCATGGCTGAGTGGGGCCTGGACGACGTGGACTACCTGTTCTCGGAGGAGGACTACCACACACTGACCAACTACAAGGCCTTCAGCCAGTTCCTCAGGTGGGCCAGGCACCGGGGCTGTTCTCAAGGCCAGAGCATCCTCTGGTGGTACGAAGTCGGGAGGGAGGTAGAGGAATGAAGCCCAGGTGTCTGTGGTAGGGGTGGGCTCTGTCAGGCCGACTCAGCAACCTGGGGGAGCTGGAGGGAGGGGGCAGGACCCCTTCACGTTAACAGACCTCCAGGCCTTCCCTTGTGGGCCCTGCCCCTGGGCCCTCGAGTCTCTTCCCATTGGGGAAGGTGGTTCCAGTCTTTCCTGGGGGGGTCTTTCACCACCATGGCCTCTCAGCTCTGGTAGAGGTGGGACAGAGACCCTGAGGCCAACTGTAGCCCCTCTGTGGCCCCCCAAGTCTTGCAGGGCCTGAAAACCTGATGAGAAAATCACCAACTGTGTGGACAGGAAGCGGGGGTGTTTTGGGGGTGGGCTGCGGGTGTGGACAGGAAGCTGGGTTGTTTTGGGGATGGGCTACGGGTGTGGACAGGAAGCGGGGGTGTTTTGG
>NC_045434.1:215808791-215808949 GCF_002776525.5 Piliocolobus tephrosceles
GGGTGGGCTGTGGGTGTGGACAGGAAGCTGGGGTGTTTTGGGGGTGGGCTTTGGGTATGGACAGGAAGCTGGGGTGTTTTGGGTATGGGGTGTGGGTGTGGACAGGAAGTAGGGGTGTTTTGGGGGTGGGCTGTGGGTGTGGACAGGAAGCGGGGGTG
>NC_045434.1:215808959-215814144 GCF_002776525.5 Piliocolobus tephrosceles
GTGGACAGGAAGCGGGGGTGTTTTGGGGGTGGGCTGTGGGTGTGGACGGGAGGCGGGGGGTGTTTGGGGTTGGACTGTGGGTGTGGACAGGAAGCGGGGGTGTTTTGGGGGTGGGTTGTGGTCAGCGGGTTTCCCGCATAGTTTCTCTAATCAGGAATCTGGGGTTGCTGCCATAGATCGCATGCGTGGCAGAGGGGTGGGTCCTGTCGGGGCTAGGGTGGGCCTCTCATCTCACCTTCCTGCCCTCACCTTCCTGCCCCTCCCCCCACAGGCCACTCATTGCCAAGAAGAACCCGAAGATTCCCATGTCCAAAATGATGACTGTCCTGGGTGCCAAGTGGCGGGAGTTCAGCGCCAACAACCCCTTCAAGGGCAGCTCGGCAGCAGCAGCGGCGGCGGCAGTGGCTGCGGCTGTAGAGACAGTCACCATCTCCCCTCCGCTAGCTGTCAGCCCCCCGCAGGTGCCCCAGCCTGTGCTTATCCGCAAAGCCAAGACCAAGGAGGGCAAAGGTAAGGCTGGGGGTGAGTGGGCATCTGGTCCCGCTGGGAAGAGATCCCCCTCAGACCCTATAGGAGAAGCCACAGGGCAGACGCGGGCAGGGAGGGGCAACTGGGGTGCTCCTTATCGATGGCCCTGTGCCTGTGTGACCTTGGATTGCTCGGTCGTTTCTCAGCAGTGAGGCAGCATCCCTCGCCTCTTTTGTGCCTGACTAACTTTTGGGGCTGGTGGAGAAGCAGAGGTGATGATGTGGCCAGAGGTTTGGGAGGTTTGAGCCTGGCCAGCCAGGAGGTGCCCCTGACGTGGGCCTGGAGGGAGGGCAAGAACAGAGGTACACAGAATGGAGTCACTCCAGCCCTGGTTTCTGGGAGTTGGCAGGCTCTTGGGTTTCAGCCTGTGCTGTTCCTGGGGAGGAGGAGGAGGCCCCAGTTGAGCCCATCTCTCCCTCTTGTCTGCACACCCACTGTGTACAGGGTGGTTCTCCAGGCCCTTGGCCAGCGTGGAGCATGGAGGCCCTGCCTCTCCAGCTTTAGGATCCAGGAAGCAGGCAGGAGTTGGAGGGCCTGGGCATGGCCAGGTCTGGCGTCCCAGGGAGGCTGTTCTGGGACAGGCCTGGAAGGAGGTCGAGATCCAAATTCTGCCTCAGTGGCTGGGCGTCTGGGTGGGGAGGATGGGGGCAGCAGAGGCCCCCTGTGACTTGAAGGCCCTGGGGAGGGAGGTTTCTGGGTGGGGGTTTCTGGCCTCTTGGAGGTTGGGGACATTGATCTCCCCAGGGCTGTCAGTCACCTGCATCTCAGCTTTCCTGTGTGCCCTGGTTTTTTTTTTTTTTTTTTTGACAGACTCTTACTCTGTCATCCAGGCTGGAGTACAGTGGCACGATCTCTGCTCACTGCAACCTCTGCCTTCTGAGTTCAAGCAATTTTCCTGCCTCAGCCTCCTGAGCAGCTAGGATTACAGGAGTGCACCACCACACCTGGCTAATTTTTTGTATTTTTAGTAGAGACGGGGTTTTGCTGTGTTGGCCAGGCTGGTCTTGGAACTCCTGACCTCAGGTGATCCGCCCACCTCAGCCTCCCAAAGTGCTGGGCTTGCAGGCATGAGCCACCGTGTCCAGCTGATTTGGGTTTTGATGGAAGGGGCTGAGGGGGCTCTGGGGATCCCTTCTTTCAGCCCTAAGGAGCTTTAGTTTCTGGGGTGCTGTGTCTGATACCACCATGCCAAGTCTCTGAAGGGAGGCTGGCGGGCGAAGTGACAAGGGTCAGAGTCTGTTCCCTGTCCTGCTCTGTCTGGGCCATCAGGATCTCGGGAGGGGCTCCCGGCCCACCCTGTAGGCCCAGCCTGCCTTGTTTTCTCGTTTCCTCTCGGGCTCCAGCTGCTGAGCTATTGATTCCATGAGCTGCCTATTCAGAGCTTGGAAAATTGAAATAGATTTTCCATGGCGCCATGGAGGGTGCAGCTGGGCTCCTAGCTCCACGTCCCTGTGTGTGGTGTGGCCAGAGGAGGGCCTGGGGAGAGGCTGCCTCTGTGGGGTGTGCATCCCTGCCTCCAGGCCCCCCTTCCTTCCTGGGTCATTACTCCCCGGGTAGCTAATTGCCCTGTGGCCAGCTCCATAAAAACAGCCTCAACCCTGCTGGCCCTTGCTGGGGTTGGCTGGCAGAGGTGGGGCGGTCTTGGGTGGGACCAACATTACCTGGCTAGCAGGTGGGAAAAGGCCTTTTGGCCCCAGGACGTGGTTTGGGGGCTCAGGCATGGACCACAGGTGGGCGGCTGTGCCTTCAGTGGCCCTGCTGGCTGTGGGGGATGGCTGGTGCCTCCTTTCGGTGGTTGGGGGCAGTATAGGGGCTCCTCCCAAGACAGCCACTTTTCTGTGGGTCGTGGACAAGGTGCAGCAAGGTGGTCAGAGCAGCCTCCGGTCAGAGCCGTCGTCTGGTTTTTGCCTCATTCGCTGTGTGATTTTAAGCAAGGGCTTCACCTCTCCAAGCTTCGGGTATCTCGTCTGAAAAGGGGTGATGGTAGAAATGACCCTTTCCTTATTGTGTAACCGGGAGCTCAGTGAGATGATGGCAGGAAGCAGGCCATCAGTGGCGGCAGTGGTTGGCTATCATTACCGTTGTTTTTCAGGGCCTGGAGTGAGGAAGAAGATCAAAGGCTCCAAAGATGGGAAGAAAAAGGGCAAAGGGAAAAAGATGGCCGGGCTCAAGTTCCGCTTTGGAGGGATCAGCAACAAGAGGAAGAAAGGCTCCTCGGTAAGTGTGTGTGTGTGTGCACTTGTGTGTGCGTTTGCAGCATATGTGTCTGCATGTGAGCACGCAGGGGCCAGGTGAGGGCCTTCATTACAAACTAGCTGGGGCAGGTTGCACCCCTCCCCTACTCTCCTTCCAGTCTGCGTGCAGATGTGCTGGACCTCAGTTTCTCCATTTGTGTGATGAGGGGTTTAGACTGAATCCTTCCAAGGACCCTTCTGACTTGGACTCTGGGCAGGGAGCGCTCCCCTGGCTCACACTCCTGAGCTGGGAGCTCAGTCATGGCTCCTGCTGTCCACAGCTGTGGCTCCATTTGGGCAGCAGGTGGAGGAATCTGTCCTGGTGGGGCCTGGCTGCCCAGCGCCCAGGTCTGCTCTCGGGGGAGCAGTTGGATGGGGCTGGACCCTACAGAAGTGGCATGTGGGCAGGATCAGACTGGCTGGAGTCCCAGTTACCTCCTCCTGTCCTTGGGGCCCCCCTTTCTCTGTGAGTGTGAGGGGCATTCACTCTCCTCACCCCCATAGGTAGCTGCCTCCCTCACCTCACCCCCACCCTGCAGTGGGGTGGAGTTGGAAGCTCTTTCCCTGCCCCTTGGCAGAAGCCAGTGTCAGGTCTGGAGGGGAGCATGGAGAGAAGGTATGGCCCACCCTGGAGCTGATGGTCCAGTTCAGCTTAGCAGATATTTGTTGAGCACCTACTGTGTGCCAGGCCCTCTGCTCAGCCATGGCGGGCCATGGTCCTGTAGCACTTGTCACCTGGCAGGCATGTTCGCTGGTGGAGAGTCCGTGATGTACCAGTCAGACGGGACAGGCCAGACCTGGCACACAGGCAGTCACGATAGGTCCAGTAAAGGAGAGATCTGGGAAGACTCCTTGGAGGAGGTGTCCCTAGGGCTTCCCCTTGAAGGATGTTTAGGAGTTTGGCAGGATGGAGGGCAGGGCCTGGGGAGCTGTTCACAGGTGGAAATTGTGGGAAGTGTCTGAGGCTGGAGAGCAGGGCCCTGGGTGGGTGGTGGGACATCGGGCTGGACAGGTAGGCTATAATGTGAGGTTTTCAGCTGTGTGGGGGGCTGAGGCGAATCGCAGAGAGTACTGTGTCTCCAGAGCCTCTTCTGTGCTTTGTCCCACCCCACACTGCCCAGGCCAGCGAAGCCTTCTGGGTGAGGCCCTGGGATCATAGGACCTTGTCTTCCCCTGTAGAGTGAAGAAGATGAGAGGGAGGAGTCGGACTTCGACAGCGCCAGCATCCACAGTGCCTCCGTGCGCTCCGAGTGCTCTGCAGCCCTGGGCAAGAAGAGCAAGAGGAGGCGCAAGAAGAAGAGGAGTATGACTCCCCTTCCGGAGAGTTCTTGGCCTGCTGGGTGGACGTAGGGGGGCACTAGTAGGACTCCCCATCTGGAGGGTTCTCGGCCTGCGGGGTGGGTGTGTGGGGCATGGAACCTCCCCGCAGGAAGCAGGCGAAGGGCATCCTCATGTCTTGGCCAGGTGGGACCCCTGTGTTTCCCACACGGCCCTGGTCTCTACTGTCTGGGGAGGGGCATCCTGTCCCAGTGAGGAAAGAATATGGAACCTATGGTGGGAGCCTCCCCAGGGTATTTGCATTAGCAGTGTGGTGACCGGAGAGGGAAGTGCTTCATCTCATCGCCATCCTCTATTCAGTCACCCCTCACTCACTTAACACCCATCTGTCCCCTCACCTCCCTTCCCATCCCTCCCTCTCCCTCTTTCCTTCAGTTCCTTCTTTTTATCCATCCATCCCGCCATTCATCCATCATCCATCATCCATCCGTCAGCTATCCATCCACCATCCACCCATCCATCCAGCCATTCATTCATCCTTTTGTCCATCCATCCACCCATCCATCCATCCATCCATCCATCATCCCGTCACCCATCCATCCACTTGCCCTTCCATCCATCCATCCATCCATCCATCCATCCATCCATCCATCCATCCTTTTGTCCATCCATTCAGCCATCCCGTCCATCCATCCATCCATCCATTTGTCCATTCATCCATCATCCATCCATCCATTTGTCCATTATCCATTCATTTGTCCATTCATTATCCATTCATTTGTTCATCCACCATCCATCCATCCGTCTACCCATCTATCTATCCATCATCCATTTGTCTACTCATCCATCCGTTTGTTCATTCATCCATCCATCCATCCATTCTTTTGTCTACCCATCCATCTATTTGTCCATCCATCCATCCATTTGTCCATCTATCCATCCATTCATGCATCCATCATCCTTCCATTTGTCCATCCATTATCCATCCATTTGTCCATCCATCCATCCATCCATCTATGCATCCATTTGTCCATCCATCCATCATCCATCCATTTGTCCATCCATCATCAATCCATTTGTCCATCCATTCATCCATCCATTTGTTTATCCATACATCCATGCATTCTTTTGTCCATTCATCCATC
>NC_045434.1:215814154-215855275 GCF_002776525.5 Piliocolobus tephrosceles
TCCATCCATTTTGTTCATCCATCAGTCCATCCATCCATTTGTCCATCCATTCATCCATCCATCCATTTGTCCATTCATCCATCTATCCATTCATCTTTCTACCCATCCACCCACTCTCTTACCCTTCCTTCCTTCCTTCTTTCCTTTTATCCATCTTCTATCTCCTCACCCTTTTACAACCTCAACCATCAGTCCACTCACACACCCACCTATCCATCCACCGTCTATTATGCATCTACTCTGTGCCTGTCTGGCCTGGGGCGGTGCAGTTGGTTGTGTTCTGGGGGTGCGGATGGGGCCTTCCATGACTGCCTCTCCCCTACCCTAGTTGATGATGGTGACGGCTATGAGACAGACCACCAGGATTACTGTGAGGTGTGCCAGCAAGGTGGGGAGATCATCCTGTGCGACACCTGCCCGAGGGCCTACCATCTCGTGTGCCTGGACCCAGAGCTGGAGAAGGCTCCCGAGGGCAAGTGGAGCTGCCCCCACTGTGTAAGCCTTGGCAGAGCCCCGGCCTGGGAGTGGGGCCACGCCTGGCTCCCCCACCCCTGTGCCCTCATTTGGGGGCAGAATGCGGGGAGATGCTGTGGGGGAGGGAGGGAGTCGAGCCCTGGTGGAGCGGGGACCCCGCCCAGGGTGCCTCCACCTGGCCTCCTCCCCCAGGAGAAGGAGGGGATCCAGTGGGAGCCGAAGGACGACGACGACGAAGAGGAGGAGGGCGGCTGCGAGGAGGAGGAGGACGATCACATGGAGTTCTGCCGCGTGTGCAAGGACGGGGGCGAGCTGCTCTGCTGCGATGCCTGCCCCTCCTCCTACCACCTGCATTGCCTCAACCCGCCGCTGCCCGAGATCCCAAACGGTGAATGGCTCTGCCCGCGCTGTACTGTGAGTGTTCCGCCCGCCCCGCGCCGGACGCCCCGCCCCACCCCAGGAACAGGCCCCCCCCCCAGGGGAAGGCCTGCCCTCCTCAAAAGGCCCCGCCCCTGCCGGCGCCGGACCCGCCACGGTAGCCGATCCCGCAAAGCTCCGCCCGCGCCTTTCGAGGCCACGCCCACTCTAGCTTCCCGGAGTCCCGCTCCGCGTCTGACCCCCCTAGAGACGTGAGGCATGAGGGAAAGGCAGGCAGGTGTGTGGTGATCATGCCAATATCACGACCACTGTTCAGTGACCACGTGCTCTGCAAGGACTCCACATCCATCATAGTATCCTTTAACATTACTGAGTATTCTGGCACCACGCATTTTGTTATTTCCTTTTCAGATGAGAAAACTGAGGCTCAGGGAAGCAGAGTGACCTGCCTAAGGCCACACAAGGGCCAAACTGTCCCCTCAGATTCAGGTCCCTGGAGCCACCCCAGACCTGGCTCCTGTTCCGAGGCTGGGGATAGGGAGAGGTTAGGAGGGTCCGAGGGCCAGAGCATCAGTTTCTGCAGGAATTCGGGCACCCCCATCCCTCACCCCCCAATCACAGTAGACATCGGAAGGCCCCTTGCTCTGAGCTGTCTGCCCTGCGCCCCGCGGTGCCAGATCCCCCACCCCTCAGGTCCTGGGCTGTGCTGCCTTTAGCCCTGGGCTGTCCTGTGTGCATTTGGGCTTGTGTTGTGTGTGTTTGTGTGTGCGTGCATCCGCGCGCATACTTGTCTGTGTCTGTGTCGGGGTCAGGGGAGGACCCTTTTGAGGGGTGCAGCCTTCCGTGCTTTCCTAGGATTCATGGAAGGTCCTGGGGATGGGAGGGAGGCAGGAGTGGAGTTCCTCTCAGCTTCTTCCCTGAGGAGTTGGGATGGGGGTGGGAGGGTCCCCTCTTCCACTCCCCCCAGAGCCAGTGGAGGAGCCTTTCCTGCCTCCCATGTCCTCCTCCTTCTCTGCCTCTTGGCCTTTGCTGTCACCAAGGCCAAAGGAAGGCTGGCTGTGTGGTGTACCTTGCACCTCCAGAGTGCCTTCAGGTGTGATGTGGCACCACAAACCTGGTAGGTGGAGGAAGGGGTGGGCCATTTTACAGCTGGGAAAGCAGGCTCAGTAGGCTTGGACAAGTTTCCAAGGACAGATGGTAGCAGAGCTGGGACCTGCTGTCCCCAACAGAGCTGTCTCCCCGAATCAGTCACCCCTGACCCTGTCTAGCCAGGCTCAGCACCGCCTCCATGGAGGGCCAAGGCTGCTCCCACCCATCTCAGGGCCCAGGTGGTGGGGTTTGTGGCGGTTGCATTTCTCACCTTTGCCAGCCAGCAGCTCACTCTCACCCTAACATCGGTCAGGGCCCGTGCAGTGTGTCTGTGGGCTGCCAGAAATGGGGCCTCATGGTCCCAGCCTAGACGCACAGTGCTTGGGTGCAGCCCTGCCCCGGGTGAGGGATGGCGGATGGGGGGCTGCCGTGTCCCTGAGCTCCAGCACGGGGCTTATGCTCCCTGGGTGCTTGGGGGTCACACAATGATGTGACCTCTTTTCAGGGGGCAATGGGAAGACCTAATTCTGCTCCCTGCTCTGCTGTCCCTTGCCGAGTGGGCCTCAGTTTCCCCCTCTGTCGTGTGCACATGGCAGTCTTACCTACCCTGGCTCGGATATTCTGGGTGCTGATGAGTTTACCACTGAGTGAAAGGGCCACATGGTCTCCCAGACCCCCACTGCCCGTTTCCTGTGTGCATGACCCATGCGGCTCCTGAGGACGGGGTGGATGTCATGGCGTCACAGTGGTGCTGTTCTGACCTGGGGACAGTGGCACTGATGGGAGGGAGCTTGCGTGGCAGCCTGCTGTCATGGGAGTCTCAGGGCGGGGCCCTACAGCTGAGCCCCACCTTGGGGACCCTTCTCTGTCCACAGTGCCCCCCACTGAAGGGCAAAGTCCAGAGGATTCTACACTGGAGGTGGACGGAGCCCCCTGCCCCGTTCACGGTGGGGCTGCCTGGGCCTGACGTGGAGCCCAGCCTCCCTCCACCCAAGCCCCTGGAGGGCATCCCTGAGAGGGAGTTCTTTGTCAAGTGGGCAGGGCTGTCCTACTGGCACTGCTCCTGGGTGAAGGAGCTACAGGTGAGTGCCAGCAGGGTGGCTGTGCCAAGGCCCAGGACCTGGTGAGCCCTGGACCCTCCCGGGCTGACGGGAAGGGGCTGAAGCGCCTCTGACCGAGGGGTGCCATTGGGAGTTGTGGTGGTGCTGAGCGGGAGGATTGTTCTGCCTGGGACCCGGGCTGGGGCTAGGGGAGCTGGGTAGGGAGACGCAGAGGGCCATGGCTCATCCCCTTTCTGTGGCTCGCGCCCGTCTGTGAGCAGCTGGAGCTGTACCACACGGTGATGTATCGCAACTACCAAAGAAAGAATGACATGGATGAGCCGCCCCCCTTTGACTACGGCTCTGGGGATGAGGACGGCAAGAGCGAGAAGAGGAAGAACAAGGACCCCCTCTATGCCAAGATGGAGGAGCGCTTCTACCGCTATGGCATCAAGCCAGAGTGGATGATGATTCACCGAATCCTGAACCATAGGTGTGTGCCTGCAGCTGGCTACCCTCTCTGCCCATCACTGGGGCCGGGCCGCATCAGCTCCTTTGCTCTGTAAAGTGGTGCAGGGCAGGACACCAGGACCCTTGCTTTGGGGCTGCTGTGCAGAACCACATGTGGGCACAGCAGGGGCACAAGGAAGGGGCCTAGGGCTCCCAGTGCTGGAGATCTGCCTGACCTGCTGGAGGGGCCGTCCCATGCATGCCTGCACACTCATGCACACGTGTTCACACCCTTGGGGGGTCGGGACCCTCGTGCTGGGTTAGTGCTTGATACCAGCAGGAGGGTTCTGAGGACGCGGGAGGCCCGAGGTGTGGGGTTACGTCCACATTTCCCACACGTTTGTAATAGTAGCTGGCTGTACTGACCACTGCCTCCTGGGAGAGAGGCGTTTCTTTTATCTCTGTTTTAATGATGTGAGAATAGGCACAGCAAGGTTAAGTCACTTGCCAGAATCACACAGCCACGGAGTGGAGCTGGGATTTGAACCCCATGCTTTCTGACTGCAGGACCTACTTTCTTAGCCACTGTTGCACCCCCCAGTGCCCCAACAGCAGCTCTTCCTGGAGCAGTCTGGCAATTCCCTGGGATGCCGTAGCAATCAGAGGCTGCAGGAGGCTGGGACAAAGAGCCAGAGGCAGGAGGCCCGTGGGCTTTGGTTTTGATTTGGTGGGTGATGGGAACTCCTGCTGATTCTTGAGTTTAAGGGCTTGAGAACTGGTGGTGGCTGACAGATGGGCCTTGGGGTGGGGCCCAGAGTACCTGCTGTGTGGTGGCAGCTTGGAGCTTATGCTCCCCAACCTGGCTACCCTGTGGCCTCTGCCTTTGAGGGGCTTAGGATCGGTGGCCTCTGCCATTCAGTGCTTCTGGCTTCAGGCAGCTGTTGGGTAGAGCAGAGGTTAAGAGCCTGAGCCAGATGTTCAGATTTCAGTCCTGGCTCCCAACTGCTGGGCTTTGAGGCCCTTGTAGGGAACAGGCTGCTGCACAGGTGACCGGAGCTTGCCAGAGGCTGGCTGTGGGCAGTCTTCAGAAGGACGGGCGCGGAATTTGTAAAAGCTGCCCTTTCAACTATGGGACACCCACGTTTTTCCTCCCCAGACCTTCCTGAGAATGACCTTCAAGGGTCAGTTCCTGTGGGAACCTGAGCCCAGCAATGAAATGGCCAACGGTTTTCTACCTCTACTAAATTGCATGCTAAAAATATACATGGTAGTTTTTCTCTCTGCTCCAAAGTGGGACAGGTGAATCTCCCCTGGATTTATTCCCCCAGCCTGCAAAACAATCAATTACGTATTGGAAAACAAACAAACATCGGTTTCTGTGGTAACTGGGGATTGGTCTTTCTCTTTATGGCCCCCAGGCCCGCAGCAGCCGCTGCCCACCGGGCCTGTGTGCCTCCTCGGCACTGCTGTGTGGGGTAGCCATGTCCCGGCCCAGCCCTGCAGCACTCCTCTGGCCTGGTTGCCTTAGCCTGGGCGGGTGGGAGGCCCTGAGGACCCTCCCAGTGGCCAGAATCAAGCTGTGTGCTGCTGGGCTTGGCCACTGGGTCCTTGTGTCCCCGGAGGAGACCACCTCACATGCAGGAATTGCGTCCTTATCTGCTTTGCAGAGACAGCTCCTCACCCTACATGGCTACTGCATGAGTCCTCCCCATATTTTAAGTTAGAAAACTGAGTCCATTGGCAGGAAAGAGAACTTTCCACACACTCAGAAATCCAGAACTCCTGTGAAAATCCAGATCCCGTGACAAATGGGATTCATCCCTGCCACAGAGGCTGCACAGGATGCGGGAGGCTGGCTGGTTGCTCCTCTGTTAGCTGGCCTCCGTGTCCTTCTCTGGCTCTGCCCCGTCCCCCTCTCATTCGCTGTGTGGCCCCAGGCAAGCCGCTGCACCTCCCTGGAGCTTCTGCCTTCGTCCCCTCCTCCTGGCTGGGCCCAGCATCCGAGGTGACCCTGGGTGTGAGTGGCTCTGCATCCTGGGAGGTTCATCAAACCCGTGCTGTGGCGCCCTGAGCGACCCACATTGTTCACTGTGTTGCAGCTTTGACAAAAAGGGGGATGTGCACTACCTGATCAAGTGGAAAGACCTGCCCTATGACCAGTGCACCTGGGAGATTGATGACATCGACATCCCCTACTACGACAACCTCAAGCAGGCCTACTGGGGCCACAGGTGGGCCGCAGGGATCCGGCTGCTGGGCACAGGCTGCCGGGGTCTGCTCCTGGGCTGAGTCTTGCTCACCTGCATCCTCTGCCTTTTCCTAGGGAGCTGATGCTGGGGGAAGACACCAGGCTGCCCAAGAGGCTGCTCAAGAAGGGCAAGAAGCTGAGGGACGACAAGCAGGAGAAGCCGCCGGACACGCCCATTGTGGACGTGAGTTGTAGGGGCGGTTGTTGGGGCGCAGCAGTGGGTGGGGTTGCCAGGGCCTGCCCACCCCAGACTTGAATGTGCAGGGGGTGTGTGTTCTCAAAGGGACGTTTCCTTGGGCCCTTTTGGCTTATGCAGACAGTGTCATGCCCACGTAGGCTAGGACAGCTGCAAGGCCCCTCATAGCACTGCAGCTGACACGCTACTTACACACCACTCTCACCTGGGAGGAGACCCCACTCACTCAGCAGAGCTCTCTGGGTGTCCACTAGCGCCTGGCCCTGGGTTGGCCCTGAGGAGACGAGGGCCCATGAGCCCTGGGCATCTGTTTCAGAAGACACACTGTCTTCTAGGGGCCCTTGGCGGGTATCCACAGAACACAGAGGGCCTGGCCTGGGACTATCAGGCGCCTGTCAGATGCCGAGGAAAGGCAGATGGGCCTGGTCCATTGGGAGGACTGCATGGGGCCAGTGACCTTGAGCAGGATCAAGAGGCAAATGGGCTGGGCGTGGTGGCTCATGCCTGTAATCCTAGCACCGTGGGAGGCTGGGGTGGGAGGGCCGCTTGAACCTAGAAGTTTGAGGCAACATAGTGAGATCCCACCGCTACATAAAATTTAAAAATTAGCCAGGCATGGTGCTGTGCCTGTGGTCCCAGCTACTAGGGAGGCTGAGGTAGGAGAATCCCTTGAATCCAGGAAATTGAGGCTGCAGTGTGCCATGATCGTGCCACTGCACTCCAGCCTGGGCAACAGAGACTCAGTCTCAAAAAAAAAAAAAGCAAATATCAAATGCCTGAATCAAGTGGAGGAGCCAGTTATTGGGGGCGTTGAGAATGCCCCAGATAGACGTTCGTTTTGTTGTTCATCCAAAAAATAGTGAGTAAGTGACCACATGTCCCAGGCCCTGGATGGTGCTCAAGAGGAGGCAGTGAGCAGGACCAAGGTGGTGATGACAGCCTGGGCTCAAAGTCAGAGAATTCAACAGTTGGGAAATTTCCCTGATAGGAGAAGTACGGGGCTGCCATGGGAGGACACTGCGGGAGCACTTCAGCCAGGCTGGGAGTCAGGGAGGGCTTCCTGGAGGAAGAGGTATTCCATCCAAGAACTGGAAAAGAGTTAGGAAGACAGACAGGAGAGGGAAGAGTGTTCCAGGCAGAAGGAATTGCATGTGCGAAGGTCTGTAGTGTGGACTCTGGTGGCCCAGGATCTGGGGCGTGTCTGAACCGCTGCCTCCCCTGCAGCCCACGGTCAAGTTCGACAAGCAGCCGTGGTACATCGACTCCACAGGCGGCACGCTGCACCCGTACCAGCTGGAGGGCCTCAACTGGCTTCGCTTCTCCTGGGCGCAGGGCACTGACACCATCCTGGCCGATGAGATGGGTCTGGGCAAGACGGTGCAGACTATTGTGTTCCTCTACTCCCTCTACAAGGAGGTGGGCAGGCGGGGCAGGTGGCCAGGAGGGGTGGCCAGTCCTGGCCAAGGGCAGCTGGTCTCACGGCATTGGCCTCTTTCTCCAGGGTCACTCCAAGGGGCCCTACCTGGTTAGTGCGCCCCTCTCCACCATCATCAACTGGGAACGCGAGTTTGAGATGTGGGCACCCGACTTCTATGTGGTCACCTACACGGGGGACAAGGAGAGCCGCTCGGTGATCCGGGAGAACGAGTTTTCCTTTGAGGACAACGCCATTCGGAGTGGGAAGAAGGTGTTCCGTATGAAGGTGAGGGCTCGCCATCCTTGGAAGGACGGTAGGAAGACCCTGGGTCTGGTTCAGGGACCACAGGTGCCCTGCACTCCTTTGGGGTCCCTCAGCCTGGGAGGGCTACTGAGGCTGGCAGGCTCTGAAGGACTTGTCCTAGAGGCTGAGTTACCGCCACGTCAGTTTTCTGGGGCTCCTGTAACAAAGTGTCACAGACAGGCTGGCTTCAGACAGCAGAGATGTATTCAGTCACAGTTCTGGAGGCTGGAGGTTGGAAATCAAGGTGAAGGCGGGGCGGCGTGCCTCTGGAGGGGAGAACCCTCCCTTCCTCCTTCCAGCCTCCTGGTGGCGGCAGGAGTTCACTGGCCTGCAGCCGTCAAGTCAGTTTCTGCCTCTGTTAGCACATGGGGTTTTCCCCTTTGTGTCTGTTTCTCATCCTATAAAGACGTCATTCATACTGGATTTTTTTTGTTTTTGAGACGGATTCTCGCTCCGTCACCCGGGCTGGAGTGCTGTGGCCGGATCTCAGCTCACTGCAAGCTCCGCCTCCCGGGTTCCTGCCATTCTCCTGCCTCAGCCTCCCGGGTAGCTGGGACTACAGGCGCCACCACCTCGCCCGGCTAGTTTTTTGTAGTTTTTAGTAGAGACGGGGTTTCACCGTGTTAGCCAGGATGGTCTCGATCTCCTGACCTCGTGATCCGCCCGTCTCGGCCTCCCAAAGTGCTGGGATTACAGGCTTGAGCCACCGCGCCCGGCTCATACTGGATTTAAGGCCCACCCTAATCTAATATGACCTCATCTTAGCTACTTATTTTATTTACTTATGTTTTTGAGACACTGTATCGCCCAGGCTGGAGTGCAGTGGGGTGATCTCGACTCACTGCAACCTCCCCCTCTTGGGTTGAAGTGGTTCTCCCACCTCAGCCTCGAGAGTAGCTGGGACTCCAGGAGTGTGCCATCACGGTCGGCTAATTTTGTATTTTTTGGTGGAGACGGGTTTCACCACGTTGGCCAGGCTAGTCTTGAGCTCCTGAGCTCAAGTGATCTGCCCTTCTCGGCCTCCCAAAGTGCTGGGATAACAGGAGTGAGCCACTGTGCCTGGCCCCAAGTAATTATTATTATCGTCATTATTATGAGACGGAGTCTCATTCTGCCACTCAGGCTGGAGTGCAGTATGGCATGATCTCAGCTCACTGCAACCTCTGCCTCCGAGTTCAAGCAGTTCCCATGCCTCAGCCTCCAGAGTAGCTTGGACTGCAGGCATATGCCACAATGCCCAGCGAATTTTTTGTATTTTAGTAGAGACGGGGTTTCACCATGTTGCCCAGGTGGTCTCGAACTCCTAAGCTCAGGCAATCTGCCTGCCTTGGCCTCCCAAATTGTTAAGATTACAAGTGCGAGCCACCATGCTCAGCCTAGTGTTATTATTATTATTATTACTATTATTATTATTATTATTATTATTTTGAGACAGGGTCTTACTCTGTCACCCAGGCTAGAGTGCAGTGATGTGATCATAGCTCACTGCAGCCTTGACCTCCGGGAGCTGGGACTATAGGGACACACCACCACACCCAGCTAACTTTCAAAGTTTTTGTAGAGATGGGGTCTCCGTTATGTTGCTCAGGCTGGTCTTATACTCCTGGGCTCAAGTGATCCTCCTGCCTCAGCCTCCCAAAGCATGGGGATTATAGGCATTGAGCCACCATGCCTGGATAACTAATTCTATCTGCAAAGACCCTATTTCCAAAAGAGCCTCTGGGTGGACATGAATGTTGGGGGGACACTATTCAATGCAGTGCACCAGCCGTGTGACTTCGGGCAAGTCACGTGGCCTCTCTGGGCCTCAGTGTTTTCTCAGCAAAATGGAGTTAACAGACACACCCCACAGAGTCAAGTGAGTTAGTAAGCACGAGGTCTCATGGTGCCGTGAAACCCTACGAGGTCTTGTTAAAGCACAGTCTGTAACCCAGCAGTGCTGGGGTGGGGCCCGAGCCTCTGCATTTCTTTTTCTTTTTCTTTTTTTTGAGATGGAGTCTCACTCTGTCGCCAGGCTGGAGTGCAGTGGTGCGATCTTGGCTCACTGCAACTTCTGCCTCCCAAGTTCAAGCGATTCACCTGCCTCAGCCTCCTGAGTAGCTGGGACTACAGGTGCATCCCACCACACTCAGCCACTTTTTGTATTTTTAGTAGAGACCGGGTTTCACATGTTGGCCAGGATGGTCTTGATCTCTTGACCTCATGATCCGCCTGCCTTGGCCTCCCAAAGTGCTGGGATTATAGGCGTGAGTTACCATGCCTGGCCTGAGCCTCTGTATTTTTATTTATTTATTTTTTTTTTGAGATGGAGTCTTGCTTTGTAGCCCAGGCTGGAGTGCAGTGGCGCGATCTTGGCTCACTGCAAGCTCCGCCTCTCGGGTTCACGCCATTCTCCTGCCTCAGCCTCCGAGTAGCTGGGACTACAGGTGCGCACCACCACGCTTGGCTAATTTTTTGTATTTTTAGTAGAGACGGGGTTTCACTGTGTTAGCCAGGATGGTCTCCATCTCCTGACCTTGTGATCCGCTCGCCTCGGCTTCCCAAATTTCTGGGATTACAGGCGTGAGCCACCGTGCCCGGCCCAGCCTCTGCATTTCTAAACACTCTCCACATTGAGGAGCAAGGACTTGCAGCCATTGGCCCCTAGAAAATGTCAGTGCTACAGCCTTGTTGGCTGGCAGATCCTCTGACAGGCCCTCCAAGTCCCTCATGTCGGCCTCCTCCACTGTCTGCTGGCAGCTGTGGCTCTTAGAAATGCTCAGAAACTGTTGAATGAGTGAATGAATCAATGATCCCACAGGTGACTTTGTAGATGGATGAGCCCCTGGTCATTAGACACGGAAAGAACCTCCCCTGAGCCACGCTGGGACCCTGCTGTGTGCCAGGCACTTTGCTGATTTGGCTCTTCTATTATATTTACTGTTTAATTATTTTATTGTTAAAAGTTGTGGTAAAATACACATAATGTAAAACTTACCATCCTAACCATTTTTAAGAGTACAGTTCAGCTGGGCATGGTGGTGTGCACCTGTAGTCCTAGCTACTTGGGAGGCTGAGGCAGGAGGATTGCCTGAGCCCAGGAGTTCGAGGCTGGAGTGCACCATGATTGTGTCTGTGAACAGCTGTTGCACTCTTGCCTGGACAACATAGTGAGACTCTGTCTCTTAAAAAAAACAAAAACAAAAAGAAAACAGCCAGGCACAGTGGCTCATGCCTGTGATCCCAGCACTTTGGGAGGCCAAGGCGGATGGATCACCTGAGCTCAGGAGTTTGAGACTAGCCTGGCCAACATGGTGAAACCCCATCTCTACTAAAAATACAAAAATTAGCCAGGCGTGCTGGTGCACACCTGTAATCCCAGCTACTCAGGAGGCTGAGGCCGGAGAATTGCTCGAACCTGGGAGGCAGAGGTTGCAATGAGCCGAGGTCGCGCCATTGCACTCCAGCCTGGGCGACAAGAGCTAAATTCCGTCTCAACAACAGCAACAACAAACCAACCAAAAAAAAAAAAAAAAAAAAAAACCAGTTCAATAGTGTTAAGTACATTCACGTTGTTATGCAACCAAACTCCAGCACTCTTTTCATCTTGCAGGATGGAAACTCTGTCCCCATTAAACATGACCATCCCCACCACCTCCAGCCTCTGGCAGCCACCAGTTTACTGTGTGTCTGCACGAGGTTCACTACTCTGGGTACTTCCTATGAGTAGAATCGGGAAGCATCTGTCGTTTTGCGATTGGCTCATTTCACTGAGCAGAATGTCCTTGAGGTTCATGCATGTTGTAGCACGGGTCAGAATTTCCTTCCAAGGCTGGAGAACATCCCATCACGTGGATAGACCACGTTTTGTTGATCTGTTCATCTGGTGATGGGCACTTGAGTTGCTTCTGGCTTTTGGTGATCGTCGGTAATGCTGATGGGAGGGAATATGAGTGTGCAAATACCCCTTTGGGTCCCTGCTTTCACTTCTTTTGGGTATACACCCAGAAGTGGAACTGCCAGATCACATGGTAATTCTATTTTTGATTTTTTGAGGAACAGACTTAGCTCTTTGAGTTCTCATAGCATTCTTCACCTAGATAGGCGAGGAGACTGACGCTAAAAGATTGTGTGTAAACCCAGGTGCCGCGTGTGGGCAAAGCCTGTGTTGCACGGCATCCGTGGCCCTGTCTGCTCTCTCACAGGCATGTGGGCTGCTGGGAGAGGCAGGTTTGGTGCAGGACAGGACAGGCCTGCATCACTGGGGGGGCCCAATGCAAAATGAAAATGCAGGGCTCGCAGGAAAGCAGCTTTTTCCTTTCTTCTGTGGTCTCTCTGTCAACATGCCAAGGTGTTTTACATTTGTTTTTTTTTTTTTTTTGGAGACAGAGTCTCACTCTGTCACCCAGGCTAGAGTGCAGTGGTGTGATCTCGACTCACTGCAACCTCTGCCTCCTGGGTTCAAGTGATTCTCCTGCCTCGGCCTCCTGAGTAGCTGGGACTACAGATGCCCACCACCATGCCGGGCTGATTTTTGTATTTTTTAGTAGAGACGGGGTTTCGTTCTGTTGGCCAGGCTGCTCTGGAAGTCCTGGCCTCAAGTAATCCTCCCCTTTTTGCCTCCCAAAGTGCAGGGATTATAGGTGTGAGCCACTGTGCCTGGCCTAAATTTGCTTTTTGAAGTCGTGTTCCTTCAGGTGTGGGGATCCTCACCGGGAGAGTGCAGACCCTCACAGGCACCAGGCCCTGTCCTGGAACTTGGTGCATAGACCGTGTGCCTGGCTTCCCCTCCGCACCAGCACCCAGGCCCAGGCCCCCACCAGGGGGAGTAGGGGGACAGCGGTCACCAGGCAGGGGCCGGGGAGCAGGGGAATGAGAACCTGTCCCAGGGAGGCTCCACGTCTCCAGCATACACTCCACTGTCCCCGGGATATTTGTTACAAAACACAAATTCAACAATCATTTGAAATTAATAATTTCAAATCAGCAACCTCAAGGCATTAAACCCCAAGTGCAGGATCCGTTTCTTTGTTCATGTCTTGGCTCTGCCATTTATTAGCCACAGGGATCTGGGAGAGTGCTCCAGCCTGAGGCCCCGTGAGCTTTAAATGGGGTAAAAGGCCAGGTGCGGTGACTCATGCCTGTACATTGGGAGACTGAGGCAGGAGAATTGCTTGAGGCCAGGAGTTTGAAACCAGCCTGGTTAACATCGTGAGATCTCCTCTCTCCAATAAACAAAAATAGCCCTGGGGGCAGTGGGGGATACAGGACACAGTTGAGCTCATATGTTTTGTTAGGATGAGGTGAGAGTGGAAAGGAAGTAATAAGCCCGGAGCCAGGGCTGGTTGAAGTGGCTCATGCCTGTAGTCCCAACGCTTTGGGAGGTTGAGGCGGGCGGTTCACTTGAGTTCAGAAGTTTGAGACCAGCCTTGGCAACATGGTGAAACCCTGTCTCTACAAAAATACAAAACTTAGCTGGGTGTGGTAATGTGTGCCTGCAGTCCCAGCCACCCGGGAGGCTGAGGTGGGAGGACTGCTGGAGCCACCTCACCTGGGAGGTGGAGGTTGCAAGTGAGCTGTGATCGTGCCACTGTACTCCAGGCTGGGGGATGAGAGTAAGACCCTGTCTCACTGGTGGTGTTACGAGCGGAGGCCGTTTCTTCTTGTCCACGCCACCCTCTCTCAGGGCTGTGCTCTGGGCCTCAGTTGATGCCCCTCTGCTTGGTGGCCAGCATGTGCCCCTCTGGTGCTAGGCTGGCTGGCCCAGGGCTCCCTGGAGCCTTTGTGTGTTCCTGTGCACACCTCCTTCTTGGCTGTTTGTCTCCTGGGATTGTGATCCGCTCTGCTCCCAGCTGTCTCCTCCCCAATGCCCCTCTTTTCTCCAGAAAGAAGTGCAGATCAAATTCCATGTGCTGCTCACCTCCTATGAGCTCATCACTATCGACCAGGCCATTCTGGGCTCCATTGAGTGGGCCTGCCTGGTGGTAGATGAGGCCCACCGACTCAAGAACAACCAGTCCAAGGTAGGTGGCACCGGCCGCCAGACCCCAGAGTTGCCCAGGGCGAGGGGCCGCCCAGAGCCCCCTGATGGTCCCCCCTCTCCTCCCCTCAGTTTTTTAGGGTCTTAAACAGCTACAAGATTGATTACAAGCTGCTGCTGACAGGGACTCCCCTTCAGAACAACCTGGAGGAGCTGTTCCATCTCCTCAACTTCCTGACTCCAGAGAGGTTCAAGTGAGTCACCTGGATCCAGCCAGGGAGGTGGTGGTGGGGCTGGGGTGGCCCCAGTGAAGACAGATCAATAGCCCATTCTGGCTGTGAGACCTGCTCGGCCGTTCCTTCCTCATCAGTAAAATGGGAGTGTTAGCGACGTCCCTGCTTTGACCTCCTGCAGAAGCACGGTGTTGGGGTGGGTGGCGTGGGTACCCGGGAATGTTTGGTAAATATCAACCGCTGCTAATACCACGACTCTTCCTTAGCTCTGCCCTAGACCACCCAGGGCTCCTCCTGGACTACTGTCCCTGCCTGCACTCCCCTGGCAGGTTCCTTTCCCTCTGCTGAGACCCAAGTGACTCACATGGGCAACCGTGGTGGAGGCAGAGGCCGCTCCCAGGTGGCCGGAACCCACTGCCCAGCCTCCTCATCTTCACCTACCTCCACTTGCCTGCTCAGAATGGGGCGTTCAGGGTGCAGAGTGTTGATTTTGGAATCGGGACATGTATTTTTTTTTTTTTTTTTTTAAGAAACAGTCTCACTCTGTCGCCCAGGCCAGAGTGCAGTGGCTTGATCTCAGTTCACTGCAACCTCCGCCTCCTGGGTTCAAGCTGTTCTCCTGACTCAGCCTCCTGAGTAGCTGGGATTACAGGCATGTGTCACCACACCCAGCTAATTTTTGTATATTTTTAGTAGAGATGGGGTTTCACCATATTGGCCAGGCTGGTCTCGAACTCCCGACCTCAGGTGATCCGCCCGTCTCAGCCTCCCAAAGTGTTGGGATTACAGGCGTGAGCCACCAGGAGATGTAGATTTGTGGGCAGGTTTTGGCAAAGCTGGACTGTATCAGCTTGGGCACTTGTCAGACTCAGTTTCCTCATCTATTATCTGGGTAATAGAGAGCTCCTGTCCTGGACGGTTTTGAGGATGGAAAGGTGTCCAGTGTGGCTGAGGAAAAGAGGGCTGTGATGTGTAGAGGTGACAAAGCTTAGACAGAAATTGAGACAATACCCAGGGCAACGCCAGGGCTCCCTGGTTCACCAGCCAGCCAGCCTACATGGGCTGGGCGCTCTGCACCCTGCCTCCCCTGTCCCGGTCCTCTGCTCCTGGCTGTTATCCCAGCTTTTTGTTGCAGCAACCTGGAGGGCTTCCTGGAGGAGTTTGCTGACATCTCCAAGGAAGACCAGATCAAGAAGCTACATGACCTGCTGGGGCCGCACATGCTCAGGCGGCTCAAGGCTGACGTGTTCAAGAACATGCCGGCCAAGACCGAGCTCATCGTCCGGGTGGAGCTGAGTCAGATGCAGAAGTGAGTGGTGGGCTGAGCCAGGAGCAGCCTGTGTGCGCCCTTTCCCCTGGGCTGCTCTCCTGGGTCGCTTCCCAGGTGGGTGGAGGGCTCTTCAGCCTCACTGAGGCTTGGGCTCATGCTTCGCATACACTTTTTTCATGGGGCCTCTTCTCAGGTTTTAGTGACCAGCGTTTGGGCCACCTGAGTGCTAGCAGTGTCCCCCAGTCACTTGCAGGGGGACTCCAGGCTGGTGGCTTCACCTCTTGGGGGTCCCTTGGGTCTCCCTGTAAATGGGTGCTTGGCCACCAGCTTCCAGCCCCGCTGCAGAGCAGAGAGAGCCCTCTCGGAGGTGGGTCTGGCCCAGCCTGCCTTTCCTCGTGCCCTGCTGCAGGAAGTACTACAAGTTCATCCTCACGCGAAACTTCGAAGCGCTGAACTCCAAGGGGGGCGGGAACCAAGTATCGCTGCTCAATATCATGATGGACCTGAAGAAGTGCTGCAACCACCCCTACCTCTTCCCTGTGGCTGCCGTGGTAGGTTTCCCTGGCCATCATGGAACGTTGCCTGTGGCCACTCTGGTAGGTGCTGGGGAACTTAACGTGGAACCCGCTGCTGTGGTAGGGCTGGCACGGCGGTGAGCCCTGCCTGGGAACAGGGGGCCTGGAGCCAGGGCCATGGGACCCACGGTCTACCCCGCACTGTGGAGCCTGGCTCGGGTGTGGGCCTCATGTTCAGCAGGCAGACAGGCCATCACCCCATTGCTCAGCACTTGCCTGTTCCTTGCGGCCCCTTTGGCGCAGCCAGAGAGGGGAGCCTGCCAACGCCCCACCTCCTGCTGTGTCTACAGGAGGCCCCCGTCTTGCCCAATGGCTCCTACGATGGAAGCTCCCTGGTCAAATCTTCAGGGAAGCTCATGCTGCTGCAGAAGATGCTGAAGAAACTGCGGGACGAGGGGCACCGTGTGCTCATCTTCTCCCAGGTGCGCTGCCCCTGCCCAGCCCCGCCCCGGCTCCACACCCCACAGAGAGCATCGTGCCCTGATGCTTGGGGGCGCAAACTTGCTGGCACCCCTCAGGACCCAGTGCCGGTCCCATGCAGGTCACGTGACTGTGTGTCAGGGGTCACGCCCCCGTGCTCTGGCATGATGCAGCTGAGGAGCTCAGAGCACATTTGCCATAAGGAGCAGCATCTACCCGCACCTGCCCTTCTGGTCTGCATGTCCAGGCTGGTAGACAGCCCCCTCCTCCCCTGCAGCTTGGTTTCTCGTTAAGGTGGGGCCCTGGGGTATGGTTGGGAGGAGCTCCTCTCTCCGATAGGCCCTGAGGGGCCACTGGCACCTGGCTTGTTGGCTTGGAGGCAGGGCTGCCGGCTCAGCTGTGTTCATTTCTTTCTCCATCCCTTTGTTTGCGTCTGTCATAGTCAGGCTGTGTGCTGGCACACGGGTGCAGGGACCAGTGATCTAGTCCCTGTCCTCAAGCTGCTCAGTCTACTGTGGGAGACAGCTCAAGGGACAGGTACCTGACCCTGTGGTCAGCTCTGTGTTGGAGGCCACAATGATGATCCTACAGGGTCATGGGGCTAAAAATGCTCCTCTTGTGGGCCGACTGAGCTAGGCCCCTTGTTCAAACCCAGAGTCTGGGCCATGGCTCCTCGTGCACAAACCTCAACTGAAAGCAGCGTCCGCCGCCTGCAGCCCCAGGTCACCCTGCCGGGCTGCTTCAGCGCAAAGAATACTGGAAAGCAGGGCAAGTTTGAGACCAGCGGCTGAGCCAAGGAGGGAGCTAGAGTGGAGATGGATCCACACCCCCCAGTACCTCGGTACAAACACGAGACGCAAGTCTGGTCAGAGGCCTTGAGATACCGAGTAATGGGAACCACACAGCTTCCAGAAATGTGCACGCGGGGCAGGTGGCAGAGACGGGACCCTCCTGCCCAAAATGAGCCTATGAACCCCAATTCCAAACCCATACAAAAGTGAATGCCGAGACATCCCCCAAAGCAATAAATAGAATCCAAATAAGAAAATAGGGGCTGGGTGCAGTGGCTCACCCTGTAATCCCAGCGACTTGGGAGGTTGAGGCAGGAGGATGGCTTGAGCCCAGGAGTTCAAGGTTGCAGTGAGCTATGATCTTATCACTTCAGTCCAGTCTGAGTGACAGAGCAAGACCTGTCTCTTGAGAGAGAGAGAGAGAGAGAGAGAGAGAGAGAGAGAGAGAGAGAGAGAGAAAGAATAGGATAGCCTGAAAAGACTTTACGTAGACGCGTTTAGGATCCTCAAAAATGATGGAGTAATTGACATCCTAAAATAAAGAAGAAATTAAGCAAAAGCAGGAAGAACTGAAATAGGAACAACTGGATAGAAACATGCATGAAATTGAGATAAAACATTTCAACAGACTGGACAGACTCTGAACACTGTTGAAGGGAACTTACTGATGAATTGGAACCTGGTGCTGAGGCACTTCCCCGGAATGCAGTGTACAGAGGCAAAGATAAAACAGAGAGAACATGGAAGACACCTTGAGATGCTCCAACAATCATCCAATTGGAGTTGCAGAAAAAAGAGAAAAAATGGTGAAGAAGTTGGATTTGTTGAGAGTTTACAGACCTGGAGAGAGATGTGAGGTCTCAGATCTGGAGTGCATTCTGGAGTACCAAGCAAGATAAATATAAATAAATGAACCCTTAGACACTTTAGAACCCCTAGGTACTTTAGACCTAGTACCTACAAAATAAGGGCAACAGATCGTTCTCAGTCTTCTTAACAACAACAGGTGGCAGGGACCGTGGCAAAATCTCCAATGCACTGAGGGAAAATGTGTGCTGATAGTTTTATATCCAGCTAAACTCTCTCAAGAGTAAGGAGAATTACACGGGGTCATGGGAGCTTAGAAGGGACTGCCTTTCTTTTCTCATGGGGAGGAGTGAAATCAGGGAAGACGTCACAGAGGTGGTGTTTGTTTGTGTTCCCTAGGCAGCAAGGGGGTGGGTATTCCAGAAAGAGAGTCAGGTAGTTTGGAATGGCTGGGGGCTGTGAAGGAGCGCTAGTCCAGCAGAGCCCTGAATACGGGGCAAGAAGATGGAACTTAGTTCTGTGTGGTGGGAGCAGGGGCGGCTCATGTCAGAGCCCTGATTTAGGCGAGTGGCTGTGGGGCTGGGCAGGAGGATGGATTAGCTCCAAGGGGTGAGGTCGGAAGCTTTGTTCTTCCCCAGCGTCCTGCATTGGGCCTGCCTGGGACCCAGCTGAGTCCCCACCTAGCAGGCGGCTCGCTCCCTCCCCTGGCTGTGGCGGGGTCCCTGCCCATGGCGCATGGGGCCCCTTGCCCCTTGGCAGTTCCTCATGTGCCTGTCTCAACCTGCAGATGACCAAGATGCTGGACCTCCTGGAGGACTTCCTGGAGTACGAAGGCTACAAGTATGAGAGGATTGATGGTGGCATCACCGGGGGCCTCCGACAGGAGGCGATCGACAGATTCAACGGTACCCCCATCCCGCCCAAGGGTTCTGATTGAGACCCCTTTTTGGCCTCTTCTCCCAGGCCTGGTTCTTAGCCAGGCCACCCAGCCAATATTGTGTAAGCAGAGCCCCACCAACAGCTGAAGACAGCAGGCCAGTCCCAGGCCACGGCAGCTTCCCCTGAGTTGCCAATGTTAAAAGGATTCCTCCCATGGAATTGGAGTTCTGAGGGGCCCAGCAGATAACGCCTGCTGGGAATGGAGTTAGACAATGAGAAAGGCAGACGGGGGCCTCTAATATTGACACCAGGTAAGCCCCAGTTAAAAGTGGTGTTGGACAGAGCCTGCCGTGTGGCAAATGGTGGCAGGAGGTCCAGAGATGCATGTGCTACCTGGGGCCACTTCCAGAGTCAGGAGAGAGTGAAATGGCCGGGCCACACATGATCAGGTTCTTCCCCCAGAGTCACCCATGCTTGGTCTTCCCTGGCTGGGAAGGAGAGACGGGGGCAGAGGCGAGGAGGGTCTTGCCAGTGGAGCTCCTCCTGTAGCAAAGGAAACTTCTGGAGTGGGAAGCAGTCAGCTGCAAGCTTCAGTAGCAAGTTTGCAACAAATAACAAGCGTCGTTTCCCTGGGGCGTCAGCCCTTAGAAAGGGGCTGGGCCACGCTCTCCAAACGCCTGAAGCAGTGATTCCTTTTGCACACTCGTGCCAGACAGCCAGGAGGAATAGCAAGTTCAGAGTTAATATCAGGGTCTAGACGTGGCCCAGCCACACGTGGAAGCAAGAGTGGCTGAAGCCCTGGATGTGCCGGGGGCCTGTTTGCAGCTCCAGTGGGGGCTGTGGTCAGTCCCAGGTCACTGAAGGGCCCTGAGAGGCTGAGAACCAGCCATCCTGTGACAGGGTTGCCCAGTGGGGTGGGACCCCAGGCCCTGCAGCTGTGCCCCTGAGTTTTCCCAGGCTGCCCTGGCAGCATCGGTGGGCCAAGGGAAGCCAGGTGTGGGAAGCTGGGGTGACATGGAGGACTGAGCTCTCTGGGCTCTGCTTGTACTTTGCTGGCGGCTTGCACTTTGTTTTTTGCTCATCTGGGCTTTGAAAATTGACCTCCTCATTCCAGTGACCTCCCATTGGGCCAGGGCTCAGAGCACACTGGGGGCTAACTGGGCTTGGGCAGGCCTCCCCTCTGGCTCCCCTGAGTGCAGCTATGGCCACCTGTCTCTGATGGGGTCTCCGGCTTGGTCCTTCTCTGCCAGGGACCTGTTGCTGCAGTTCCTTCCCTCTGTTCTCCCCACCTCCTTTCCGCCTCGCCTGTCTCCCCGCCCAAGGTATACCCCCACAAACAGCCCATCTGCTGGCCTCTCTTTTTCAGCCCCCGGGGCTCAGCAATTCTGCTTCCTCCTTTCAACCCGGGCAGGTGGCCTGGGCATCAACCTGGCCACAGCCGACACTGTCATCATCTACGACTCGGACTGGAACCCGCACAACGACATCCAGGTCTGTACCGCTGCCACCCGTCACCCTCCCAGGGGCCTCTCATCCCGGGCCTCAGGCAGGTTCTGTCCTTCACGCCCTCCTGGCCATGACCTCCTCACCTACCCTGCTGCTGTGGGCCTCCCTCCCCTATGGAGTCTCGGCCCCAAGAGGGGCCCTGGGAGTGAGTGGAAGCTCATCCTTCCAGCTCTGTCCTTGTCCAGAGGAGGAAACAGGCTTGGAGAGGGCAGGGAGAAGGCAGGGGAAGTGTCCCGGGGCACACAGCAGTTCGTCGGGGCCTCTGATCTGGTCTTCCCCATCCTCAGGACCAAGGAGGGAGGCAGGAAGAGGGAGCCCTGGGACCCAGAGGGGCACCCATTTTGGAGGGGGCAGAGAGCAGAGAGTGGGGCCTGTGGGAGGTGAGTGGGGGAGGATGAGATAGTGCAGGGGGCAGATAGGGCTGATAAGGAAGGATGGAAGGGCTGCGGGAGGAGGGGCTATGGGAATAGAGCCACCCTCGTGTCCCTGGCCACCCCTCTTGGGCACTGGGACACACACATCGAACACTTACAAATGTAGGGGACACATACAAATTTTTTTTTTTTTTTTTTGAGATGGAGTCTGGCTCTGTCGCCCAGGCTGGAGTGCAGTGGCCGGATCTCAGCTCACTGCAAGCTCCGCCTCCCGGGTTTACACCATTCTCTCGCCTCAGCCTCCCGAGTAGCTGGGACTACAGGCACCCGCCACCTCGCCCGGCTAATTTTTTGTATTTTTTTAGTAGAGACGGGGTTTCACCGTGTTAGCCAGGATGGTCTCGATCTCCTGACCTCGTGATCCACCCGTCTCGGCCTCCCAAAGTGCTGGGATTACAGGCTTGAGCCACCGCACCCGGCCGACACATACAAATTGATGTCTCTCATTCACGTGTGTGTGCGCCCATGCACACAGATATACAGGCCACACCCAGGCCACCTCATGCAGGGCTGCACAGCAGCACCTCCTTGTATGATATTGGGCAGATTCAGCTCCTTGCTGCCCTCAGAAGGCGGCTGCGTGCCTCCAGCACATGGTCTTGTGGTCCCATTAGTGGTTCGCTCACGGGGAAATGCAGCCTCCTCCTACCTCCCCATGGCCCCCATGAAGCTCTGTGTGGCTTCAGTTACACTTAGCACACTGGCCGTGTCATCCCTCACACACTCTTGCACACTTGCAGTCCTGCCTGCTTCCACTGGCTGGGAGCTTTTCCACTCCAAACCCAGCCTGGCACCCAGGCTCGTGGGAGGCTCTGCAGTCAGGGAGGGAGCCCAGCTGCAGGGGTGCACGCACCACATGCCTTTGCCTACACAGTCATGTACCCCATTCCATGCTCTTGAGCTCATCAGTGTGACCCCCTCCATTGCCTGGAGCCCTGGGTGAGCCACGGGTGCTGAGGTGCAGGTCTCCCCAGGCCTTCAGCCGCGCCCACCGCATCGGCCAGAACAAGAAGGTGATGATCTACCGCTTCGTGACTCGGGCCTCAGTGGAGGAGCGCATCACGCAGGTGGCCAAGCGCAAGATGATGCTCACCCACCTGGTGGTGCGACCTGGTCTCGGCTCCAAGTCGGGGTCCATGACCAAGCAGGAGCTGGATGACATCCTCAAGTTCGGCACAGAGGAGCTCTTCAAAGATGATGTGGAGGGTGGGCCTCTTTTCCGAGGGAGCATGGCGGGGGACTGGGGTGGTCCCGCTGAGACACCCATCCGGGGCTTGCTGGGGTCCCTGCCCGCTCCAACACACAGCCTCTCTCCTGCACCCCCAACCTGTGTCTCCTGGCCAGGACAGCCCAGGGTGGTGTCTGGGCACTGCCCACCAACCCTGCAGCCCTCTGTGCTCCTGCACCAGTGCTCTCCTCCTCTGTCTGACAGGCATGATGTCTCAGGGCCAGAGGCCGGTCACACCCATCCCTGATGTCCAGTCTTCCAAAGGGGGGAACTTGGCTGCCAGTGCAAAGAAGAAGCACGGTAGCACCCCACCAGGTAGGGGTCAACCCAGCCTAGTCTCAGCTCCTCCTCCGACCAGGTGGCTGCTCCTGCAGAGGTGGGGTTCCTCGACCCGCCCTCACTTGGGTGTCCTGGGACTGCCGGGTGGACGGGGAGCGGAGCTGTTACAGTGCGGTTTCCTCTGTCTGGTCACCACGCCTCTCAGCTGCAGCCCCTGGTGGGGATGGGAAGGGCTGTTGTTCGGAGTCTGTTCCCGGGTCCCCGGGGCTGGACCAGGGCAGTCTTTGTCCCCGCACTGCACTTGCCTGCTCCCCAGGTGACAACAAGGACGTGGAGGACAGCAGTGTGATCCACTATGACGATGCGGCCATCTCCAAGCTGCTGGACCGGAACCAGGACGCTACAGACGACACGGAGCTACAGAACATGAACGAGTACCTGAGCTCCTTCAAGGTGGCGCAGTACGTGGTGCGCGAGGAGGACGGCGTGGTAAGGTCCCAGCTTGCCCTCCTTCCGCAGCCCCGCCCTCCACTGTGCCCACACCTTCCACTATGACCCCGCCCTCCTGCCGCAGCCAGCCCCCCAAGCTGTGACCCCGCCCTCCAGCCTCAGCCCCCCTCATCCAGCCGCAGCCCTGCCCTCCCTGCTGTGACCCTGCACTCCAGCCTGTGTTCCACTCTCCAACCACGTGCTCAGCCGTCCCCGCTGGGGCCCTGTCGCCCCACCCCTGGGCTCAGGACTACACATAGCAGTGAGGGAAGGGACGGAGGCAGTGCTGAGGGCAGTACAACTACATGGACTGGCCACTGCCCTTGCACACATCAGCCGCCTGCTCCGTGGCATCATCCCGGCTCCAGTCCAGCTCCCCCACTCTCTGAAGTGCAAGCTGATCTGCCACCCCATTGCACAGAGCCCCGAGCCCGGAGTCTGGTTTCAGTCCCTACCCGGCTGCGCCCTCCCACCCCTTCCTCAGGGCCTGCATCTCAGCCCTGCACCTGGACCGCCAATGTTCCAGAACGCCCTACACTTTTCTTTTTTCTTGAAATGGAGTCTCGCTCTGTCGCCCAGGCTGGAGTGCAGTGGCACAATATCGGCTCACTGCAACCATCGCCTCCCAGGTTTAAGTGATTCTCGTGCCTCAGCCTCACAAGTAGCTGGGATTACTGGCATGCACCACCACACCTGTCTAATTTTTGTAGTTTTAGTAGAGACAGGACTTTGCCATGTTGGGGAGGCTGGTCTCGAACTCCTGACCTCAGGTGATCCACCTGCCTCGGCCTCCCAAAGTTCTGGGATTACATGAATGAGCCACCATGCCTGGTCTGCCCCATGCTTTTCTCCCTTCTCCACCGGGCAAAGCCCAGCTGTCCCCGAGGGGCTCCTTGTGGGTCTGTCCTGGGGGCCTTTCCTTTTCCTCCTCTGCTCCCCAGCCCTCCTGCAGACCCAGTGAGCCCATGACCTTTTCCTTTGAAACCAGGAGCCTCCTGAGGGCAGGCATGGGAACTTATTCAACTCAGTACCCCAGTCCTTGGCCCGAGGCCGGGAAATACTTGCTTTGTGAATGGATGAATGAATAAGTAAATGATTGACTGGATAGGGGCAGGGAGAGGAAGACCAGCTAGGGCTGGGGTGATCAGAGAAGGCTTCCTGGAGTAGGCAGGCCATCCCATTAATCCTTGAGCCCCGAGGGGGCAAAGGGCAGGTCAGGTGGAGGCAGCCTGAGGCTTCCGGGAGGGCAGAGATGGCCCCACCTATGGAGCCTGTGGTGCTGGCTTCCCCAGGAGGAGGTGGAGCGGGAAATCATCAAGCAGGAGGAGAACGTGGACCCCGACTACTGGGAGAAGCTGCTGCGGCACCACTACGAGCAGCAGCAGGAGGACCTGGCCCGCAACCTGGGCAAGGGCAAGCGCATCCGCAAGCAGGTCAACTACAACGACGCCTCCCAGGAGGACCAGGGTGCGTGCCCGGAGGGAGGGACTGGTGCCCCTCGCCCAGAGGTGGAGGGTAGGGCAGGAGTCTGTCAGGGCATCCCTGTGCAGAACCCCTGGGAGGTGCAGGCCGGGAGAGCTGGGCGAGTGTGCCAGGAGGGATGGTGCCCCATACCCAGAGGCGGAGGGCGGGGCAGGATTCTGTCAGGGCATCCCTGTGCAGGACACCCCCGGAGGTGTGGGCCAGGAACGCTGGGCGGTGCTGGTTGGAGCTGGGAGGCAGCTTTTTGGAGGAAAGGGGACTGGGGGCAGGTGCAGAGCTGTTGGGTGTTTGGGGGAACAAGGTGTGACATCAGTTCAGTGACTTCGCCGCTGCTCGTGATGTGGCCTTGGTCAAGCCCCATGTGCACAGAACAGTGCAGTATGTGTAATGTGTGGGTACACACAACCCTTAGTGTATCATGTGGTGGTGTTGGGATTATTAAACGAACCCACAGGAAGTAGGTGGGCTGTTGTCATTGTCATTGTCACTGCTGTCTTACGGAGCTGGGGTGCAGTGGCTCGGCATGGCCCTGGGCGTGCTTGAACTTGAGGGTGGGCTTTGCTGGTACAGCTCGCTCCGTGCCCCTGTCTCGCCCTCTGCAGAGTGGCAGGATGAGCTCTCCGACAACCAGTCCGAATATTCCATTGGCTCCGAGGATGAGGATGAGGACTTTGAAGAGAGACCAGAAGGGCAGGGTGAGTCTCAGTGTTCGTGGTCTGGGCTACTGATGAGGCCACGTTAGGGGAGCTGATGGCAGCAGGGGCGGGGCTGGTCTGGGGTGCCGCTGTCCTTGGGGGTCAGAAGACGGGAGTCAGGAATCTCTGGGCTCCCACCTGAGGAGCTGTGGCGGGCTGCTCCCCAGGTGGACGACGACAATCCCGGAGGCAGCTGAAGAGTGACAGGGACAAACCCCTGCCCCCGCTTCTCGCCCGAGTTGGTGGCAACATCGAGGTGGGGCCTGTCTGTTCCCGCAGCTCTTTCTGTCCCCGCTTCCTGCTGCCCCTGGGGTATGGAGGAGGGCTGGGACACTGCCCAGGGTCTCATGCCAGGTAGAGGCGGGGCTGGGACAGAACTTGGTCTGGTCTTCGCCATCAGGGTCCTGCCCCAGGTGGAGGCCCCTTCCTGCCTTCTGTTCCTCCCATGCTTTTCTTCCCCCATCCCAGAATCCTCCGCCCCCACCCTGGCTCTGTCCTGGGCTCATACTCCCGCGCTCCACCCGCCCAGGTGCTGGGCTTCAACGCCCGACAGCGGAAGGCCTTCCTGAACGCCATCATGCGCTGGGGCATGCCCCCCCAGGACGCCTTCAACTCCCACTGGCTGGTGCGGGACCTTCGAGGGAAGAGCGAGAAGGAATTTAGGTAAAGGGGCGAGGTGGTGGCCCAGGGTGTGACCACCTGTCCCTGGGTAGGGCAGGGTCCTGCGGGTGAGCCCTACGAAGGGCAGCATTTGCTCCCACCAGGATAGGGCCGTCTGGAAAGTTCACTGCCATTTGATCTTTGGGTGGCTGGAGTCCTGGTGCCGGGCAGGGCTGATTTGTAGAAAACACTCACCAGTTGGTTTGGACCAGTGGGTGTTACGGCAGCGAGGAAGATCCCGGTCACCCAGGGCCAAGGCTGTCCTAGGAGTTCCCCTTGCCAGGGCGGCC
Source organism: Piliocolobus tephrosceles (assembly GCF_002776525.5). NCBI lineage: Eukaryota > Metazoa > Chordata > Mammalia > Primates > Cercopithecidae > Piliocolobus > Piliocolobus tephrosceles. The sequence goes on from NC_045434.1 coordinate 215,839,747, forward strand.
CTCTCTGTCCTTTGCCGGGCCTGGCCCAGGCCTGGCTGGGAGGGGGGTGATGGCTGATGATGATCCAGGAGTCCCCCGGGGTCCCGCCAGCCCTCTCAGAGAGTTCTTGCCGGCCCCCCACTCCCTGAGCCCCAGTCCCCCCGCCACCCCAGAGCCTATGTGTCACTCTTCATGCGGCACCTGTGTGAGCCGGGGGCGGACGGTGCAGAGACCTTCGCAGACGGCGTGCCCCGGGAGGGCCTCTCCAGGCAGCACGTGCTGACCCGCATCGGGGTCATGTCACTAGTTAGGAAGAAGGTGGGTGAGTAGCTCTCTGTGGGGCCCTTCCTGGTGGCTGCCTGGGCTCCTGGTGCTGTCCCTTGGGGGTCAGTGGTCAGAAAACAAGTGCCTCTCTCAGGCCACATAGCTGCCCAGGGTCTGAGTCAGGCCAGAGGGACTGACCTGGAAAGCCTTTCTGGGTGAGGGGCCTGTGGGGTGGAGGTCAGGATGGTGGATTACATACAGTGGGAGGACACACGGGGTAGGAAGGTGGGCAGGGGGGGCTTGTGGTCAGGAGGGGCCTGGCTTGGCCAGCCTTGGGCGGCGGCAGCAGCTACCCCAAGCCTGTGACGCCTTCAGCCCCTCGGCTGCCCTGAGGCTCTTAGGGCTGAGCTGCCACCACTGCCCTCCCTCTTTCCCTCCCACCTTCCGTCCCACCACCCCAGGTTCAGGAGTTTGAGCATGTCAACGGGAAGTACAGCACCCCAGACTTGATCCCTGAGGGGCCCGAGGGCAAGAAGCCAAGCGAGGTGATCTCCTCGGACCCCAACACACCAGTGCCCGCCAGCCCTGCCCACCTCCCGCCAGCCCCGCTGGGCCTGCCAGGTCTGTGGGCTGGGTGGGCCGGGGAGGGCACCGGGGTCATGGAAAGTGGCAAGGTCACAGCAACCCCCTAGTCTAACCCACACCCCACAGAAGACGGCCTCTCCTTCCCCCAAAGCTTCTGTTTGCAGAAATGTCACTCTCCAGAGAGTTTTTCATTTTAATGACAGTTTTGAGATATAATTGATATACCTACTGCAGAATTCACTCTTTTGAAAAACTGGCTGGGCCCAGTGGCTAACACCTGTAATGCCAGCACTTTAGGAGGCCAAGGCGGAAGGATCACCTGAACTCAGGAGTTTGAGACCAACGTGGCCAACATGTTGAAACCCCATCTCTACTAAAAATACAAAAGATTAGCTGGGTGTGGTGGCATGTGCCTGTAATCTCAGCTACTCGGGAGGCTGAGGCAGGAGAATCACTTGAACCTGGGAAGTGGAGGTTGCAGTGAGCCAAGATCACGCCACTGCACTCCAGCCTGGGGGTACAGAGCCAGACTCCATCTCAAGAAAAAAAAAAAAATACTGTTCAGTGATTTCTAGTATATTTGCAGGGTGTACAACCATCGCCACTGCCTCAGGCTAGAATGTTTTCATTCCCCTGAAAAAGAAACCCCGTACCCATTAGCAGCCACTGCCTATCCCCAGAGATAGACCCCAGGCCTGAGCAGCCACTAACCCACTAACCCACTAACCTGCTTCCTGTCTCTGGATTTCGCAATGCTGGATGTTTCGTGCGTATGGCACCACACAGTGCGTGAGCCTTTGTGTCTGGCTTCTGTTGCTCAGCCTGGGGTTCCAGGTTCATCCACATTGCAGTGGGCATCAGTGCTTCAGTCATTCTGCCTTATGGCTGATAATGTTTTCTTTTCTTTTTCTTTTTTTTTTTTTTTTTTTTTGAGACGGAGTTTCGCTCTTTTTTCTTTTCTTTTCTTTTTTTTGGAGTTTCACTCTGTTGCCCAGGCTGGAGTGCAGTGGCGCGATCTGGGCTCACGGGTTCACGCCATGCTCTGCATCAACCTCCCGAGTAGCTGGGACTACAGGCGCCCACCACCACACCCGGCTAATTTTTTGTGTTTTTAGTAGAGATGGGATTTCACCGTAGCCAGGATGGTCTCGATCTCCTGACCTTGTGATCTGCCCGCCTCGGGCTCCCAAAGTGCTGGGATTACAGGTGTGAGCCACAGCGCCCCGCGGAGTTTCGCTCGTGTTGCCTAGGCTGGAGCGCAATGGCATGATCTTGGCTCGCTGCAACCTCCGCCGCCCAGGTTCAAGCCATCCTGCCTCAGCTTCCTGAGTAGCTGGGATTACAGGTGCCTGCCACCACCCGGCTAGTTTTTGTATTTTTAGTAGAGAAGAGGTTTTGCCATGTTGGCCAGGCTGGTCTTGAACTCCTGACCTCAGGTGATCCACCCACCTCGGCCTCCCAATGTGTTGGGATTACAGGCGTGAGCCACTGCGCCTGGCTGGTAACGTTTTCTTGTATGGATTTACTACATTTTGCTTATCCATTGCTCTGTCGATAGATTTTGGGTTGTTTCTACTTTTTGGCTGCTGTGAATAATGCTGGTGTATTTCACGTTTGTGTGGACATAGGTTTTGAGTTCTTTTGGGCAGATATCTAGGAGTGGAATTGCTGGGCCATGTGATAACTCTTGTTTTCCCTTTTGAGAAACTATTAGACTGTTTTCCGAAGTAGCTGTACCATTTTATGTTCCTGCTAGTGTTGTGCGAGAGTCGCGGGTTCTCCACGTCTTCAGCAGTACTTGTTCTCTGCCTTCATGGTTCTAGCTGTCTTGGGAGCATGAGGTGGTGTCTCACTGTGGTTCCGATCGGCATTTCCCTGAAATGCGGACATAGCTATCCCCCTGGTGAGGGGTGAGGCCAGGCCCTGAGAAGCTGCGTCTTCAAGCATAAGGGAGCCCTTGGAGGTGGACACATCTTGGTTTGCTTCTTGGCTGTGGCCTGAACTCTGTCTCACCTTGGGCAAGTCACCTAAGCTCCGTGAGCCTCCGCTTTCCCAGCTGTGCCCACCTCCCAGGGCTTCTCAGAGCCGCATAAGTGACCAGCACTTTGCAGTGTGTTGGTGGCTGACTTGGCAGGGAGGAAACTCACACCCTCTCCAGTGGCACACAGCCAGCCAGCCTGCCCGAAAGCTAGGACCAGACCAGGCGTCGTGGCTCCCAATCTGGGCCTCTGTCTGCCTCACTTCCCTGCCTCCAGATGAGCAGCCACTGCTGTGTGTGGCCTTGTCCCGACAGCCCCTCACTTTGGTCTCACTGGGTTCAAGGTCCTCCAAACATTACTAAGTCATAGGCCTGGCCTGGCCTCTCTGACTTAGCCGGGGATCCTGCCTGTCTCTCCTGGAGGTGCTTGGCTGCAATGGAGCCTCCTGAAGGCCAAGCCCCACCTCTCTGCCACCCCACTCCCTGCCCTACCCCTTCCCGTCTGAGCCCACCTGTCTCACCTCTTTCCCTTGATCTTTCAGACAAAATGGAAGCACAGCTGGGCTACATGGATGAGAAGGACCCGGGGATGCAGAAGCCAAAGAAGCCCCTAGAAGTCCAGGTGTGGAACGTGCTGGCGTCTGGGTCTGTGGTGTATGTGGGGTGGAGGTTGGGTCTGGGGACCTTCTCGGGTCCTGCACAGCAAGGTGGAACCCAGGCCTCCTGGCTCCCTTTTCGGGGCTCTGAGTCGGGGTGGGCAGACTGGGAACAAGCAATGGGAGCCAGGAGACTGGGTTCGCAGCCCAGCGCACATTCCCCGCCCTCCGTTCCTGGTGAGGCCCCAGGCCCTGCAGTTCTCCTGGCTTCCCCTCTGCAGGCCCTTCCAGCTGCCTTGGACAGAGTGGAGGGCGAGGACAAGCACGAGAGCCCAGCCAGCAAGGAGAGAGCCCGAGAGGAGCGGCCAGAGGACACGGAGAAGGCCCCGCCCTCCCCGGAGCAGCTGCCGAGAGGTTGGGCTTCCTGCAGTCCGCCCACCCCAGTGCCATGTCTGGCCTCAGCAGGCCTGGGTTCAGAGAAGGGCAGGTGGCTGTACTTCACTCATTTCTGCCTGGCAGAGAGGTAGACTCCAGCCTTGTGCAGGCCCCCTGGTGAGGGGAGGCCAGGAGCTCAGGCCTCTATATAGGGACTTAATGGACTTTAACTTTTTTTTTTTTTTTGGAGAAAGGGTTTCACTCTGTCACCCAGGCTGGAATGCTGTGGTATGATCTCGGCTCACTGCAGCCTCCGCCTCCCGGGTTCAAGTGATTCTTGTGCCTCAGTCTCCCCAGTAGCTGGGACAACAGGCGTGCACCACCACACCCAGCTAATTTTATTTTTAGTAGAGACGGGGTTTCATCATGTTGGCCAGGATGGTCTCGATCTCTTGACCTTGTGATCTGCCAACCTCGGCCTCCCAAAGTGCTGGGATTACAGGTGTGAGCCACTGTGCCCGGACAATTTTTTTTTTTTTTTTTTTTTTTGAGACGGAGTCTCGCTCTGTCGCCCAGGCTGGAGTGCAGTGGCCGGATCTCAGCTCACTGCAAGCTCCGCCCCCCGGGTTTACGCCATTCTCCTGCCTCAGCCTCCCAAGTAGCTGGGACTACAGGGGCCCGCCACCTCGCCCGGCTAGTTTTTTGTATTTTTTAGTAGAGACGGGGTTTCACCGTATTAGCCAGGATGGTTTCGATCTCCTGACCTCGTGATCCGCCCGTCTCGGCCTCCCAAAGTGCTGGGATTACGGGCTTGAGCCACCGCGCCCGGCCTTTTTTTTTTTTTTTAATTTTTAGTAGAGACTGTTGGCTGGGCTGGTCTCAACCTCCTGACGTCAAGTGATCCACCCACCTTGGCCTCCCGCAGTGTTGGGATTACAGGTGTGAGCCACCTCGCCTGTTGGTCTTTGACTTTTCTTACTATACAGAGATTGGCGGTTATTGGGCTACATTTTTATTTGTGATTTCTGACTCAATTGCATTGTGGTCTGAAAACATGAGTCTATCTGAGGTTGTTGAAATCTACTCTCTGGCTCGATACAGTCAGATTTTGTAAATGCTGTATATGTGCTTGAAGAGAATGTCTGTTGCCTAACTGCTGGGTTTAAGGTTCTAACTATATGCATTAGGGCTGGGCGCGGTGGCTCACACCTGTAATCCCAGCACTTTGGGAGGCTGAGGCAGGTGGATCACCTGAGGTCAGGAGTTTGAGACCAGCCTGGCCATCATGGCAAAACCCTGTCTCTGTTAAAAATACAAAAATTAGTTGGGTGTGGTGGCGTGTGCCTGTAGTCCCAGCTACTCAGGAGACTGAGGCAGGAGAATTGCTTGAACCTGGGAGGCAGAGGTTACAGTGAGCCAAGATCATGCCATTGCACTCCAACCTGGGTGACAGAGCGAGACTCCATCTCAGAAAAAAAAAAAAAAAAAAAAAAATATATATATATATATGCATTAGATCAGTAGATAATACATGCTGGTTATGTTGTTCAAATTTTTAATATCTTCACTAGTATTTGGTTTGCTTTGATCAGTCAGTTTCTGAGAGACTTGTGTTAAAATCTCTCATTATAATTATGGATTAATCTCTTTCTTCTTATAATGCCAGATTATGCTTCATATCATTTGAGATTGGGTTGTCAAGTGCATATTTGTTCAGGTTTTTAATATTTTTCTTGTGAAGTGTGCTTCTAATTATTGTGTAACAACCCTCTTGTCCCTCTTTAAACTTTTTGCTTAAAAGTTTATTTTTGGGCCAGGCGTGGTGGCTCATACCTGTAATCCCAGCACTTTGGGAGGCTGAGGTGGGCGGATCACAAGGTCAGGAGTTCGAGACCATCTGCCGAAAGTGGTGAAACCCCCGTCTCTACTAAAAATGCAAAAAAATTAGCTGGGCGTGGTGGCAGGCGCCTGTAGTCCCAGCTACTCGGGAGGCAGGAGAATGGCGGAAACCCGGGGAGGTGGAGCTTGCAGTGAGCCAAGATCGTACCACTACGCTCCAGCCTGGGTGACAGAGCCATACTCCGTCTCAAAAAAAAAAAAAAAAAAGCTTATTTTTGCTGATTTGGGTTGGTCTTTCTTTTGTTTAGTACATATTTGTTACGCCTTTTTCTATTCCTGTTTTTTTTTTAATATAACAGCTCTATGGTGGTATAATTAGCATATCATACAGTTAAGCCACTTAAAGTATACCAGTCAGGTCGGGCGCGGTGGCTCACGCCTGTAATCTCAGAACTTTGGGAGGCTGAGGCGGGTGGATCACCTGAGGTCAGGAGTTTGAGACCAGCCTGGCCAACATGGTGAAATCCTGTCTCTACTAAAAATACAAAAATTAGCCGGGCGTGGTGGTGGGCGCCTGTAATCCCAGCTACTCAGGAGGCTGAGGCAGGAGAATCGCTTGAACCCAGGAGGCAGAGGTTGCAGTGAGCCGAGATCCAGCCACTGCACTCCAGCCTGGGCAACAAGATCGACACTCTGTCTCAAAATAAATAAATAAAGTATACCATTTGTTATTTTTAGTACATCCAGAGTTGTGCAACCATCACCATTATCTAATGCCAGAACATTTTATCACTTCAAAAATAAATTCTTCTTACCCATTGGTAATCACTCCCCATTTCTTCGTCTTCCTCCCAGCCCCTGGCAATCACTTCTGTCCTATGGACTGGCCTATTCTGAACATTTGATACCAATGGAATAATACAATACTTTGGCCCTTTGTGTCTGGCTTCTTTCATTTAGCATAGTGTTTTTAAAGTTCATCTATGTTGTGGAGTATATTAGTACTTCATTCCTTTTTTTTTTTTTTGAGACAGGGTCTTGCTCTGTCACCCAGGCTGGAGTGCAGTGGCATGATCTTGGCTTACTACAGCCTTGCCCCGCTGAGTGCAAGCGATCTTTCCACCTCAGCCTCCCAAGTAGCTGGGACTACACAGGTGCACATGCTGACACACCCGGCTAATTTTTGTATTTTTTTGTAGAGATGGGGTTTTGCCATGTTGCCCAGGCTGGTCTTGAACCCCTGTACTCAAGTGATCCTCCCACCTTGACCTGCCAAAGTGCTGGGATTACAGGCAGTACTTCATTTCTTTTTTTTTTTTTTTGGAGACAGAGTCTCGCTCTGTCGCCCAGGCTGGAGTGCAGTGGCGCGATCTCCACTCACTGCAAGCTCTGCCCCCCGGGTTCACGCCATTCTCCTGCCTCAGCCTCACGTGTAGCTGGGACTACAGGCGCCCGCCACCGCACCCGGCTAATTTTTTTTTTTTTTTTTTGTATTTTTAGTAGAGACGGGGTTTCACAGTGTGAGCCAGGATGGTCTCGATCTCCTGACCTCGTGATCCGCCCGTCTCGGCCTCCCGAAGTGCTGGGATTACAGGCGTGAGCCACCGCGCCCGGCCTACTTCATTTCTTTTTATGCCCAAATAATATTCCATTGTCTGGCTCTACTATGTTTTGTTTATCCATTCATAGTGATACATATCTGAGTTGTTTCCACTTTTTGGCTACTGTACGTATTTGTGTACACATTTTTTTTGTGTGGGTATAGGTTTTCAGTTCTCTTGAGTATATATCTAGGAGTAGAATTGCTGGGTCATATGGCGATTCTCTGCACCATTTTGAGAAACTGCTGAATTGTTTTCCATGTGTATTGCATCAGTTCACATTCTTACGAGCATGTGTGAGGGTTCCAGTTTCTTCACATACTTGCCAATACTTGTTATTATCTGTTTTTTGAATATAGTCACCCTAGTGGGTGAGAAGTGGTATCTCATTGTCATTTTGATTTGAGTTTCCTTTGTGTATAAAGATGTTGAATATTTTTTCATGTGATTATGGCTCATTTGTATATGATTTGTTGAAGAAATGTCTTTTCAGATCCTTTGTCTATTTTAAAATTGGATTTTTAAAAAAATTATTGAATTATAAGAGTTCTTTTTAAATTAATTAATACTTTTAGAGACAGGGTCTTACTATGTTACACAGGAGGGCTTTACCTGTAATTCTCTAGCATTAGACATTTGAGTAGCTAGGATCACAGGCATGTACCACTGTGCCTGGCTTGTATGAGTTCTTTATATAGATTCATGTTCCTCATCAGATACATGATTTACAAATATTTTTTTTCATTTCTTCACTTTTAATCTCTTTGTAATGTTTTAGGTCTTTTTTAGACAGTATATAGGGGATTCGTCATTTAAAAATCTAATTATAGGGTCCCTATCTTTTAGCTGGCTAGTTTAATCTCTTTACATTTATTGTAATAATAACTAGGTATGTGGATGGGTTTCTACTCTCTTATTTTGTACTTTATATATATCCTTCTCTTTTCTCCTTTTTCCTCCTTTCCTGACATCTCTTGGATTGATCAAATTTTCTTTGTATCTTGTCTTTTCCCCCTCAACTTATTTGGAAGGTTTATAGTCAATTTCATTCTGTATTCTTACATTTTTTTGGTGGGGGGGGCAGAGTCTCACTCTGTCGCCCAGGCTGGAGTGCAGTGGCGCTATCTTGTCTCACTGCAAGCTCGCCCTCCTGGGTTCACGCCGTTCTCCTGCCTCAGCTTCCCAAGAAGCTGGGACTATAGGCGCCTGCCACCATGCCCAGCTAATTTTTTTTTTTTTTGTATTTTTAGTAGAGATGGGGTTTCACCATGTTCACCAGGATGGTCTCGATCTCCTGACCTCGTGATCCGCCCACCTCGGCCTACCAAGGTGCTGGGATTACAGGGGTGAGCCACCGCGCCCGGCCTGTACTCTTACATTTTTAACATGTATCCCTCTGAGTAATATGAGGACTTTAGATAGCTTTAGTTCTAACTCACTTCCCTTTCATCTGCCACATTGCTGTTGCCCAGTATTTTAGTTTCAGTTTGTTTTTACTTTCCCAAATTTGTTGTTACGGTTATTTCTAAATCTTTAATCCTTTTTTAGATATTCTCACATTCTTAACAGTTTGTGTTTGCTTATTTGTTCATCATTGCTTCATTCAAAGTCCTTCCTAAAGTACACCTTTAATGGTGCTTTCAGCAGTTTTTTGGGGAATGGTAAATTCTCATTGTTATTTTTCTTTTACTCTTGAATAGTTAGTACAATTAAAGATGGGATAGGGATCTTCCCTCAGCACTTTGCAGATATTCTTCCCTTTTTACTTGGCATTCATTATGCTGAGAAGGCTGCTGAGAAGCTGAGAAGGCTGCTGTTGGTGTAATTGTTGCTCCTGTATAGGAAATTTGTCATTTCTGTCTTTTCTCACATTGAAAGACTGCTTTTAAGACATTCTCTTTGTCTTTGGTGATAATGTAGCGTCACTACAATGGAGGGTATTTTTTGTTTTGTTTTTAGAGTGAAGTTTTTGTTTATCTTGTGTGTGACTCACTGTGATTCTTAAAGCTGAATATTTATGTCCTGCATCAATTGTGGGAAAACTCTCAGTCATTCTCTCTTTGAATATTTTCTTTGTCCTCATTATGTTTATTTTCTCCCTCTGGAATTCCTATTACTCATTGATTGGTTCATTCATCCGACAAACGTGTATATATACACATGCATATATATAGAGAGAGAGACCCTGCTGAGTGTCAGATGCTGTCCCAGGCACTGGGGTCACAAGCAATGAACCAAAACAGCTGAAAGCTTCATTCCATGGAGTTTATATTCCAGTGGGGAACACAGGCAATCACCAATAAACAGAAATACATGTTGTTCAACCACAGACTCCAAATGCTCTGAAGAAGAAAGCAGAGTACAGGGTTAGCAAAAGATGGGTGCTGATAAATTTTCATATCTCTTGCTTCTTCTTTGTTATCTATTTCTCTGCCAGGCTTTTGGAGTCATCCTCAGATCCAGCTTCCATGTATATTTTCTTTGCACAGCTGTGTTTTAAAGCCTTCCCATTTTTATTATTTTGCATGGCTGTGTCACAGATTACTGCAAACGTAGTGGCTTAAAACAGCACTCACCATGAGCTCACAGTTGTGTGGGTCCGACGCCTGGCGTGGCGTAACTGGGTGTTCTGCTCAAGATGTCACAAGGTTCAGGACATCAAAGTATCGACTCGCTTGAGTTTTCATCTGGAGGCCCTGGGGAAAGGTCCACATCCAAGCTTACTCTTTGTTGTTGGCAGATTTCAGTTCCTTGAGGCTGGAGGACTGAGGTCCCATTTCCTTGCTGGCTGTCAGCTGGGTCCATTTTCAGCACCTGGAAGCCACCACATTCCTGCCATGTAGCCTAGTCTGTCTTCAAGCCAGCAATGGTGAACAGAAACCCTCCCATGCTTCGAATCTCTGACTTCCTTTTCTGTGACCAGCCAGAGAAAAGGGCTCATGTGGTCGGGTTAGGCCTACTCAGGTCATCTCCCTGTTTTAAGGTCACGTGTGCTACAAAACGGAACCTGTTCTGGGGGGTCAAGTCCATCCTCTTCACCTTCCAGGGGATTTTGCAGGGCGTGGACACCAAGGGCCGGAAGTCTTGGAGCACATCTTAGAATTCTGCAATCAAAATGTTAATGATTGTGCTATTTCCTTTCCTTTTTTTTTTTTTTTGAGATGGAGTCTCTCTCTGTCATCCAGGCTAGAGTGCAGTGGTGCAATCTTGGCTCGCTATAGCCTCTGCTTCCCGGATTCAACTGATTCTCCTGCCTCAGCCTCCTGAGTAGCTGGGATTACAGGCACCTGCCACCATGCCTGGCTAATTTTTGTATTTTTAGTAGAGACAGGATTTCACCATGTTGTTCAGGCTGGTCTCAAACTCCTGACCTCAAGTGATCCACCCACATTTCTAGAAATTTTATCTGTTTTTTTTTTTTTTTCTAGTTTTGAGGGAGTCTTACTCTTTCCCTGTGGATTCTCTTGCTTCTTTTTCTTTTTTCTCTGTCTTTGGTCACTCTAGACATACTTATTTTAGAGCAAGCTTTTTCAGCCTGTGTGGCCCGTGGGCCAAATGTGGCCCAGGATGGCTTTGAATGCAAATCAACACGAATTCGTAAACTTTCTTAAAACATTTTGAGTCTTTTTTTGTGAGATATATGTATGTGTGTATGTGTATGTATATATATTATATATATATTAGCTCATCAGCTGTCGTCAGTGTTTAGTGTATTATGTGTGGCCCAAGACGGTTCTTCCAGTGTGGACCAGGGAAGCCAAAAGATTGGACACCCCTGTTTGAGAGTCTCTGACATTGTCCTGTTACCCCCAGGTGCTTGTCTGCTTCCTGTGTGTCGGCTGGTGGGGGATCATTGTTTTCTGGGTTTGGGTTGGGTGCATCCTCATCAGGGGCTGTGATTTTTATCTGCAGGAGCTCCCTGTCCTCTGGGGGGTGGGACTGTCCTTTCCCTTTTATTTCTGGAGGCTCAGGCCGGGAGGTTTCATGGGCAGTCTCCCTCTGGGAGCAGCTTTGTGATGCTGCCTCTGCCTCGGGTGGTCCCGTTCAGATCCCACACCCATGAGGATGAGTGGCGTTAGCGACTGCACCTGGCCGAGGAGAGCTCTTTTTGGTGGCACCTGTTGGACTCTGCAGGACGTATTGATGGATAGGGTTCTATGGGTGGAAAGCCACCAGCCCAGAGTCCTCTCTGCTTTCTGGGACCCCACCCCACGCTGCGAACCCTCTTTTTCTTGCAGAGGAGGTGCTTCCTGAGAAGGAGAAGATCCTGGATAAGCTGGAGCTGAGCTTGATCCACAGCAGAGGGGACGGTTCTGAACTCAGGCCAGGTCTGGGGCTCTTCTGTGTTCTCCACCTGTGCCCCATGGTCCCTTGTGGGACCCTATTCAGCCTCCCACAGTCTCCCAGGCACTGTCCCCTTGGCCCCAGGCCTGATTGGAGCTGGCAGCTGGGAGCCTGGATTCACCAGCACCTCACAGCCAGGGCTGGGGACAGACTCTCCGCTCCTCTCTCCTGAGCCCTGCTGTGCCCCAGCCTCTGAGTGAGAGGAGAGCTGGTCATAGAGCCTGGCCTGGGGGATTTGGGGCTCACTTGGAAGCTTTGCATACCTCTAGGCATTGGAATGTTCTGGAACAGTTGTCCTCAGCTCAGCCCCCTCAGGCAGCTCTGTGTCTTTGAACGTGAGCTGTACTTTCACAGCGCTCTCCTGTCCTGCTCCCGGGCGGTCGTGATGTGGTCGGGGAGGAGCACTAGGGCCTGGAGCTAAGCCTCCCGCCCAGGACAGAGAGAAGGACCGTTGGCTTGTTTGAGACCCTTCTGGGCGGCGAGCCCCCTGAGGACAAGGGGATGTATTCTGCTTGCCTCCTGGGTCCCCAGTGCTTGGCAGAGAGAGGCCCCGGGCACTGTTTTGGGATGGATGAAAGAATGTGATCTGTCCCCGGCAGATGACACCAAGGCTGAGGAGAAGGAGCCCATTGAAACACAGCAAAATGGTGACAAAGAGGAAGATGACGAGGGGAAGAAGGAGGACAAGAAGGGGAAATTCAAGTTCATGTTCAACATCGCAGATGGGGGCTTCACAGGTATTGGGGTTGGGGGAAGGGCAGAGAGCTGAGGCTTCCTGACTGTGGGTCCCAGGAGTCCAGATAAAGTTACCCAGTGGTAATTTTATACTGGAGTGTGACTGGTTGATAGAAGTCCATTGTATAACCTTTCTTAGCAACACTGGAACTCTGGACCTCTGGGGGTGGAGGCAGTGGCAAGTAGGGAGGGAGTGGCTCTCCAAGCCTGCCTGTGTGTGAAAGCTGGGGCACTTCTCATCCTGCTGACCTTGGCTCGTTTCCCAGAGTTGCACACGTTGTGGCAGAATGAGGAGCGGGCTGCTGTGTCCTCGGGGAAAATCTACGACATCTGGCACCGGCGCCACGACTACTGGCTGCTGGCGGGCATCGTGACGTATCCTTGGCCAGGCCGGGCTGGGCAGGCACTTGCCTGTTCCTCTGTGGACCTTGGGGAGAGCCCTCTGAGGGCCCTGGGGAAGCCTTCCTGGCTCTTCCTCAGTCTTCCTGGTTTCTGGCGGTGGCTAGAAATCCTTGGCATTGCTGCGTCGCCCGCTCCGCACCACTGTCATCACAGCTTCTTCCTTGTGTCTCTGGGTCCACATTTCCCTTTTTTTTTTTTTTTTTTTGAGATAGAGTTTCATTCTGTCACCCAGGCTGGAGTGCAGTGGCTTGATCTCGGCTCACTGCAACTGCCACCTCCCGTGTTCAAGTGATTCTCCTGCCTCAGCCCCCTGAGTAGCTGGGATTACAGGTGCCCACCACACCCGGCTAATTTTTGTGTTTTTAATAGAGACAGGGTTTCACCATGTTGGCCAGGCTGGTCTCGAACTCCTGACCTCAAGTGATCCACCCGCCTCAGCCTCCCAAAGTGCTGAGATTACAGGTGTGAGCCACCATGCCCGGCCTTTTTCTTTTTTTTTGAGATGGAGTCTCGCTCTGTGGCCTAGGCTGGAGTGCAGTGGTGTGATCTCAGCTCACTGCAACCTCTGCCTCCCGGGTTCAAGTGATTCTTCTGCCTCAGCCTCCTGAGTAGCTGGGACTACAGGCATGTGCCACCACGCCTGGCTAGTTTTTGTAATTTTAGTAGAGACGAGATTTCGCCATGTTGGCCAGGCTGGTCAAGGCTCCTGGCCTCAAGGCCTTGGCCTCCCAAAGTGCTGGGATTACAGGCGTGAGCCACCACGCCTGGCCCCAGATTTTCCTCTTATAAGCATACCAGTCATTGAATTGAGGGCACACCCTAATGCAGTGTGACCCTTTTTTGATTACATCTGGAAGTACCCTGTTCCCAAAAAACGTTCCCATTCACAGGTGCTGGGGGCAGGACTTAAACGTATGCACCCCAGGTTGTTGGGGTGAAGAGTTAACCCTCTGAAGTCCCAGGGCTGTGTCTGGTGCACCCAGGGCACCTGTCAGTGTCTGCTGATACTGTCACTGTTGTGTCATCAATATGTTCATCGTGTAGCCTGGCTTAAGGACTTGCCTGAGAGCATACGGCAGGATGCCGATCCCCGGGCTGGCCCCGCCCTCTGCCTGAGCTGCCTCCCCCTATGGCCCCACCTCTTCCAATGGCCAGGTTTGCCCTTAACGGTGCCCCACCCAGGCACGGCTACGCCCGCTGGCAGGACATCCAGAATGACCCGCGGTACATGATCCTCAACGAGCCCTTCAAGTCTGAGATCCACAAGGGCAACTACCTGGAAATGAAGAACAAGTTCCTGGCCCGCAGGTTTAAGGTCAGTCTTCTGAAGGGTCAGGGGCTGCAGGGGTGGGGAGGGACGGGGGGCCCCTCCCAAAGGCAGAGGAACTAAAAAACAGCAACCCCTCCCCATGTACGTGGGTCACGCGGCCATGAAGCAGTCAGTAAGTCCATCAACTAACAATGGTGGATCCTTGCTCTGGCCCTGGCCCCATGGGGAGTATCTGCCACCTTGGGGTGATGAGGTACAGAGAACCCGGCTTGGTGACAGCTCCAAGGGTTGGCCACCACCAGGCCAGAGTGGTAGGCAGATGGCAGTACGTCTCCTTTCCCTCCTTTCTGCCGGGATCCTTGGCCTGGGGCGGGCGCTGGTGGAGGACGGAGGGTAGCTATTCGGGGGAGGGGAGGGGCCGGGCCGACGCTGCCCCCTACCCCCAGCTGCTGGAGCAGGCGCTGGTCATTGAGGAGCAGCTCCGGAGGGCCGCGTACCTGAACATGACCCAGGACCCCAACCACCCCGCCATGGCCCTCAACGCCCGCCTGGCTGAAGTGGAGTGCCTTGCCGAGAGCCACCAGCACCTGTCCAAGGAGTCCCTTGCTGGGAACAAGCCTGCCAATGCCGTCCTGCACAAGGGTAAGCGAGCCCTGCGCCCCGCGGTGTGCCCCCCTCAACCTTCCTCCTGCCCAGCCAGTGCTCTTGGCTGTAGATGAGGGTGCTGAGGGGGTAGGGGCTGGGGACAGATGTCAGCCCCGAGGGTGGTGGACTTCTGGACCAAGATGGGACAGTCCTATCATCAGACCCCTCATCTCCCCTGGAGGGAAACTGAGGCTACTTGCTTCTCCAGCCTGTTTCTCAAGCCCGCTCTGTGCAGGCCCTGACCTGGGCTAGTGACACACAAAACCACGAAACTGTAAAGGCTTCTGAGTCCTGACAGCGTGCCTTAAATGCATTGTGTCTTTAGCGCACGTGATATCCATCAGCCGGGAGCCTTCTCGTTGGCCCTGTGCGGGAGGGGGAAGTAGTTTGCCCAAGATCTCCCACGATTCAGACCTTTGGTGCTGGCTGCACATCTCTGCCTGTGGTCACGGGGCACAATTCTGCCTTCGGGGCTCCCAGCTGGCTAGGGGAGGGAGTGGCCCTGTGGTGAGAGTTGCTGGACCCATCCCCGTGCCTTGCAGCCCTCCTTAATGGACTTCCACCCTGTGCCTAGCAGGGCCTGGGGCTGCAGGCCTCCCTGAGGACTCTTAGGAGGGAAGCTTCTGGCTGGCTCATCTGCAGCCTGTGGCCCCTGCCCAGCCCAGAGGGACTCCTGGGACGAGTTCTCTGGAAGCTTCTGCTGTGTCCCCCACTTGGCAACGCTGCCTGGCAGCTTGGGAGGGCCTGGTGCAGAGCACCTCCTGATGCCCGGCTCTGGGCGAGGGCAGACATACACCCTTGCAAATAAGACCCAGCTCTCGGGCTGCCTCCCCTGGCATAGCTCTTCATCCCTCCATCCCTCCATCCTTCCTCCATGCCTCTGTCCTTCCACCCCTCCATCCCTCCATTCCTCTGT
>NC_045434.1:215860275-215870560 GCF_002776525.5 Piliocolobus tephrosceles
TTCCACCTCTCCGTTCATCCATTATTCCACCCCTCAATACCTCCATCATCCTTCCATCTCTCCATCATTCCTCCATCCCTCCATCTTCCTTCCATTCCTCCATCTTCCCTCCATTATCCCTCCATCATCCCTCCATCCCTCCACCCCTCCATCCCTCCACCGTTCCATCCCTCCCTCCCCTCCATCCTTCCACCCTTCCATCCCTCCATCCTTCCACCCCTCCATTCCTCCATCATCCTCTCTCTCCATCATTCCTCCATCCCTCCATCTTCCTTCCATTCCTCTGTCTTCCCTCCATTATCCCTCCATCATCCCTCCATCCCTCCATCCCTCCACCCCTCCACTCCTCCATCCCTCCATCCCTCCATCCCTCCATCCCTCCACCCCTCCATCCCTCCATCCCTCCACCCTTCCACCCCTCCATCTCTCCATCCCTCCACCCTTCCATTCCTCCATCCTTCCACCCCTACATCCCTTCACCCCTCCATCCCTCCATGCTGCCATCCCTCTGCCTCCCACCACAGTCCTGAACCAGCTGGAGGAGCTGCTGAGCGACATGAAGGCGGACGTGACCCGGCTGCCATCCATGCTGTCCCGCATCCCCCCGGTGGCCGCCCGGCTGCAGATGTCGGAACGCAGCATCCTGAGCCGCCTGACCAACCGCGCCGGGGACCCCACCATCCAGCAGGTCAGGCTCGGCCTGTGTGCCCCGGCCCGAGCCCCCTGGCGTGCCCCTGGGTGGAGGCTGGGTGGGGGGCCTGAGACCACCTGTGAAGCTGAGTCCTTGCCTCCAGGGCGCTTTCGGCTCCTCCCAGATGTACAGCAACAGCTTTGGGCCCAACTTCCGGGGCCCTGGACCGGGAGGGATTGTCAACTACAACCAGATGCCCCTGGGGCCCTATGTGACCGGTAGGTGCCCGTCCGCTCCGGGCAGCATGCACACGGGTGCCCGCCGGGCCCGGCCTGCCTGCTGCTGCCGACGCCAGGCAAGCCCGGTCTCCTCTTTTTTTGACAGATATCTAGCCGTCCCCGAGACTTCCCTGTGTTGCAGCGCTCTTTTCCAGCTGAGGTGAGGGCTGCTGGGTGCTGCTCTTCATCCCCGCCACCCCACTGCTGGCAAGTCAGGCCTGGCCACAGTCAGCCCCGTCCCTGCACTTGACTCCCGTCCCTAAGTCCTGGAGCTTTTACTGCCTCTGGCGGCTTTGAGAGTCACCCACCTGCCTGGAGCCCCTCTACTTTGCCCCCTTGGCCCTGGGACCACCTTGTGGCCCACATGTCTGTCCACTGGGAGGCTGGGGTGGCAGGATGTGAAGGGGCTGCGGACTTGGGTGAGCTCCTGTGTGTACACGTGTGTTCTCATTTGCACACGTGTTCCCAGCGCAAGTCAGAGACTGCTGCCCCTGCCTGGAGCCCTGTCCTGCCCCTGCTGTCCTGCTGGTGGCGGACATCACATCTTGTCTTACACCCTCACTCCCTGCCCAGGACCAGGAGGGTGGCTGAAGGTTTTATGGGGGTTGTGGCCAAAAGAGGGGGCTTATTTCTTTCTTTCTTTTTTTTTTTTTTTTTGAGACGGAGTCTCGCTCTGTCACCCAGGGTGGAGTGCAGTGGCGCGATCTCGGCTCACTACAAGCTCTGCCTCCTGGGTTCACGCCATTCTCCTGCCTCAGCCTCCTGAGTAGCTGGGACTACAGGCGCCTGCTACCACGCCTGGCTAATTTTTTTGTATTTTTAGTAGAGACGGGATTTCACCATGTTAGCCAGGATGGTCTCGATCTCCTGACCTTGTGATCCGCCCGTCTCGGCCTCCCAAAGTGTTGGGATTGCAGGCGTGAGCCACCGCGCCCGGCGAGGGGGCTTATTTCATAGAGACTGCCAGTTCACTCTGGCCTTCTTCTCTGGGGCCACCAGCCTCCACCACATTGTCTGTCCCTGTGGGAACTGTGTCTTGCTGGTGGAGGCTCCAGAGGGGTTTCCTGGCTGGCTGCCCCTGCCCGCTGCTGCTTCCTGGGTGCTCTTGGAACTTTGGGTGTAGCTCATGGTCTGGCCCGGCAGCCTGTGGCTGGGAGGTCGTGGCTGGGGGTCCCGATCATAGTTGATTGTGATAGGCGGAGAAGCAGCTGTAGGCTGTTGGGTACCACCCTGTTGCCCCCTATAACTGCCCAGCTGCTTAACCCACTGATTTGCCTTTTGCAGCCACGCCTGCCGGGCCACATGCCCGACCCCCATGGGAGAGAAAAGCTGCCGCCTTTTTAGGAGCCAGCGCCACCTTGGGACACAAAGGGAAACCGTGTAATGCCATCGCATGGAGGACGAGGCCCAGCCCGGCTGGGCCAGAGCCCAGAAGTGCCACCTCATCATAATTCAAGTGTTCTTCCATACAGTGTTGCCCCCACAACCACGCCGGACGTGCCCCCTCGCCACCTTTTCCAGATGACTTCTTAGAAGAGATTTCATTTATTTGTACATCTTTTGCACTTTCCTATTGAAGACTTGAACACGTTTGTCTTGATAAAAGTTGGATGACGTATGGAAGATTCGAACCTGCAGCACTGACATCTCTTTACCGATGGGTTCCAGACCCAAGGTAGCCCTGGCACTGCCCTGTGGACTCGGCCCAGCTGGGGAGGACATGGCGCCCGGTGCCCTGGGAGCCCTCAGCGTCCCCTGCCTGTCCAGTCTGCACCTGTGTGACTGCCCCTTCTGTTTCAGCCCCATGCCCGCTTGGAGCCTCAACACCAGAGAGGGCAGGTTTGGGGAGCCCCTGTCCAGCCCAGTGGTGAGACCCTGGCTGACATTTCCCCTCCTTCCTACCAAGGCTGGAGGCCGCCAGGTGTTTGCTCTCTCCTTGCGGGGAGGAGGATCCTCTGCCAGCAGGTGTCTGTCCCCGGCCCAGCGTGTCTTGAAGGCCCTGAACTCTGTTACCAGTGGGGGGCCTGTGGCCCCGGCTCTTCGTGGCAGGCAGAAGCGTGTGATCCCAGGGAGGGTGGGCTGGGGAGGGCCAGCGCTTGCCTCAGAGCCACTGCTGCGTTTGGGGTTTGCCTTTTGCCAGAGGTGTGGTTAAGGGCAGTGATAGCTGGCGCCCCAGCAAGGAGGGTCATGGGCCCTGAGCTGGCCCAGGAGACCCTGGCCCTGCCCTGTGCCCTGGGATGCCTGCCCCGCCCACCTCCAGAGGTGGAACCGGGCTGCCCCTGGGGGCCTGGACTTGTCCCATTCCCCCGTCCCTGGAAAGGCCCTCCCGGGGCCTTCCTGCCTGAGGCTGCACTCTTGGAGGGCATGGGGAGAGCTCTGCCTGAGGGGGACTGGACCCAGTGCCCTCTGCAGACTCCTCCCAGCCGCAGCACCAAGGGCTTGCTGCCTTGTTTCCTGCCAGGAGTGCTCTGGAGTCCCAAAACCATCTTCCCACATGTGGGTTGTTGGAATCCCACCCACTGCCCTGGCCCCTGCCCCTCCAGGCTGGGGACGGAGATGGGGAGCAGGTCAGGCCCTCCCTAGGCCTGTCTGTGTCTGATCCTCCTCCCAGCTCCAGGTCCACCTGGAAGGCACTTCTGAGTCTTGAACGGAGACCTTCCCAGGGAAGGTGCCTTGGGTGCAGAATCCTGGGGGTGTTAGGAAAGGGCTCCGTGAAAAACCCAGCTGGGTCTGGGTGGAGGTGCCCACAGGGGCTGGGGCTCAGCTCCCTGGAGAGGGCCTGCCTGGGACTTAGTGGGCCAGGGCTGGGTCAGGATTCACCGGCTTGTGTTGCAGACACTGGAGTGATTGCCTGGGCCTCCCTAAGCCCCAGATGCCTCACTCATAATGAGGCTGTTTCTGAACCCCGGAGGGCGGGACCCACGAGCCCTTCATCTTGGCGCACTCCCGCACTGCAGTCTGGATCCAGGTCTGGAAGGCCAGCCTGACCCTGCCGCTGCAGGTGGGCGCAGTGGGGAGCACCTGGAGTGGAGGTGATTGTCAGCGGGCTCACATGTGGTTTATCCACATGCGTGTTGTGTGCTCTGCAGTGCCTCCCGGCAAAGGCTCCTGGCTCGGGTCACAGGCGAGGTGACCTGCCATAAGCTCACTCCTGTGCCCTCATCCCCAACCAAGCAGTGGCCAGCACTGGGGTTGGCTCTCACTGGGAGCAGTGCCCACCTTCCTTGGCCCACGGCAGATAGGTCCCGAGCAGCAGGACTGAAGGCCTGTGGCGGTCAGGGTAGGGGTCTGTGTCTTCACCCCAAGGGCTGATGGTCCCTCCCCTGGGAGCCCCTCCTTCCAGGCAGCCTTGCTGTGTCCCTTCCTCTCTGCCTCCCTCCCAGGCCTCGTCAGGGCTCCCTTCTCCTCTGCCTGGTTAGACTCGGGCACCCAGGAAAGCCTGGCCAGAGCTCCTTCGGGCCTGGGCCCCTTGCACTGCCTGGTCCAGAAGGGGTGGTGCTCTCCGTGGCTGGCACCCCGGAGCCCGGGAGGGGTGGGCTGCTGGAGTCAGAGCGGGTTTGGGGCTGACCAGTTTGGGAGAGGAGAAAAGATCTGAGAGTGTCTTCTTGGTC
This sequence comes from Piliocolobus tephrosceles, assembly GCF_002776525.5. Classification (NCBI taxonomy): domain Eukaryota; kingdom Metazoa; phylum Chordata; class Mammalia; order Primates; family Cercopithecidae; genus Piliocolobus; species Piliocolobus tephrosceles. The sequence goes on from NC_045434.1 coordinate 215,864,796, forward strand.
GTCAGTCATCTCTGCTGAAAGTGGTGATGGTGGCTTCCGTGTGTTTGGCATCTTCTGGCTGGGTTTGGTTTTTGCTGCTGGTGGAATCAGGGTCCTCAGGCATGAGCATGAGCCCAAAGTGCCAGTCTGCGATTGGAGATTTCCAGCCACTTTATTTAAGCCAGTGCTGAGTAGGGCTTCTGCAGAGCCACAGTGGAGCCAAGGTCCTGGAAGGCATTGCCCCGTGGGCTCAGGTGACTTGGGGTGGAGTGAGCACGTCCCCGGGACCCTCACCAACATGCCTGAGGCAGAAGCAGCGTCCCCCCGTGAAAGCCACCTGCCGAAATCCTGTGTTTTCTGCAAACTTGGCTTCTCCCAGGGGCAGGCCGGACTTTCCCTGCCTCCTATGATTGAAATCCTCCTGCTTTTGGGGGCTGCCTTCCCAGAGTCCCCCGGGTGCTCCCCTGCCCAAGTCAGGAGCTGACCAAGCCTTGGCCCCGTGACACCTGCAGCCCTCACTCCTGTCATCCCAGGACACTTGAGGGCCCGAGGAGGTGGAGCGGAGAGTGGGCTCGGGGACGTGGGAGCCGGAAGCCAGGTGGAGCTGGTCAAGTGTTGGTCACTTGGAGCCTCCAGTGTGCGTCGGAGTCCGTGGGCAGGGGACAGGGCATGGGTGCGGGCCGAGGCTGGCATGCCTCTCTGCCCTCACCGTCTTGGTGACCTGGCCCCGGCTCCTCCCCAGGTCTCTCCTGTGCACGGCCCAGCCCGGGTCTCGGAAGCTGCTTCCTGGCCCGTTTTCTATGTCTGGAAGTTTACAGGTTGTGGTGCATCAGCCCAAACTCACTGGCATTGTGTTTTGTTTTGTTTTTTTTTTCTTTAATTTTCAGATTTTTTTTAACAAAGTATTTTTTTAGGTGCGATAACCCAGAAAGGGCCCGTTGGGTGTGTGTGTGTGTCCTGAACTCCTCAAGCAGAGACTGCAGCCCAAGCACCCTTGGAGACGAAGGGACGGTCCCACTGGCCCGTGGGGTCTGAGTTCAAGGGTGTGGAGGGAGCAGACTCCACCGGCCCAGGCCCAGCTAAGAGGGGGCTGATCCCTTGCCCCAGGCACAGCCCCAGGCTGGCAAAGGGAGGGTCCTGGACTGGGTGCAGGGCGCGCCAGGAGTCCCGGCCAGGGTGGCCCCGGCGGAGGTGGGTGGAGCTTTGGACGTGGCTTGTCTGGTCTTCGCCCACGGGAGGCTGGACAGAGGCTGTAGCCAACACAATCACCTTTTCTTTGTATTCTGTGTGTATGTTTTGGTTTTCTGTGTTTTAATAAATCCTTTGGGAAAGGATTTAATCAGAGTTTTTTTTTTTTTTTTAAGATTCAAGATTTAGAATGGGGTGGGGGCTGGGGCCAGGGAAGAGTGGTGGGGGGGGGGGGGGGGGGGCGGGGGCCCTCTCCCTCGCGGGGGGGGGCTTTCACGGGGGCGGGGGGGTTCAGTGGGAAGGGGGGGAGCACGAAACAGGGGTGTGCTGGGGTGAGGCCCCTTTCACCTGTACCCCAAACACATGCCATGAGAGCTTCTCCAGGCCTCGACCTCTGTCCTTGTGAGAACAGCAGCCAGCCAGGGCCCCAGAGGGACAGCAGCCACCCAGCAAGCAGCTTTGGGCCCTCAGAGTCGGGGAAAGCGAACGTGTGTGTTGGGGGCGGCAGGGGAGGCGCTGGGCCCCTGGGCTGAATCCCATGGGAGAGAGGGGGGGGGGGGGAGGTCTTCTGACCACCTCGTCCCCAGTCCCTGTCCCCGATCTCTCTCTCTCCACAGGCCCTTTCCAACCCACCTGCCTTTGGCTGCAGGCTCAGTTTGGGGGAGACCCCAGCCCCTGCTGCTAGCAGCCTTTTCCTCCCCTCCGGTGTGGCCCTGACCCAGCCCTGACCCTGAGGAAATGAGAGGAGCACAAAGGCGCAGAGACCGATGGGTGTGGGCTTTATTTTGTCATTCCATAAATACGGTGGCTGTGTCGTGATCTGAGTCTCGTTTGGAAGCTCGAGGCATAGGACAGTCTCTGCCTAGGTAGGGAATGCAGTTAGCTGAGGAACCACGGTCGGTTTTAAAAAAAAGACGGGGGGCGGGGAGGGAAAAAGCACATTATTTACATGACTGGACAAGGACAGAAGATGGGAGGAAGCCCGTCACTCCTCGGGACCACAAGGCTGAGTGGGAAGTGGTGGGGGCTCCGCAGCACCCAGCAGGGCCAGTGCCCTCCCTTCTAGACCCCGACTGCCCTTGGTCTTCTGTTCTTTCTCAGATGGTCCCACCTAACACCCCCCCTCCTGAGGGGGGACCTGGCCCCAGGAGGCAGAACCCCCTCATCCTCACTATAGATGGGTGTGGAGCAAACAGGACATCCAGGAACCAGGTTGTGGGAAGAGCTGCGCCAGAGGCTGCCTGCGTTGTGGCACTGGGGTCTTGGGCCTCACCAGGGGCCTGGCCTCTGTTTGGCAAACCCACAGCCTTTGGGGGCTCAGCTGTCCCAGGTGTGGCTTGCTTTAAGCAGCAGTGCCCACCCCGGGCACCACCTCACGTGCTGGTCCCTCTTCCAACAGTGGGTGGGGCTGGGGTGGCAGTAGGGATGGGGCCCGCCACCCTCCCTTTGGCGAAGGTGGGCCACCTGCCCTCTGGCACCATTGGCCACTGCAGGACCGTGTCCTGGAAGGAAGCGGGCGACCCCCACCTGGGCCCGCGGCCATAGGCTGGGACCTCCGTTGGGAAGGGACTCACAGGGCTGCTTCTGGTGAAGTGGGCAGCAGGACTGGGTGGAGTCCCCCTACGAGGAGGGGCAAGGGTTCTAGGCGCTGGGGCAGCATGAAGGTGGGCTAGGAACAGCAGAAGCTGCATCCCCCTCCTTGCCTCACCCCAGCCTCTCCCTGCTGGCCTTTCTGACTTACACACGTTTCCCAGGCCTTGGCCTGTCCAGGACTGGACAGCAGGCTCCTGCCGGACAGCAGGGTGGAGCCTTCTGGAATAGCGGCTCCTCCAAGGGCAAAGTGGGAACAGAGGTGCTCGCGCTGAGGGTGCGCCTTGGCGGCAGGAGAGACAGGCTTCCCTACGGAGCTAGCTGGCGAGGGGTGGGCGTGGCTTAGGTGGAGCCCTGCCCTGTGCGGTCAGCAAAGCCTGGGTACTGCTCGGGACACAGGCCTGGGCCTGTAGGTGGCACCCCCGCACCTGCAGATTTCCTGGCATCCCCAGCCCTCCGGCCCAAGCTGCACAGGGGTGTCACTCTGGCCTGGCCTGCCCTCTCTCCCCTCTCCCCAGTCTGTTCCAGGTGTCGGGCAGTGGGAGGGGCCAACAAGCCCGGGCCATCTTTCCAGGGAGAGGTTCCCTGAGTTCTTTTCTTACATTGTGGGGGCCGCCGGGGGGGTGTAGCACCCCAGTCCGGGGCAGAGAAAACCCCAAGGACCCTTTCTTACTGAAAGGGTCCAAGCATGCTCTCTGCAAAACTCCAGCCCACTGCCTCAGTGCAGAACAGCGGCCTGGGGTGGAGGGGGGCTTTAGAGAAAGCCTGCAGGGGCCAAGAAGAGTGCGTCCTTGAGCACAGGGCCGGCCTTTGCTGCCACTTGCCACGTCTGGCCAGCAGCCACGGTGCAGCTAGGAGCACATGACCATAGGGCCTTCCGGGGCTAGGACAGAGGTGGCCGGACAGAAGGGCCTGCCCCACTGGGACCCCTCCCATGTGCTCCGGGCATCACTGGCGTGAGGCTCATCATTGGTGTGTAGGAGGAAGACGGTGGGACGCTGAGCTAGAAATCACACCCCTACACTTTTTGTGGCTCCCAAATTGCAGAGCCGATCCCCCTGGGGTCCCTGCCCCTGCCAGCAAGGGTGGGGGTGGGTGGGGGTCAAGGGCCAGCTCGAGCTTGGTAGGCATGGCCCCCGCCGGGACCCAGTGGGGCAGGCTGGAGCAGAGAAGGATGGGGGAGGAATCCGGGTCAGGCCCAGACTCCTGGAGCCCTTGGAAAGTGGGAGGTGGAGGAAGACCCCCAGCAAGACCCCCAGGGGAAGGCCCTGCCCCAGCGACCAAGGCCCTGGCAGAAGGGACCCCTCGATGGGCCAGACCCCTTTTCCCTCTCCCCTTACATGGGGTAGGGATTCTCAGCAGAGGAGAGGCCAGCCCTGCCTGCCCCAAGAACCCACCCAGGCTTTGGCCCGGCCTTGACTTGGGGAATCTTGGGAATCTTTGGGCCTTGACTTGGGGAATCTTGGCTGTGGCTGGGAGAAAGCTGGGTGGTCTTGGAGGATGAGCAGAGGCGACAGGCTTGGGTGGGGCTGCTCGAACGTCCTTCCTAACCAGTGCCGTCCCCGGCACAGATCGGGCTTCGACGTTGTCCGGCGAAGCAGTGGGTGGTGTCTGGCAGCGACTGGGAGATCATTTCCCGATGACGTCACAGTGTGGTGTTTTCTCTTGGATGCAAACCACACTCTTCACTTGGCTTCAGAACAGCTTAAGCGAGCGAACAGAGACTAGGAGGGAATGGAAACTGTCCGAGCAGGCGGGCGGGGGCGGCTTAGGATCTGTAGTCCTTTTTGCTGTAGGGTTTATTGCCCAAAATACTATCAATCTCGTGGATAATGGAAGACGACAGTTTTGGAAGGACCTGCGTGCAAAAACAAGAATGAATCAGAATCCCACCAAAAAGATGGGCCTGGCCTAGGGAGCAGGGCGGTGAGGCTCTTGCAGATGCTCGGCGGGCCAGGCCCGGGTTACCCCATCACATCTGGGCTCCATCTGAGGCAGATGGAGGCCACGCTGCTTTTGTGTTCCAGAAGGTCTGGGGCAGAGAGGAAGCATGCCTGGGTCTGTGCACTCACCCTCAAATGTCAAGGTGCCCTAGAACCTTCCTGAAGGGTGGTGGCAGCAGTGACATAAAATGCAAACTTCAGGCCAAATACTGGACTTCCATGTCCCTGACGGCTCTTTCCAGCTGCGTCTGCCTCAGCTAACAGCACCGCTACCCTTCCGGGTGATACACCCGGAGCCCGACTTCCACCTCGCTTTCTCACCCCCACATCCAGTTTGTCAGCCAGTCCCGTGGGCCCCCACCTTCCCAAACATCCAGGATCCAACCACCACTCCTGTCTCAGACCTGCAGCTGCCACTTCCCATCAGGGCTCTCTGCTTCAACTTTTGCTTCCCAAAGCCTCCCTGACGGAGCAGCTGGAGAGCAGGCTCCCTTTCCAGGCTGAGCTGCAGCTCGCCCTCCTCTGCCCACAATTTTGCCACGGCTCCCATCTCACTCAGAAGTCCTTGGAGGTGTGCCGTGCCTCTCGGGATCTGCCCCTCTCAGGATCTGCCCCTCTGCTCCAGGCCTTCTTGGGCCTTTGCATCAGCTGTTCCTGCTGATGGAAGGTTCTTCCCGCAGGCATTTGCATGGCTCACCCTGCATCTCTTCAAGACTGCTCAAGCACCACCTTCTCAACAAACCCACCTGACAGGCCCTGGGTCTGGAACCTGGGTCTGCAGCGCCGCCGTCCCTGGCCCCAGTTCCCGTCCCCTCCCCTTATCTCTGGCTTCTCTCCTACGGCGCTCATCCACCCCGACACACACACATTTTTTTTTTCTATTTTTTTATGATGGAGTCTCGCTCTGTCACCCAGACTGGAGTGCGGTGGTACAATCTCAGCTCACTGCAAGCTCCGCCTCCTGGGTTCACGCCATTCTCCTGCCTCAGCCTCCCGAGTAGTTGGGACTACAGATGCCCACCACCACACCTGGCTAATTTTTTGTATTTTTAGTAGAGACGGGGT
>NC_045434.1:215880560-215892004 GCF_002776525.5 Piliocolobus tephrosceles
GTGGTGGGGGTAGAGGTGGGGGGATGTGGTGGGGGCAGAGGTGGGGGATGTGGTGGGGGCAGAGGTGGGGGGATGTGGTGGGGGCAGAGGTGATGGGATGTGGTGGGGGCAGAGGTGGGGGGATGTGAAAGGGCCTTTCCACCTGGGCCTGTGCCACAGGCTGGGCAGCCCTTCTACACATGGGGTCAGGCTAGAAGGAGCTCCATGTTCTCATGCCAAGGAGCCCGCCCCCAGCAGACTGAGGTGGGAGCAGCTGCGGCCCCTGGAACCCCCGCCCAGCCGGCCAAAGGTCCCACCCCTCCAAAATGCCTGTCCCTGCCCGTCCCTCCCCTAGGCTGGCCCTTCACCTTCAAGGAGGCTCTCGAGTAGGGTGGGACGCCACTGTCGTACTTGCCGGAAACGATGCCACAGGCCAGAGGGGACCAGGTCATGGCGCCCACTCCTGAAGAGGAGAAGCAGGTGGAGTCAGGCCCTGGGCCCAAGGGGGGTGGGGGCGGGGCGAGGGGCCCGAGGGTGCCCACCTATCTTGTGGAACAGCTCCGGCAGCTGCACCTCCACCTTCTCGCGCTGGAACATGTGGTACTCAGCCTGCTCGCAGATGGGCGGGGTCAGGTTGAACTGCCGGGCCACCGAGTAGGCCTCCTGTGAAGGCAGAAAGGGGCCCCGAAGGCCCTTGTCCGTGAGCAGGTGGTGGGCTGCCGGGGCAGCCAGGGAGAGGGCACCAAGGCGTCCCTGGAGCAGGCCGGCCTAGCAGCTGCAGCCCGGGCTTCCCACTGCTCACACTCATAGCTTCCCTGGGAGCCAGCGAGGCCCTGGTGAGCTGGGGAAAGGGGGTGGGTGGTGGGACCCCCAGGCCAGAGGGTCTAGCTATGAGCACCCCAGGCTCTGAACCACACAGCCTGGACGTTAATCTTGGCCCAAGCTGTGTGACCTTGGCATGTTACTGAACCTCTCTGTGCCGCAGTGTCCACATCTGAAAAACGGGCTGCCTGCGGCACTCGCCTGGTAAAGGCACTGTGAGGATTGCATGTGAGAGGGTCCCTGTGAAACCCTTGAACCTGACAGCACCGGGCACGTCCTAGGAGCCCAGTGGAGAGGCTGGTGGTGGTATCACCCCAGAGTGCTTGCTGAGCTCCAGGGCATCTGCTAAGAGCTTCACACTGGCTCTTTCAGGGATTCCTCAGAATGGCCCCATGAGGGCTTGCCTAGCAGGCGTGTTCTACAGTTGGGTAAACAAGCTCAGAGAGGTTAAGCCATTTGTCCAGGGCCACACAGCGCTGGGATCCATGTGGAACCGCCGTCTGCAAGGCCTGCAGACATAACACCATCCTGTCCCTCCCTTAGCACCCAGGCATCGGTGCAGTTGGGACCAAAGGCACAGACCCCGCCAGAGCCTTGGGGTCTCCGTAGGCAGCCTGTGCCGGGAGCCTGTGCGTGGACACACACATGCCTCGCAGCCGCCATACCATGATCTCCATGGAGCTCCAGCGTGACGTGCCCCAGTACATGGCCATCCCCTGGTTGATGACGTGGGTCATGGCGCGAACCGTCTCTGTCGTGAGAGAAGGGGAAACCGCAGGTGGAGGGCGGCCGGGGCTCAGGGCCAGCCTTGGGACATTCTGCAAATACAGGCGGGACGCTGGGAGGAGGGACAGGGGCTGCAAAGATGTCTTGCAAGCAGTGTACTTCTGGCTCCGAAGTTGGGTGTGGGAAGAGTGTTTTGGGATGAAAGAGAAAAGTGAACCACAATCCTAGAAGACTGTGAAAACAATTTCCCAGACTGGTTACAGGCCTGTGGAAATGCTGAAGGGTTACGGATGGACTGTGATGTTGCCATGGCAGATTAGAGGGGACATCAAAGAATGTGGCTCTGGCTCCGGACTCTAGAACTGGGGATTCTCTGGTCTGGGGAAGATTCAAGGGCCCCGATCACTCAGGAAGGACCAGGTGAATGCATGAAAGTTACAGGCAGATTGGCGGCAGGAGGGACACGTGTTTTTGCATTTCTGGTCTCCTACTTCGGGCTATTCCAAAGTCTCATTGGAACAGAGTGGGCTGGAGAAGATGTGGCAGGACCTGGGACACCGTATGGTCCCAGAGAATAGGCCTTCGGGGCTGAGCTCATGTTTCCCCTCATGTCCAGGAGACTGAGAAGTGGGCGTGGAAAGCCTTGTAAGACCATGGCCCAGGTTCTCAAACCAGCCCAGCACCAGGCCAGAGTCCCAACCCTCCTATTCCCCGGCAAGGGGTGGTCCCAGGGCCACAGGGGTCTGAGTGCTCCTCCTGTAAGGGGCCCAGGCCTGGAGTAGGACAGTTTTGAGGCTCCACAAGGCAACGACCTGAATCATGGATGGCAGAGACTCCTAAGGCCCTGAGGACGATATCACAGAGACTCCACGCTGGCCTTCTAAAGAAGAGAGGAAGGACCCTCACCCCAGCGACGGTGGATTCTTCCTAGTATTCAAAAATGTTTTTGAGACATAACAATCTGCCAGTTGTAGCTCCCTCTCAGCCTCATGGGGATGTCGTGATTTTAAAAACAGAACTTGGCCTCAAAATTTCACATTTCAGAAGCCTCTTAGCTTTGCAGGGCGAGGGACTATGGCGCTAGGCTTCTCACGGGTCGGATACAGTGCTTGCAAGTTCGACCGCCAAAGGCAGTGTGGGAGTGAGTGCGAGTGCAAGTGTTTCCAAAAACAGCAACGACGTTGACCCTGGAAAAGCCCCGGCTCTCCCTAAGTGCCTGCTTGTCCTTTGCCCATGTTGCGTGGAAGCTGAGGTCCTGAAAATGCCGGGAGTGGGGCCGCTGGGAAGGAAGGAAGGACGGAACATGCTGGGTTTGTTCTGCAGGCTCCACCTAGGAATGGCAACGAGGCCACAAAGTGGCAGCGCTGGCTTCCCATCCCCTTCTGTTTTGGGGGTCGCTCCCTGAGCACCCCTTTATTGAGGTCCACCCTGAGCAGAACCTGGGGCCTCCTGAAGGCTAGAGCTGAGGCCACTGGGGTTTCTGGAGCGGTGGTCTCGGCAGACTCACCCAGGACCCCTGGCAAACCACCCTTGGCTTCGGCGCTTGCAGGCCCAGCCCTGCTCTCTGCTTCCTTCCAAGGTCAGAGGTTGTGGCTCCTGGGAATCCTCTCCGTCCCCTCCTGGGGGTGAGATCTGGGAGGGAGTCTGAACTCTCCGGGCCACCTCCCTGGGCCACCTGCTTTAACTGCCAACACCGACAGACCCGCAGGAAGTGCCCGGTTGGGAAAGTTTCAGGAGAACCTGGAGGGTCCCAGGAGAACCTCTGACTACGTCCTACCCAGGCCCCGCTCCTGGTCTGGCCGGCCTTGTGGGTTTTTAGAAACACTCTCGGGGCACCTGTGAACATGCAGCATCAGTACCCGGTTCTTTTCAGCCAAGGCTTAGGTCCACATGCTAGACATTGCTAGACAGAGGGAAGCCAAGGCCCCCAAGGCCAGCCCCGTTCCCTCGCTCTCCCTTCCCGGCAGCTGTCTCAGGTCCCCAAGGTCCCAGCCAGTGAAACCACAGGCTGCCCTGCAGCGCCCCTTCCATGCAACGATGGGGAGATGGGGCTGACGGGGCAGGAGTCTCTGGCTGTCCTGGGCTCCCTGGACTCTGGGCTCCCTGGAGGATCTGGGCAGAAGCAGGCTGGGCAGGGCGCCCACACAAAGGAGCACCCTGCGCTTGTGCCCAAGCGTGGTATCAGTGGCCCCAGACCCAGGGACAATTAGGGGACAACTGTCCTTCACCTCAATATTTAATGCTGTTGAACAGAAGTAGGAGGACTGAATCCTTCTAGCTGCTGCCAAAACCCACAGCATCTCCTGCCGCATCATGAACAATACGTGGGGGGTCAGGTGGCAGCACCAGTTGGCAGACAGAGGCCCAGGCCCAGGGAGACCGACGCCTGCCCTTGGTGGGGGTTCCTGGGGCCCTTAGCTGTGGGGAGGGCAGAGAGACTATGCGTGGCCAGAGGCCGCCCCCCGGTTTCAGCTCCTGTGGTTATTCTTTCAGGAGGAAAATGACTCCATGTTGATGGAGAGGTTTGGCCTCCTGGTGGGAGGGGACACGCAGCCAATATGCTGTCCGAGGAGCAGCATGCTGTGGACAGGGCAGCGTGCCAAGCCAGGTGATCTCTGCCTCCGGGAGAGACAGGAGCTTAGCAAACACAAACTGTAGAGGAGCTAAGACTCAGTGGAGGGCCACGTGTTCTGGGGTCCCTGACGGCTTTGTTCCTTGTGGAAACCTGGTCTTCCCCAACTCTTCCCATGGCACCATCCAGGGTCAAGGCTCCAGGTGGGGATCACAGCATCAGATCAAGAGGACCCCCGGCCGCCGCAGAGCTCAGCAGTGCAAGCCCAGGGGTGGGGGCCATGCACAGGAGGAAGGAGGAACAAGGGGGCGGGGGGCTGGGGGCGAGGGGCTCCAACACCACTTTGCTTTTCCTTCACTTGCAAGGTGTTCTCATAGGACGCTCTTTCCCGTCTTTATGCATTTTATGGAGAAGTTTGTCATGGGCTGAAAGAATCATGTAAATAAAAATACTGTCTCATAAAATGCAGCTTGGACGCAGAAGTCAATAGTCAGGCTGGGGGCACTGGGTACCTTCTATGATGAATGTCCTTGACTTGGAGGAACTAAATGGGTCCCCTGGTGATAAAAGAAAGATTTAAAGAGACCAGAGTTGATAGCTGGGAGCACTGAGAGGAGTGGCACGACGAAGGCACAGCGGGGAGGCACAAATCACTGCGCAGAACACGTGTTTAGTTAAAAAGGAAAAAATATAACAACACACGCACGTGCGTGCTGTATATGAACAAATAAAAAAAATAACTGGAACACAACTTAATTTTCAAGTCCCTGAAGCAGCAAAGCACACATGGAAAGACACCTGTAGCAGGAGGATGGGGGAGCGGAGGGGGCTGAGGTCTCAGGAGTAGAAAGAATAAAGAACGTGAAAGTAACCAAAACCGATTTTCAAAGTGCTGAACGTTTCTTCTCCTCTATGTAGTAACTTATTCCCCAGAGCACAAAAGACCCCCAAGCTTCCCAATGGATCGTGACTGGAGAGAACACCACTGTTGCCGGAGTCCCCACACTGCAACTTCACTGAGCTGCAAAACAGCCGCAGAGGGGAGGGGACAGTTCCACTGTGGCTCTGACTGGGAGGGCAGATCGGCCTGGGTCCAAAGCGAGGACAGGGACTCAGCCTGGAGGTGCCGGGTGCACCTGGCTGGGGGTCGGCAGCCAGAGGCTGAGCTCACCCCTACTGAGGGGAGGCCTGCCCCCTTGTCCCCCACCCTGGACCTGGCCTCCTCTCACGGCTCACCCGGGTGCCCAGCAGGGCCCACGCTGGTGGTCTCTACAACCTCAGATTCAGACCCTTCGGACACCACCCAGGCCTGACCGGTGGCGCTGCCGCAGACCACTTACCTTCCATCGGGGTGTTGGGGTCCGGGCGGTTGGCAAACACCACGTCCACATACTCCAGCTGCAGTCGCTCCAGAGAAGCTTTCAGACCTGGGGGAGGACCGGGTGGGGGCGTCACTGCTGTGGCTGCAGCTCCACAGGCACCTGGGCCTGTCCATGCCCGGCTCAGGGAACAAGAGACGGCTAAGAGGCCCCGGCATCTGGAAGCTTCCGGAAGCTGATGGAGGTCGTGAAATGCTACGGCAGAGGTGGGGGCACATCCCACAGGGAGTAGGGGGAGTCTCCCCTTCAGGAGGACGTCGGGGGACCACAGGCCACATGTCCTTGACTAAATGAAGGGGAAGCGCCTCCTCCCCCAGACAACACGCCCACCTCTGAGGTCACTCTGTGTTACAACAGGGGGATCACGATATCTATCACACGTGGAGGGAGGGTTACACTGGCTGCCCATCCCATCAAAAGCAATACTGTCTGTGGCCAGGCATGGTGGCCCATGCCTGTAATCCCAGCACTCTAGGGGGCCGAGGTGGGTGAATCACTTGAGGTCAGGAGTTCGAGACCAGCCTGACCAACATAGTGAAACCCTGTCTCTACTAAAAATACAAAAAAAATTTGACCAGGCGTGGTGGCGGGCACCTGTAATCCTAGGTATTCAGGAGGCTGAGGCAGGAGAATCGCTTGAACCCAGGAGGCGGAGGTTGCAGTGAGCCAAGATCGTGTCACTGCACTCCAGCCTGGGCGACAAGAGCAAAACTCCATCTCAAAAACAAAAACAATAACAATAACAATGGCAATAGTGTCTAAAACGCCCAAGCCACCCACTCGTGCTCAGAGCAGCTCAGGACACACAGCTGGCAGAGTGAAACACTGGGTTGGGGTGGGCAGGATGGGGAGCGGGTGGCTGGCCCCCTAGGTGATTTTCAATGGAATGATCTATTACCTTGAAGAAAATAAACACAGATAGGAAAGGCATGAAGACAATAAAAATACAGCAAGAGCCTGACACCCCGGTGCTTTGCTCTGGTGCCCGCGAATGCTGAGCCCCGGGCTGTGTGGCATGCACCTTCTCCTGGGCGCTGTGGGCATCCCAGCCCCCCTCACCGGGTGCACTCTTACTGTCCCTATTGCACAGATACTGTGGCAGAGGCGTGGGGCAGGCTGCTGAAGACCCACTCAGCCAGTGCGGGGCCGAACCTGGATTGAAACCCAGGCTGGTCTGTGGTCTGTGCTCAGCCACCAGGCGTCCTTGTTCCCTGCAGGGTCCCTCTGTGCTGCCCGGGTGGAAGGAGAGGGTCAGGCCAGAGTACCGCGTGGCCCGGGATTGGGCCCTTGGTTGAGTAACTTGGGGGGTCAGGCTCTGTGCTGCTTTCACTTTGGCCTCTGAGGACAATCCCACAGGTGTGGGGGCCCTGAGGTGCCTGAGTGCGTCCTCACCTTCGATTATGTGCTTCCTGGACAGGCCCCGCTCCGTCTCCGCCCTGGAAAACAGGCCGACCATGTGTGATGTTGCCAGCGGTTTTGGCACCCTGGCCCCTCCCAGGAAACGTTTATGATGCAATGTTAGGCGCAAAAACGGGGTCAGCAAATGCCGTGTGGGGTTGGATTCCACTTTGGGGGTAGGTACCCGAGGCCACAGGGCTGAACTCCCAGAGGCCTGGGGCAGGCCTGGTCACAGGGCTCAGAGGGGAGGTGGGCAGCAGCAGGGGAAAGGGGGCTTTTGTTTTTCAACCTAACCCGTGTGTTTGGTTTGGACTTTTTATTTTTATTTTTTAAATTAAGAACAAATCAGGCTGGGCACAGTGGCTCATGCCTGTAATCCCAGCACTTTGGGAGGTTAAGGCAGGAGGATCACTTGAGTCCAGGAGTTCAAGACCAGCCTGGGCAACATAGTGAGACCCCATATCTTATGAAAGGACAAATTAAGGCTAGGTGTGGTGGCTCACGCCTGCAATCCTAGTGCTTTGGGAAGCCGAGGTGGGCAGATTACTTGAGCTCAGGAGTTTGAGACCAGCCTGGACAACACGATGAAACCCTATCTCTACTATATACATATATATATATATAAATTTATAAATTGCTGGGCATGGTGGCATGTGCCCATAGAGTCAGCTACTTGAGGCAGGAAAGTCACCTGAACCAGGAGGCTGAGGCTGCAGTGAGCTGGGACTATGCCACTGTACTCCAGCCTAGGTGACAAAGTGAGACCCTGTCTCAAAAAAAAAAAAAAAAAAAAGAAAAATAAGGACAAATTAGTCAGGCATGGTGGCACATGCCTGTAGGCTGAGGTGGGAAGATCGCTCGAGCCCAGGAGTTTGAAGCTACAGTAAGCCATGATTGTGCCACTGCATTCCAACCTGGACGACAAAGCGAGACCCTGTCTCAAAAAAATAAATAAAAATAAATAAAAAATAAAAGAAAGAAAGAAAGAAAAAATGAATCATAGTTATAATTCCTATGAGCCCAAGTATGTCCAGACCACAAACTATGGAGCTAGACACTTGGAGACCTGCACGGGTGATGACAGGCGGCCCAGGGAATTTGGAGTGGTTTGGGGGTTTGGGCAGTTCACAGATTTTCTGTGTTTCCCATAATTTTTATGATGTTACCATAGTGACCAGGAAAAAATAATCCATGTAAGTAAAAAGAAAAATTAAGCGAGGTTTTTGTAAAAGGCAAACTCAGCCACAACCACTTTTCTGGATTTGACGTCCCTTAACAGGGACGGGCACCAGGCATAGCTGGTGGCTGTAGAAACACCAGCTCTGCCCCTGCTGGGGACGGGAAGCGGCACTGGGCTGGGGCCTGACCAGGACAGACCCCGACCACTCTCCTTTCTGAAGCAGGACTGTCCTCCCACCACCCCAGGAGCCTTCTAGGTCAGGGGTCTCTGGGGAGCGCGGGACCGTGGCTGCTGGGCCAGGACTGGAAGCATCGCCAGCTGTTGCACCTACTTTCCGCCCCAGAAGATCTTGGTGGTGATGACGAGGCTGGACCGCCTGCGGGAAAGAAGAGAAGGAAGGGGTGTGATGGGGCCCGGCCCCTGGGGGGTCCTCCTTCATTTGCGACGTCCTCATCTCTCACACACAGGTCCTGAAAGCCCTCCTGCCTGGGAGCCCGGGGCATGAAATGGGCACTTCTCCATCATTTGATGTGTACCACGTGCCAAGCCGGGATGCGTGGGCTCCTCATGGAGCCAGGAGGCAGCCACCGAGGCAGTAACTGTGAGTCAGGCAGTGGGAGTTGGACAGTGGGGGGCCCAGTGTGACCGGAGCCCGGAGGAGATGCCTTCCGCCCAGGATGTGGGAGGGGGCCTGGCTCAGGGAATACGAGGGGTGCATGGATTTGGTCCAGGTGGAGGAAGCAGCAAGAGCCAAGTTGTGGGCCGGGGGCAGGGGTGGGCTCTGGGGGCATCTGGCAGGAGTTGAGGATGGAAAGATGAGGGTGGGAGGCAGCCAGCGAAGTGCTCTGCAACGTTCCCTACAGAAAATGTGTGTGGGACCGCCTGGTCAGGGTAACTTGGGAGGCACCTAGGGAGGGAGGGGAGGCATCGGGAGCCCAAGTGTGGCCAGGCCAATGGGATTCTGGGTTTGAGTAGCTGAGGCAGAGAACTCTGAGGATTTGGGCTTGAGCAGCGCAAAGGGAAGTAATTCGTTCTTCTGCTCTAAGTCCACATGAGACAAACGTCCATACGAGTGGCTTTGTCCTGGTGGGATGGGGGACAGTGATGGCCCCTCCTGGCCACATTTGACCTTGACCCCTCCCAGAGGAGGGAATACTCCCCACCCAGGGGGTAACAATGACCTCCTGGCGCCCCATGGCTGAGCTGCTTTCCCACCCGGGTCCCGGGCTGTTCAGGGAAGCAGCTCAGGAGGCTGGAGCAGGAGGCCTCCTTTGCCCCCGAAGCATCGGCCACAGAGCTCTGGCAGGGGCAGCGTCACCTCCAGGAAGACAGACCACCCCACACCACCTCCATGCGCATTTGCCAAAGACATGATCAGGGGATTTGCTAATATGTGCAATTTCCTTTAATTACAGGGTGAGGAGGAATTTCTTTTGGGATTAGAGTTGCCAAAAAACAAACTTGATGGGGCAAGAGGAAGGGGTGTTAGGAATCCATGGGGGGGGTGGGGTGGGGACTTCCCGACAAATGACACTGGGATTCTGAGTGGCACTGGGAGGGGAGGGAGGAGGGAGCCCAACTTTATAACTGCTTCTCACGTTTCTGAAAATAAAGAAACATTTTTTAAGAAACAGGGCCCTGCCGGGCGCGGTGGCTCAAGCCTGTAATCCCAGCACTTTGGGAGGCCGAGACGGGCGGATCACGAGGTCAGGAGATCGAGACCATCCTGGCTAACACGGTGAAACCCCGTCTCTACTAAAAATACACAAAAAAAACTAGCCGGGCGAGGTGGTGGGCGTCTGTAGTCCCAGCTACTCGGGAGGCTGAGGCAGGAGAATGGCGTAAACCCGGGAGGCGGAGCTTGCAGTGAGCTGAGATCCGGCCACTGCACTCCAGCCCGGGCGACAGAGCAAGACTCTGTCTCAAAAAAAAAAAAAAAAGAAACAGGGTCCTGGGGCTTGTCAGCACCTTCAGATAAAGCTGTGTTCAGGGGTCTGGGGAGCCCCAACACGTAGGCAAGTGCTCAGCCCAATTGGTCCCAAGGTGGGTGAGGACCTTGGCCTGGGAAGGGCCCACAGGCTCCTGGGAGAGAAGGGTGGATGGTCCCCGATCTGTGACCTTTGGGCCCCATCACGCCCGGGGACCGCTCCCCAGTCTATGCTGGAGGGGACCACTTCCCAGGGGAGTGTGACACGTCCTGCCCTGAGCTGGGTAGTGGGTAATTTACAGACTTGGGGCCACGGACCCTCAGGATAGCCCTGCCGGGAAGGTCCGCTACACACACCCTTACGGATGGGAACAGTGAGCTCCGGAGAGGTTGAGACGCCGCGAAGGTCCCGTGGACAAGGTGCAGGGTGGGATCCAACCCTGGGGCCCCCAGACTCTCTGAGCCACTCCCCTCTCTGGCCCCCTAGCTCCCCTGACCTTAAGTGCTCCAGCCAAAGAGGTGGAAGGGCTTTGCACCCCCATCTGTAGCAGCACCCCTCTGCTGTACCCAGGCCCGTTCGCACACCAAGCTCTTTTTGGCCTGACACTTTGCAAGCAGGGACCCTAGTGCCCTGGGTCTCTGTGGATGAGCTGGGACAGGTGCAGTGAGCACGCTAGGGTGGGGCAGACAGTGTATTCAGCCTCCCTTCAACTTTTTTCTCAAGCAGAGTCACCTCCTCCTCTTGGAGAACTGAATTTTCCTCTCCACCTCCCAGCAAGAAAAATGTGAAGACTTGCAGGCCTTACAACACTGCACAACGGGCTGATGAGGCTGACCCTGGGATAGTTCGCCCGCACCCACCCCAGGGACAGGGTGCAGAGAGCAGGGTCCTTACCTCCATCCTTTCTTCTTAATGATGTTTCCCAGCACCACTTCAGCCCTGCAAAACAAGACACCGAGATCTCATCACAGCCAAACAGAAAAATCAAACCCAGACCCACTGTGGCCACTGGCCACTTGGTTCCCTCTGTGAAAATGCCACTGGGGCCAGAGAGCCAGGCTGTTAACACCCGCCTTGGCTCAGCAGCTCATTCCAGAGAGAGAGGGCTGGCCCGAGGGGGCGGGAGCAGCTGTGTTATTGCTCCCCACTAGGATGGCTGTGGCGTGTTCCCCTGCAGACACATGTCTAAGCAGTGGCGGCCCCAGCTCTCACAGAGAAGGAGGGAGCTGCTGTCGAGCTTGGCAAGGCCAGCATCCCATTTTCTAGTCAGCTGAAAATTCACGAGGGAAAATGCCTGGCAACATTAGGTGGGCAAGATTTCCACACAAGTATCTGGTTTTTTTTTTTTTTTTTTTTTTTTTTTAGATTGTTTTTTTCTTTCCCCCCACCTGGGGTGCGGTGGGGGGTTTCCCGCTCCCCTCCACCCCTGCTCCTGGGTTCCAATCGGTTACCCCCCCCCC
>NC_045434.1:215892104-215926133 GCF_002776525.5 Piliocolobus tephrosceles
TGCTCTGTCACCCAAGCTGGAGTGCAGTGGTGAGATCTCAGCTCTCTGCAACCTCTGTCTCTTGGGTTCAAGCGATTCTCCTGCCTCAGCCTCCTGAGTAGCTGGGACTACAGGCACACGCCACCACATCCAGCTAATTTTTGTATTTTTAGTAGAGACGGGGGTCTCGCCATGTTGGCCAGACTGGTCTCGAACTCCTGACCTTGAGTGATCCGCCCACCTTGGCCTCCCAAAGCGCTGAGACTACAGGCATGAGCCACCGTGCCCGGCCAAGTATCTTTTTTTAAAGGTACATTATTCATCAAGTACATCTTCTGTTTTGAGAGACAATCAACATGTACTCAGGGTCAAGGGCTGGATTTCCAGCAGACGTGCATGCTTGTGTGTATGTGTGTACATGGGTGCACGTGTGTGGGTGCCCGTGTCCCTCTCATTTCCTGCGTTGAACGGCAGACTCAGATGCTAGGCAGACCACTGTGTGTCCGGTTTGTCATCACTCCGGGTCCTGCACCAAACTCAGGCCAGCTGGGGGCATGGGCGGCCGTTGCAGCCTCGCCTGGCACTGCAGCACTGGATTAACTTTGAAGAAGTTTCTGCTTGTAGCAAAATGTTTCTGAGCAAAACAACAGACGGAGAATGATCCGTACTCTGTGCTACATTCCAATTATAAAAGCGCCTGAGTCATCCACTCAGAAATAATGGGCTCTGATTTGCAAGCTGTTTAGCATGCGCTCTGAATGCTCCTCATTTATGGTCAAGACGCACAGAAAATTCACTCAGCCCTAGGCCTCTTCCTTTTATTCCTTGGTCCCTGATTTGTCGAACGAAGGATCAGGAAAGGAGGAGGAAGAGAAAAAAGCTGGCAGTGATCCCTGGGGCAGAGGAGCAGCAGACAGTGAGTTACCTAAGCCTGTGGCTTGTGGCTCTGGCTGTGAATTTGGTAGGACTCACACCTGTTTGCGGGACACAGAAATCCCGTAGCTCTCCGAGAAGTATGCAAATTAGCGTCAGAAGAAGCAGGAGGCCTCGGGAAGATAAGGGTTTGGCCTCCTGCGAGCTGCCTCTCGGCCTCCCCCAAACTCCCCAAAGCAGTTTCTTCCTGCCTATCCCTGGCATGCAGCGCCCAGGTCCCCTGTGAGGGCACTGATGGGCGTCCACCAGAGGCTCAGCTCTGAGCTGGACTGAGGGACCGCAGTGGCTGGCTCAGGAGCAGAGGGGCAGGGGATCCCACAGAAATGGCAACCCGAGGGGAAGCTGCTCCCTGACTCCCCGGCCTTCCGGCAAGTGGCTTCTGAGAGGCCCATGGCTGCTAGAGACCCAGTGAACTTGCCCAGCTCACCAGTCTGGGTGTCCAGTTAAACAGGGGAACATGGAAACTGCGAGTGACAGAGGATGGAGTGTGGCTGCTGTGACATGGGGTGCGCCCGGCCCCCTCCACAGGGCTGCACAGAGTTGCCTCCCACACATTCTTCTGGGCAGCAAAACCCAGGCCAAAGCAGGCAGCGAAGAGGTGGGGGGCTCGGGACGGGAGGTGCCTCTCGGCTTGGCATCTGCACTGGGCTTTTTGACCTCAGACCCCTCTGCTGGGCTCATCTGTCTGGAAAGCAGTTCACTTTGACGGGAAGCTGCTGCCAGTCTGGAGGGGGTGGGAGGGGGCTGTGCCATCAGGAGGCCAAAAGGGCTGCAGATGGGGGCTGGAGGCGGTTTGAGGGCCCAGCGGCAGCCCCCAGGCCTGTGTGCTCACCAGGCTCTGGGTGGGAACTTGAGTAGGGCTCAGTTGGGTTCCCTGCCGTCGGGTGCTCTGGGCCCCGCTGCAGTTGCAGGTAACCCACTAGGGCCCACGAAGCAGCTGCGGACCAAGCAGCTACGGTGCACAGCAGCCCAGGCCTGCAGCCTGCCCGGACGACAGGAACTTGGCTGGCCCCAGGCAGGAGCGGGGCAGAAGGAGGATGAAGAGAGGGCCAACAAATGATTTCACAAACAAAAGCTGACTTCTGGAAACCCAATGCAGGAGAGTGGATGATTTGATTACAGCCAGTCTTTAAAACTGAAGCCAACAGCCTGGCTGAAGAGGGCTGAGCTTTTACATAATTGAGCAGGAAAGTTCACTGCCAAGATGGGAAGTGCTCCCCCACAGCACTGGGCCGGAGCCTGCCCTCCCTAGCTCTGAGGCCCTGCAGCCCTAGCTGCACTAGTGAGACATGAAATGTCAAAATGTCAGGCATATCAACAGAGCCCAGGACAGCAGCTTAATCGTGCCTCTCACCCAGCACAGCATCTTTGGCACCAGAGGGACTGTGGTCCCCCTGGTGACTCCATGGGGAGTTTAGCAAGTGACCAGTGTCCAAGCGTTCTGCAATTCCAGCCCCGTGAAAATAATACCTCCTAAAGCCATTCAGAGTTTAAAAATGAAAGCAGGGCGCAAGGTGCATTTGTGAGCACTCTTGGGAATGTGAGTGGCAGGCATCCCTGCAGCTCTGGCTCTGCCCAGGCATTCTGCACCACTTTTTCCCATGCGAAAAGACACATACTTGCCGGCTGCGTAGACTTCTGCTGTATCGAAGAGGTTGATGCCATTATCGTAGGCCAAGGTCATGAGCTGCTCTGCCATCTGAAACGAGAAAACCGGCACTGTCCTGCCAGCCGGGAGTGGGGCTCAGAGGCTCTTGAGTACCACCCTCTTGTCCTGGCAGGCCTCCCCATGTCTAGGCCCTGCCCCCCAGGGCCCGACGGGCTCCCCTGTGGGCTCTCTACTTGCCCTCTCCTGCCACAGGAGAGGGATGGAGGCAGCTCTCAGTAACAAACCCACTGAGAAGAATAAAGAAGGCAAAAGGAATGAAGAAACTGCCGAGGACTGTGAATTTCTTGAGAGCAGGGACCCCATCAGTTGGGGTCATCACAGGGCTTAGCACCTGTACTGGGTTGAACAGTATCCCCACAGAATTCATGTCCACTCAGAAGCTTAGAGGTGACCTCATTTGGGAATAGGGCCTTCTTGAATGTGATTAGCGAAGATGAGGTTGTATTGTGTTAGGGCGGCTCCTAAACCCCATGTGACTGGTGATTTACAAGAAGAGAAAATGCAGACACAGAAGTCCATGAGACTATGAAGGCAGAGACTGGAGTGACACGTCTACAAGCCAAGGACTGTGGGCAACCCCCAGGAGCTGGGAGAGGCATGGGGCGGACCCTCCCCCAGAGCCTTTGCAGGGAACCTGGCCCTGCCGACACCTTGGTATCCGACCTCTGGCCTCCAGAAGGTGACAGAACAGGGGTCTGTTGTTTCAGTTCCCCAGGTTATGTTACTTTGTTACAGCAGTCCTAGGAAACCAAGGCAGTCCCCAGCAAGGGCTCTGTGGACGTTGCTGGGATGAGTCTATGTCCTTAAAGCCAGGGCTGTGTATTCAGTTGTATCTCATTGAATCTTTCCCAGCACCTGCACATGAGGACTGAATTGTTATTTTTATAGATGGAGCAACTGAGGCCTCACAGCTGGTGCACGGCGGGCGACATCCATTCCGGCCTCTTGGCCAGTGTTTCTCCAATGGCACATGTTCCCGGCCCCGAGCGACACTGCTGTAGTGGTGGCTGCCTCGTGGGCAAGATCGACCAATGCCT
This sequence comes from Piliocolobus tephrosceles, assembly GCF_002776525.5. Taxonomy (NCBI): domain Eukaryota; kingdom Metazoa; phylum Chordata; class Mammalia; order Primates; family Cercopithecidae; genus Piliocolobus; species Piliocolobus tephrosceles. Next base: position 215,895,723 of record NC_045434.1, read on the forward strand.
GCCTGAGCTAAATGGGCTGCCGTCCGTCAGACTTTGCTCCGTGGCTGCTGTCAGGATGCGACTGTGCTCCATGAGCAAAGAGCTGGTCGTGAGGTGGGACTCATGGAGCCAGGGGAGCCCCTCTGCAAGTGACAGCTCCCTCCAAGAGGCCGGAGAGACAGGTGCCCCTGAGCTGCTGGCCCTCGGACAGGGCTGCTTCCCTCTGAGTGTCACACTTCCCCTGGTGCAGCTCAGAGCACCAGGCCTCTCCGGCAGCAAGCTGGAGAGTGGGTGAATAATTCTTAATAATGCTCAAAACCCGTAGGACAGAAAACCAGCCAGGGGCGGCTTCACAGGGCTGCGTCTCTCCTTTCTGAGCTCAGAAGCCCTTGGTGACCAGGAGGCGTGGAGAGTAAGGACAGTGTCCTGTGAGGATCGCAGGGTAGCCACCACTGGGGGGCACCCATGGGAGAAGGCCCATGCCCAAATGCTGCACGTGGGAAGGCGGGCCTGGTGCTAGAGATCTGCCAACTTCTCCAGAGAAGCCAGAAAGGCCGCATGTTTGTGGGTGGGGGGTGTATGGAAATCTGGCCGGCAGCCTGGCGACGCTGGCAGTCATCCCCAAACATCTCAGACACTGAAATGCACGCAGCCAGAGCTGAGCCCCGGTTAGTCAGCGGCTGTGATTTGAGTCAGGAAGCCCAAGGGTGGAGGCCGTCGGTTTTCAGGACCCACCTGCTGGGGCTCCATTGCTGTCTTTCTGCTGCAGCTCAACTGCCCTGAGGTATCAAATGCATCCATGCATCAAATGCATCCACTGCCAGAGGGATCTGCTTCTGCCCCTCCAGCCTCCTCCTCCTGGATGTAGCCACTGAGGGAGCACCCAGGAATCTGCCCCCACCTCTAGCACTCTGCTTCCCAGCACCAGGGCCCCAGCAGGGACAGAGGGGTGGCTTGTTCACCTGCTCACTGCTTCCTCCTCGTCTTCCTCCTGACTCTTCCCAGATGCCTCCGACAACCAGGCCCAGGAGGAGAGAGCCCAGGAGGGCACAGTGCGCCGGGCTCCGTCGGGGCTAAGCCTGTGGTTAGGGCACTCGTGCTCCTGCCAGGGCTTCTCAGAGGAGGGGACCCAGGGCTCCGTTTTCCGTTTTTGTATTTCAGACACATGTATTTTCTTATCCCCATCTTTCTTCCAGGAGGGCTGGCACACACCCATATGTTTCTGCACTTTGATTTTTTCACTCACAATACGTCATAGAAACCAATCCGCACCTGCTCATGAAGATCCCTTTCATTCTTTTCGTTTAATTAAAACAGTACTGCATTTATCAAAGAGAATTTTTAAAGTTGTGGTAAAATACATTTACTATTTTAACCTTTTTCAAGTGTAGTTCAGTACCAGTAAGTACATTGGCATAGCTGTGTAAGCATCCCCAGCATCCATCTCCCTGTCATGTTCCTAAACTGAAACTCTGTACCCATTGAACAGTAACTCCCCTTCCCTGCTCCCTGCCCCCAGTCCCAGCACCCACCATTCTCTGGTATTTATGAATTTAACTACTCTAGGAACCTTAGACAAATGCAGTCACACCCTATGTCCTTTTTGTGGCTTGTTTCAATGAGTGTAATGTCCTCAAGGTTCAACATTCATCCAAGGGGTAGCACGTGTCCAGAATGTCCAAGACTGGGTGTTTTTTTATTTTTTGGAGATGGAGTCTCATTTTGTTGCCCAGGCTGGAGTGCAGTGGCATGATCCTGGCTCACTGCAACCTTTGCCTCCTGGGTTCAAAAGATTCTCCTGCTTCAGTCTCCCAAGTAGCTGGGACTACAGGCACATGCCACCAAGCCCGGCTAATTTTTGTATTTTTAGTAGAGACAAGGTTTCACCATGTTGGCCAGGCTGGTCTCGAACTCCTGACCTTAAGTGATCCGCCTGCCTCAGCCTCCCAAAGTGTGCCAGACAAAGACTGGGTTTTGAAGGGTGTTAAGGAGTTTGTCAGGCAGGCAAGGGGGAGTGGGTCAGGGAGGGCACTCCAGGCCCTGGGGCCGGTGTGGGCCAGGGAGGGAGCCTGCAGCCGCATCAGCTCCTCTGAGATCTCACTCACCTGTGCTCAGGTCAAACCCCGGGGAACTCTCCTTGACTAATCCTCCCATCACTGGAGCATGAAGTTCAGCCACTGCTGTGGCTTCCCAGCAAATTAGTCCAGAATTTGACCCCTCTCCCTACCTCCACTGTGCCCACCCTGCTCTGAGCCTACAGCGGCTCTTGGCTGGTTTCTCACAATAGCCTCCTAGCTCTCTGCTTCCATCCTCTCTCTCTGCACCTGCCACAGGCAAAGCGTGGACTGTAGGCCAGCATCAGCATGAGATCAGAAATGCGGCCTGCCAGGCTCCACGACAGCCCTGCCACATCAGGATGTGCCTTCTAAGTGCATCGGATCGTGCACACGCTGAACTTTGAGACACCCTCATGACCGGCTATTCCCAGTGCAGCAGCCAGGGCGAGCCTTGGCAGACCTTTTAAATCAGGTCAAAGTTCCTCCATGCAAAAGCCCTCCAGGGGCTTCCATCTCGCAGAGGGTCAAAGCCAAAGTCCCACCAGATCTGCACCCTGACCCCCAACTCTATCCCCTGAACCCCCTTCTCCCCAACACTTGGCCTTAGGGCTTGGCCTTGGTTGTCCCCTCGGCCTCCGGAAGGCTCTTTCTCTGGACCACCACGTGGCTTCCTTGCCCTCTTCCGCTTCCCGACTGCCCTGTCGTCAGGACCCCCGCCCCCCTGCCCTCCTTTTTCTACTTTCTTCTCTGCAGTCAACTAAATAATGGTTCTCCAAAGGTATCAGGTCCCTGGAACCTGGGAATGTGACCTTAGGTAGAAACAGGGACTTTGCAGATGGGATTAACGTGAGTACTCTGCGATGGGGAGAATGTCCTGGCTTAGCTAAGCGGGCCCTCAGTGCCATCACAGGTGACCGTATGAGGACGAGACAGATGGAGACTTGACAAACTTCTAGAGAAGAAGGGAGTGTCCACAGGGTCAGAGACTGGAGGATGTGGGCACAAGTCAAAGACGGCCAGCAGCGCCGGACGCTGAAGAGGCCGGGAAGGGTCCTAGCCTGGAGAAGGGAGCCTGGCCCAGCTGACTCCTGGACTTAGGCCAGGAAGGGTACTGGCCTGGAGAAGGGAGCCCGGCCCGGCTGACTCCTGGGCTTTGGCCAGGAAGGGTACTGGCCTGGAGAAGGGAGCCCGGCCTGGCTGACTCCTGGGCTTTGGCCAGGAAGGGTACTGGCCTGGAGAAGGGAGCCCGGCCCGGCTGACTCCTGGGCTTTGGCCAGGAAGGGTACTGGCCTGGAGAAGGGAGCCCGGCCCGGCTGACTCCTGGGCTTAGGTTCAGGGGTACCGAGTTTGGATCTCTGGCCCCCAGAACCATGAGAGAATACGTTGCTGCTGTTTTCAGCCATGCATTGGTGGCTATTTGTTACGCCAGCCACAGGCAGCTCACACCCTCTCCACAGCACGTTCGACCACTGGAGAAAGTGTCCTCTCTAGAAAGAGAGTGACTGGGAAGAGCTGGGAGCAGGCAGGAAGCTGGCGCTAAGCAGGGGCTCCGCAAGCCTGAGGCGGGGACCTGGCTGCTCCTGGCTCTGCTCTGCCCACCGGGAGGCCTCCCACTCCTGCTCACAGAGGAGAACAAAGGGCTCGGCGCTCTCCACTCCAGAGCACAGTGGCCCTGGGCACGCCTGGTTCCCTCCAGGGAGGAAAGCCCGACCAATCACAGAAACCTGTGGTCACCACAGACCTCCGAGGGCGTGCAGACAGCTGGATCGGCAGGGTCCGGCATGGCAGACACCGACACTAACCTGTCCCTCAGCAAAAACGAAGCCACCACACAATTCCAGCTGCATCCAGGGTGGCGCCTGGGACTGGGAGGACCAGAGGCAGGAAAGAGAGGGAGGGACTCATGGCATTGTGGGGCTGTGCTTTCTTACTGTTTTATTTATTTATGTTTTTATGGCTATGATTTTGCTGTAATTTTTCTTCCAGGTTTTTCTGCCCTTTCCCTAGAAAACTGAAGCTCTACTCCACAGACTGTGCTGCTGCTGTCTACACTGCCTGCGTTTTCCATTTGCTGTCATGGGCCTTTCCCATGCTGTCCTTCAAAACATGAGTTTTTTTTTTTTTTTTTTTTTTTTCCCCGAGATGGAGTCTCGCTCTGTCATTCAGGCCGGAGTGCAGCAGCACGATCTCAGCTCACTGCAACCTCTGCCTCCCAGATTCAAGCAATTCTCTTGCCTCAGCCTCCTGAGTAGCTGGGATTACAGGTGCCTACCACCACGCCTGGCTAATTTTTTGGTATTTTTAGTAGAGATGGGGTTTCACCATATTGGCCAGGCTGGTCTTGAACTCCTAACCTTGTGATCCTCCTGCCTCAACCTCCCAAAGTGCTGGGATTACATGGATGAGCCACCACCCCCAGACCTAAAACATGACTTCTAAAGACCTCCTCTCTGTGGCTGCATCCTGGTTCATTTTATGGAGCCTTTATTTTGTGACTTTTTGTTCCTTCCAGTATCTGGGTCCCAGTTACTGAAGTCAGAAGGAAGCTCAGGAGACATATGGGCCACCTCCCTGTCACCCCATCTGGGGCGACAAGGAATCTGTCCCTAGTCCAGTACGGTTACCCCACAGCTGAGCTGTGGCCACAAGCGTTGAGGCAAAGAGCACCAGGTGGAATGCCCCGTGGCCAGCGGCCAGGTGAGACCTCTGCACCTGTTTATGGCCAGAGGCTCAGCTTCCTTGAACTGGGAACAGCACCTGCCTCCCTGGGGTGATAGAGGATTAGGTGAGATATCTCAGCCACTACTTCTATTAAATTTTTATTGTTTGGCTTGTCTTGAACACATGCTTCTAATGGGGAGTGTGAGGCCACAGAAAGGGCACCTAACAACGGGAGGGCTGGAGACCCGAAACCACTGTGGTGGTGGCTCCGACAGGCGTCATGTCATCTTAGGGTCCCTAGCGTGGTCTGATCCCTTCATGGGCTCCTGGGAGCACTGGCTGAGAATGTGATGGTGTCCTACAAACTGTGGACTCTGCCCTGTGCCATGTGAGGGTGGCTGTCATTCCTGCCTCACCAGGTGGTTTGTTCCATCCCTGGGCAAGCTTTCATTTGGTTCCTGGCATGGCATAGAACTGGCTGAGCTGCTGTTCACACAACAACCCTGCAGATACTGCAGGGCACAGCTGCTGTGGCCCATGCAACAGGGGACGTCAAGACTTTTCTGTAAAGGGACACATAGTAAATGCTTCAGGCACTGTGGGCCACAGAGTCTCTGTTGCAATTACTTAGCTCTGCCCTTGTGGAGTGAAAGCAGCCACTACATGTAAATGATGGGCGTGGCTATGTCCCAATAAAACTTTATTTATACAAATAGCCTGCAGAGTTCATAGACAGGAAGTAGATTAGAGGTGACCAGGGGATGGGAAGTCATTGTCTACAGGTGCAGAGCTCCTGTTTGGGGTGATGAAATATTTTGGAAACAGATATTGGTAAGGGTGGCAGAGTATGTGAATGTACTTAATGCCACTGAACTGTACACTTAAAAATGGTTAAAAAGGCAAATTTTATGTTTCATATATGTAATAAAAAACTGAAAACAAAAAAAGCAGTCCAGGACGGTCCTTGCTTCCCTGGTGGCTTGGACTGAGCCACAGAACCTGAAGTGCACAAATCCTCTTCATCTGAACCGCAGCCAGGTGGGCCCCCTGTTCTAGACATATTGATTTCTTTTTTGACACTAACTGTGGGATTAATACAAAAATTTGTCTTGCTCCTTTGCTAAGCCATTTTCACCTGCCACAACCATTCAGAACCCCATCTCTGCCATCTATTTTATTCTCTGTCCTTCCAACTTGGTGTCATCTAGAAATGACCTCCAACATCTTCACACGTGTCCATCACTGCGTTCCTGATGGAGACACTGCAGAGATCTGGGCCAGCGGGGCTGCCACTGGGCCATTCATTAATGCTCTGAGGGGGTGCCTGGTTTGCTGGTGAAAACGTCATCTCGTTGGATGGGTCTAGTCTGTCTGCTTGTTTATATCTTTCCCACAAGGACATCACAGGCCACCCAGCTAATATTGTTTGGAAATGAAGTTATGCCCTTCTACAGAATTCTCCCATCCTGCTTTAGAAACCACATCGAAAGGGAAACGAGGCCGAGTCAGGCAAGGCTGATTCAGATTGAACCATATGGGCCCCCGAGCTCATATGAACCAATCTGGTGGGCTAAGGTAAGGCAATTCCTTTTGCCTTAATAACTCCAGACTTCACCCTGAGATAGCGCCTATCCAGCAACTTCAAAGCAAGGGGAAAATCATCCTATAACCAGCTACTATCTTTGTTTTTTTTTTTTTTTTTTTAGACAGAGTCTTACTTTGTGGCCTAGGCTGGAGTGTAGTGATATGATCTCAGCTCACTGCAACCTCTCCCTTCTGGGTTCAAGCAGTTCGCCTGCCTTAGCCTCTTGAGTAGCTGGGATTACAGGCACCTGCCACCACGCCCAGCTAATTTTTGTATTTTTAGTGGACATGGGGTTTCACCATGTTTGCCAGGCTGGTCTTGAACTCCTGACCTCAGGTGATCCTCCCGCCCCAGCCTTCCAAAGTGCTGGGATTACAGGTGTGAGTCAACACACCTGACCAGCTACTGTCTTAAAGATAAAAGTGGGCCGGGCGCGGTGGCTCAAGCCTGTAATCCCAGCACTTTGGGAGGCCAAGACGGGTGGATCATAAGGTCAGGAGATCGAGACCACCCTGGCTAACACGGTGAAACCCTGTCTCTACTAAAAAAATACAAAAAACTAGCTGGGCGTGGTGGCGGGCACCTGTAGTCCCAGCTACTCGGGAGGCTGAGGCAGGAGAATGGCATAAACCCGGGAGGCGGAGCTTGCAGTGAGCCGAGATCGCGCCACTGCACTCCAGCCTGAGCGACAGAGTGAGACTCCATCTCAAGAGAAAAAAAAAAGATAAAAGTGACCCCAAACACAAACTATACGCATTTAAATTTTGATAGAAGCAAAGCTTTCCCTTGGAAATCTGAGCAATCACAGCTAACAAGGTCTCACATCAATTCGCCGATCAATTTTTAAACGCAACCTTTCTAGTACTAAGTAGGACAAACGCGAAAATTGCTTCTTGTGCAGATGCCCAGAGCTGTCTGAGCAAATGCCACCGCTCTCATTTCTGAGATGCTGCTCACTGTCCAGAAGCATGTCTGGGCGTGTGCTGTCCCTGCCCTTCCGAGAGACCCAGAGGTGCTGGCAGCATACACGCTGGCTTTTCCTTAGTGTTCACTTTCTTGTTCCAATTGTGGGGACATGAGCCCCAGCAAATATATCGGAGGTGGGGTTCCGTTCGGGGTCCCTGACTTCCTGCAACAAAATACATCTGACTGCGATCCACACGGTTTGCGGCAGCTGGGAAATGGATGGTGCATGCTGGGTGAAATGCAGATCTCGGGTTCTTCAGCTTGCAGCAAGCACTGCAGAGGCTGCATTCCACATGACCTCGACAGATAGTTACTGGAGTCTCCGTGGCTTGTGGGCAGCTAGGATCTGCATCCAGCTTCAGAATTTGCGAAGCATGTGCACCCTGAACGCTCCTTGTTAACTGTGGAATGGGGGTCAAGCGTGTGGGAAATCTGAGTCCTGGGGAGCTTAAGGGACAGGCTGAGGCCCGAGGCGTCTACTGCTGCGTGGTGGCACCAGACTCGGCATTCCCTTTGGCCACGGCCACCTGGCTCACCTTTCTACTCTCCCCTGGGGCAGGGCGCCCTCGCAAAACAGAAAGAGGGAGGGAGGCTGCCGCATTGGCTCCTGGGAGCACGTGCTTACTGGTCCCTGCAGCAGACTTAACCGTGTGCTCTGGCGAGCCCATGCTGGGCTCTGGGGTGCTGGGAGAGCCCCGTCTTACCTCATCGGTGATCTGGCCTCCGAAGGTCACCCATGTTCCTGGAAGGAGACACAGGGGTTCAAGTTAGGGACCCAGCAGCAAGCCAGATTCTCCCGTCGGTGCTCAGGCCTCAGGCTGCAGGGCTCAGGGGGCAGCCACAGGAGTCCCTCTGTGCTGCTCTGTGGCCAGGGTGTCCTTGGTGTGCGTGGACACCCGGCCTTCAGAGGAAGTCCTGCTCTCTTGGGGTCACTAAACTGAGGGGACGAAAGTCTCTAGAGGGGGCTGCTGGCTATGGGCCCAGCAGATCTGGGGCTTTTGAAATGCTTGTCAGAGCTGCGCTGAGGTAGCTCCACATGCTGCAAGGAAAGGCACAAGGGACGCCTCTCTGAAAACACACCAGGTCTGACAGTTGCATCTGCGTGCTCCTGCTGGGACGGAGCGGGGAGGGCGGTGTCAGGGCAGTGGGCGGTGGTCGGGGGCAGGGTGTGTGTACTGCAGTGGGCGCTGTGTGTGTGGGGTGTGTGTACTGCATGCACAGGGGAGATGGGGACTGCACGTTCTGGAAACAGGCCTTGCATCTGACAGGAGAGGAAAAAGGGCCAAATCCAATGGCGCTCCAGGAGGGACTCGTAAGCTGAGCCTGCCGTGGAAGGTAAGGTGTCTTCCCTGCACTCCCGGGGCCGGAAGGGCCTCTGATTTTGTGGTGTGGGGTGGGGACTGTGTATGGAGGGGCCCCTAGTATCCGCCTCACCTCCTCTGCAGAGGTTGTGTCTCTCTCTCCTTCTATCCCAGGCCCCCTCCCACCTGCCTCTTTGTTGCCACGGCAACCGAGCCCCCCTGAATCCTGGACTCTGGGTGCAGCTACTCCCTGGGGAGTACCAAAGGCCGGGCCACCCTGCCTCCCAAGGGGTGTCCAGTTCAGCCCATGTCCGGCCCCCCCACAGCCTGTTTCCCTGGTGGGATGGAGGGGACCACCATACTCACCAAGTCCCAGGCAGGAGACCCGCAGGCCAGACTTGCCCAGGTTCCTGAAAAACAAATGCCACGTGAGTTCTCAGCACCCAGGCAGGACCCCGCCAGCCAGGCTCAGGTCCTGCCAGGGCCAGCCCCCAACCACTCCCCCAACAGTCAGTGTGTGTTTGGAGGCTCTGAAAGGCACCGGGGACCTTGAGAGAGGTGCTTCTGCTCAGCCACCCCAGGGGTGAAGTGCCAACTGCCCCCAGCCCACACCACGCTGCTGGCACGGGCCCTGCTGGTGCCCACTGGGGATCTGCAGAGTGGTCTCGAGGACAGATGGAAATGCAGAGGGACGCTGTTTTATGGTGAAACCGGCTGGTCTCAGCCCCGTGGCACCATCTATGTGGTGCCCCTTGCAGAGAAGCTGCCTCTTCCCTCCTCTCTGAGGCCGCAGTTTTGATTTTGTGTCTCTTCTTCCTGTCTCCAGAGACTAGGGCAGGAGATCGTCCTGTGCACCGGACCACATGGCCTGTGCACCTGTCCCTCAGGGTGCGGGGAGCTCCATGATGGGGCTGCCAGTTCTTAAGCAAGGCCAGCCCTTCCTTTGTTACAGCCAGAACCAGGCCCAACAGCTGCGGCAGAGCCTGGCAGCGCAGGCCTCCTAACTAGGCACAGCTGCCCGGGCTCCTTCCCAGGGCCACTGAGGCGCCTACCCGCTGCAGTGCATCCCAGGGTTCACAGGAACGGGCTTTGGGCCATCATGACCATCCTTAGGAGGTGAAGGAGGGTGGCAGCCCTCTGCTGAGGACCGGCATGCTGGGCTGTCCTGGCACAGGTCACCTGGGAGCCCACGGGATTGCAGCAGGCCAGGCGGTCCCCAGGCATCCCGTCCCCAGGTCCTCCCGGGAGCCGTACGTGGCAGGCGCCTTGCTTGTTGTAACATCGATTCCCAGGGTATGAGACCTGCCCAGCAGGTGGAGGAGCTGGGATCTCACCCAGGCAGTTGGCTCCCAGCTTACGTTCCCCACCATGGTGGCGTGCGTCCCACCCCCAGCCTGTTTAGCAGGGCGTGAGCTGCCCAGATGGTGAGGCTGGCAAGTGGCCGGGTGGGTCTCACAGCTGCAGCCAGCCCTGGACTCATCTGGGGTCAGATTCCACTTCCCTTGTGGGATCCAGCTGCCAGCATCTGGTCAAGGGGCAGCTGCTTCTAGGAGGTGGGGAGTGAGAGCCACGAGTTACCAGCGGGTGAGGCCCAGCCTCCTGGCCCAAGGACCCTGCATTTCCCTGGGGCCACGACACTTCTAACTTCGGAGGATGCGAGGTCCTCAGTTAATCCTCTTCCTGTCCAAGCCTGGTCCCTGGGAAGGCGGCATGGGGCTCAAACCTCATTCTGACCCCCTGACTTCTGACATGAGCCCACTCTGTCCCTCCCAGCCTCGGTTTCCCTGGTTATAAGGCTCCTGCACTCCTATATCACGAGTGGATATACTACTACTAAGCAGCTTGAAAACAGCTGAACGTGTCCCCAAATTGAAGGTACTTTAAAATTGCCTAGGTTTATTTTTTAATTTCCCATTAAAGCCAGTCCAGCTGCCAGCTATTGCTCCCGTAGGCAGAGCTGGGATTTTCCCTAAAGGAGAACGTAAGAACAGGCGAGTTCTCTTTCAGGAAAGGGGAGGACCGGGCGGCGGCTATGGGCAGAGACTCTGAAGCCAGAGCCCAAATCCTGTTTCAACTTTCCTGGCTGGAGGACTCCGGGCATTTTATGGAGTGGCCTGATGCCTCAGTGTTCTCATCTGTAGAATGGGCTCCCAAGGCTGCCTTTCTCACGGTGGCTTCCATGAGGACAGAAGGAGATCCGTGAGGACAGAAGGCCACAGGACACTGACTCACGTGTCTCATTTCCCAAAGACAGCGGGAGGGTGACCTTTTCTTATTCAAAAACAACAGACAAATCAAATAAGCTTTAACTATTACCATGTTAAAAAGGAACTGAAGTTTCCTTTTTCCTCCTTATACATCAAGGAAATAATCTGATAGTACCCTCTGCATTGCTGACATGTTCCAAGCCAGAAGAACTCATGTCTGTGACTGCCGGGGAGAACAGCCCGACTGTATCACTAATACATTCTGCATGAGCCTGGTCAGTTTAGAAGTTTAGGTAATTTCCCCCATGCTGGCTAGAAAGTAACTGTGGTAGGAAATTATAAAGTTGCTTAGTAGGAGTCCAATAATGAAGCAAAGGGCTGGAGGTTCTGACCAGTGCCTCTCGGCTGCTTTGGGGTCATAACCCCTTTGCAAAAACAGATAAAGCCTGGAAATACGCCCAGATACATATGCCCTCAGAACCTTGCTTGCAACATCTGGGTGTTCACAGAGCCCTGGACCCCACTGGTCTAGACACATTTGAGCATGGAGAAGGGAGGCCAGGCCTCCACCTCTGCAAAACCACGTCTATGAGTGACTGTGGGGAGCAGTTGCTTGAAGAGGCTCTGCTAAAGGCCAGGTTGGGGTGAAGAGAAGAGGCGCCCCTTGGTTGCCAGTTTGGGGAGGGCTGACAAAAGTTGCCTCTGCCCCTGATTGCATATCTGTTCCTGGTCTGACTGGTGGGAAATGGGCCCGCTTCCCCGAGTGGGCTCCGGGTTCAGCCGCTCTTCCACTCACCACCCACAAGACTAATTTAACAAAACCAGGGCACCACGTGATGCCACAATTACTCTGCTCAACTTGTTTCCCTGTGAAAATGATGGTATTGGTTCTGCCATCCGCTGCCAGGCCTCGGGAGAAGGGATGCAAAGGGACAGGGCACCTCCAGGCTGAACGCTGTGTAAGCATAGCTGCTGCGTGGGGGTGGGGAGCACACATCTCAGCTGGGTCTGGATGGGGCTGCTGACTGCTGCACTTGAAACTTCCCAGACACAGAAACCATTTCCTACCAATTTCTTCCTCATCGTTAAAAGTTGACATCCTAATGAAGCAGGCGGTCAACGTCTCGAAACCCAAATACTGTTGGTCTTCATTAACTTGCCTCATGTCTCTCCTGGGGTCTGGAAAACACCCAGTGAGGACTCACAGGCATAACCTCTGCCGGAGGGGAGCACCCAAGCCCATCGTGGAGTCCCTGGATGCTGCACACCCCTAAAAACTGCACTTCAGACTTGGGAAGGGCCAGAGCTGGAATGCCCCGGAAAATGACAGGTCATTTTACAAAGAGGAGTTTGGGGCCTTTCACTGGAGCCACCTGGGCAGAGGACAAAACTGTGATTGGGTGAAGGGCAAGCACCGTGGCCTTGGCTAGCTGGTCCCAGAGGAAGGCAGATGGGACGGCTCCTGTTAGTGCCCTGATTGCCTGTCTGCTCCGTGCAGCGATGATCTGTTTGCACGCCTGCCCTGCTCCCAGATTCCAGGCTCCCTAAGGACGGGCTGGGCCTCCAGTTTTTCTTCTTCTTTTTTTTTTTGAGACAGGGTCTCGCTCTGTGGCCCGGGCTGGAGTGCAGTGGCCGGATCTCAGCTCACTGCAAGCTCTGCCTCCCGGGTTCACACCATTCTCCTGCCTCAGCCTCCCGAGTAGCTGGGACTACAGGCGCCCGCCACCTCGCCTGGCTAGTTTTTTGTATTTTTTTTTTTTAGTAGAGACGGGGTTTCACCATGTTAGCCAGGATGGTCTTGATCTCCTGACCTCGTGATCCGCCCACCTCGGCCTCCCAAAGTGCTGGGATTACAGGCTTGAGCCACCGCGCCCGGCCCCAGTCTTTGTCTTCTAATTGGAGCTGGCAGTGGCAGGGTCCCAGGGAGTGCTTGTTTGGGACGACACTGGGGAGTAATTCAGGGGTGAGAAGCCCAGGCCCTGGGGTCAGACTCTCGGGACCAGGTGCCGGCCCCTCCCTTACTTATCAGGCTTGGCCTCCTGCCACCCCACACTGAGTATGCCTTAGGCCCTTGGGCAAGAATGTGGTGCCTGGTACTGGCCATGCACCTTTAGTTTCCTAATAGCTGTGGACTGTGCACATCACTGGACAGCTGTGCCTGGAGCACACCACTGCGAAGGGCCAGCTTCCCAGGGAGGAGGTCAGAGTCACAGGGAGGCTGGGATCAGGCTCCCCCTCAGTCCTTGCCACCCCTCGCTTGCACCCTGGCTGTGGCCCTGGGACAGTCCCTGTGCAGCAACGCATTAAGCAGGTACCGCATGAGCGGGATGGGAGAGGCCCGGGGCGGGGGCGCCCAATGGCACAGGCTTTGGATTGCCAGGCCCATCTCAGCCCCTGTGAAACTGCACCTCATCCTACAGGGCTATGAACCTACCTCCCGCCGTGACAGTAGCAAGGAAAGCTGCCAGGCCTGGCCAGGTATAAGGCTCTGTTTGCAACTCCATTGGAGAGATGGGGTCCCTCAGTCAGAGAGTGCTAGGGCTGGGATTTGAACTCTGGTCCGCAGACGCAAACCTGCCAGCTTGATGAACACCTCCCTTCACTGCCCTGTCTTGCCCTCTCTGCCTCCAGCACGCACGTGTGTGCATGCACACATAAGCACACACATGGGCATGATGAGGACTCACCCTCTTGGAAAGCCACTCCTCAGTGAGTTTTAGGAGGGAAACAGTGTTAACAGCCACGCTTTCTAATTACGTAGTGCCTTATGTTTAGAAACAGTCCCGCTTTTAACTCCTCTGAGATCCTAAGACTGACATAAAAGTCACAGAAGGCAATAGGTATCTAAACCAAAAAATATACGTATACATGTTTGGTTCTCTCCTAGCTTTATTTATTTATTTTTTTGAGACAGGCTCTCATTCTGTCACCCAGGCTGGAGTGCCATGGTGTGATCTTGGTTCACTGCAACCTCTGCCTCCCAAGTTCCAGTAATTCTCCCACCTCATCCTCCCGAGTAGGTGGGACTACAGGTGCGCAGCACCACCATGCCCAGCTAATTTTTGTATTTTTTGGTAGAGACAGGGTTTCACTATGTTGGCCAGGTTGGTCTCAATCTCCTGACCTCAAGTGACCCACCCTCCTCAGTCTCCCAAAGTGCTGGGATCACAGGCGTGAGCCACCTCACCTGGCCCCCTAATTCTAGCTTTTGATCCCTACTTAACAAAAGATGTAAACTCCAGAGCTTCTAAAACAGAGAATTCCATTCTGGACTGTCATTAAGCTTCGAGGATTAGACATTTCAGCCCAGAGGTTCATTAAAGCATATCCCACCCTCCTGGGACACAGGGAAGGAAGAGACACGAATGTGGATGCAGGACCCCACAGTCATCCCAGAATTCACCTCCAGAATGGGTTGGCTTAGATGACGCAGTTTTCACATGAGGCCCAACTCTCAGGCATTGGTTTTGCAGAGGTTTAAGCGACACAGCTCAGGCATCAGGATGGACTCACAATGCTTTTCAGGTTGGCACCAATACCAGCTATAAACCCAGAAGATTCCCAAATGCAATGGGAACAGTCCGTGGCTCTTTCTGACGCTGGTGGCCTGCACTCCTGTTTCAGGTCACTGAAAAGCAGAGTTGTCCCCAGTTCGGTTCCTGTTTTGGGAAAACTTTCCCAAGAAACCTGGGAACCAGAGACCTAACTTAGCTTTTCCAGCTTCTGCGGACCACGTGTTGTGCAGACTTCCTTTATCCCTGGAGGATGGTTCTGGACGCAATCAAGGCTCTGGACTCAGAGACTTACACAGGGAGTGAGGAAGGCCGTCCCCCCTCTACAACCCTGCTCCCAGGACCCTTTGTACAAAGCTGGGACCCTCCTTTTCCATCCTGGGCACATTCTGCCATCCTTTGAGAAAGGCCCCAGCAGGGAAGGGGAGGGAGGCCCTGCTCCTGACATGAGTGCTTTAGCATCCTCTCCACATACAAGTCACAGCACCTGGAGCCAGATGGGGGCTGAGCCCAGGTGGAGGGAAGCAAGGTGCCTGGGCGGACCATTGGGAAACTCCAGATGTGGCCTGGCTGACTGTGCCTGCTGGAGCAAGAGTCGCGCCTGCTAGAGGAACTGGGCCCCAGGCCTGGCTCAGGTGGAGGAAGGAAGATTCGCTCCATCACAGGGTTCACCCCACGGCCCCCCACTATCAAACGGATGTTTGTCACGGTGGCCTGGCTGGAAAGATATCGGATCACCCCCGGGCATCTTGTGGAGCCTGTGTGCCCAGGGGAGGGCAGGAGGATGCTGGGGGGCCCTGTGGTCCATGCCTCAGGGTTCCCCAGGAAAAGGCAGCATTGGTGGCTTGGCTGTTGTAAACGACCCTCAGAAAGAAAACAGAGGCAGAAGGAAGGAAGACGGCGCCCTCACCGGCTCCCCCTGAAATGGGAAGAAAAACTTCGCACTGACCAGATTCTCAAAGCTGTTTCTCAGCATCCACCAAGCACTAAGCACAGCCCCTCCCAGCCCTCAGCACAAACTGCCCAAGTCTGACAAATGGGGATTTGCAGATTTTATGCACTCTCGAAAGTGAGGAGGTGGGGAGTTGGGGAGGCCGGGAGGTCAGCCCCCACCCTGCAAAGCTGTGCGCCCCCGTACCTATATTTCATCCCGTGCTGCTTCATGCTGGTGTCACCGGCACACGGGAGACTCTGCACCGACAGCTGTCCCAGGCTCCGGGCCACCATGGCCACGGCGCGGAAGCGGCCTCGGGTGCCCAGGCTGGGGCTGCTGGCCGCCGGTCGGCCCAGCCGATCCTCAGGGCCCCGGCCCTTGAGGCTGTGCTCCGAGCACACGAAGGACACCTGCATGCTGAGGCCGGGCGCTCAGATCCTGGCTGCGTCCCCTATTCCCTTGGGCTCAGGAGCCATCTGTCCCCTAGAAACTCTTCTCCCCTGACCAGGACGAGACTTTATCCAGAAGCCAAGGAAGCCAAGGATTTCCGAAGGCAACGGTGGGGACGAAGGCTGCACACTCCGAGGCAGGGAGTCACATTTCCAGACCTGAGCTACAGAAGACCTGCTCGAAGCATGGCTGGAGGTTGGCGGGGGCGGGGGTGTGTTTTCTCCTCCCCTCACATCTCTCCTGTCTCTGCAGGTCCTTCCTCTGTCCCCACCCTTGTCCAGCTCTGGCTGCCCAAGTCCTCAGCCCAGTAGTCTCCAAAAGTGTTGGGCAGGGCTGGGCTGCGAGTTACTCCTGATGATGAGTGACGGGTGACGAGCACAGCTGCCTTCTGTGGACCGGAGAAGGGAGGGCTCTCTCTGGTGCCACTCTTGGAGCCGGAGGTGATGGCCTGAGGGGCTGCGCAGGGCTGCTGTGACTGCTCTCCTGGGCAGCGGCTCAGGGGGTCTTGGGGAGCAGCTGCTTCTTGGTGCTTCTTGAGTCTCTCCGAGGGGGCCTGGGATCCAGCTCCTAGCTCTGCGCGCCGTGGGCGGCTGAGGCTCCCACCAAGTCAATGAGGCGACCAGGGAGAGGCGCGGGCAATGTCTGGTCATTCATTATTAATGAAGCAGGATGCATGAGCCGCCTGCCTTGGCTGGTCCCCCGGGGCCATCACTGGCTGCTCTGGGCTGACAGCTGCTGGACCAGGACTGGCCTGAGGTCTGGGTAGGCACTGCAGCCAGGGTGGACGCCACAGGCTGGATGGCTGAGCTTGTAGGCAGCCAGCTCCAAGCAAGGCAATGCCCACTCCGGTCACAGCCTCCCTGGTGCATGCCCAGCGGCACCTCCTTGGGGTTCTCACTCCGGAGAGTGGGGTATCCACTGGGGGATTGGCACAAGGAGAAGCAACATCACCAGAAATGTGAAGAAGCCACTGTGTCTTGATGATAACGACACAGATGGCCCAAGGAAGGAAACGCGGGGGTCAAAGGGACAGAGAGGTTCCAACACTCCCAGTAAAACTTAGGTGACAGCAGATGCTCAATAAATACCCTGCAATCAGTGAGTGAATGGTTGAATGAAGCAAGCCCCTGCCCTACTTTACTTCATTCTCTTCAGCATTCGGAGGGGCTGGCTCTGCCCTGACCCCAAGTGTCCCCTTCACACCCTGCAGGTGGGTCCTGGCCAGAGCTGCCTTCTGGGCCCCCTCTTGTCCTGCCAGGAGGTACTAAGGGCACTGGAAGGTGGTGGGGTGATGGGGGATAGGCACAGCCCACCCCTTCTTGAGGCTGGACTCCAGGACTCAAAGGCCACAGCCCTGGCCTCCCGGGAGCTCATGGGCTGCTGAAGAGGCACAGACGGCCACCATTCCACCTTTGGCCCCTACCTACGGCTCAGGTTAAGTGTTCTGCCCCCTACCCTTGTCCCTACTTGGAGGCTCTTTATAGGGTGTGAGCAGCAGCAGCTCTTAGCATCCCTACTTCCCCTAAATGTGCAAAGCCAGGGCCAAGATGGAATTTGCTGAGACTATCTAACAGAATTTTTCAACAACCTCCTCTATTTATAAAAAGGATCATATTGATTTGTCCAAAGAGCCTCTGGCTGCCTGCTGGGTACCATGGGGCACCTGCTCTCACGACGCTCACTGTCTAGGGCAGGGCTGCTCAACATCTGATCATGTCAGGGGAGCTTATTATAAAGGCCGGGTCCTGGGTGCCCCCCAGCCCCGACCTACGGAATCAGCGCTCTGAGGCCCAGCCCCGAAGGCGGTGTTTCTACCAAGAGCTTCAAGTGGTGCTATGCATGCTGGCCTCGTGAGACGCAGAAATTCTCTACCTCTTCCTTACATATTCTCTGTGCTCTGGCAAATCATCGGATCCCACAATGGCTGGCATCTTAGTATTCCCCATGGGTGTTCTTACCCCAGGGGTGCACGTTAAGCAGCACAGAGTTAAGTGAGACTCACAAGACTTTTAGTCACCAAGTGTAAAATGTCATCGGCCTCACCACACGACCCAGCAATTCCCTTGCTAGCTGTGTCCTCAAAGAACTGAAAACATACACCCACACAAAAACTTCAACACAAATGTCCACAGCACCCTTATTCACAATAGCCCAAAACCGGAGATCACGCAACTGCACTCCAGCCTGGGTGACAGGGCAAGACTCTGTCTCAAAAAAAATAGAAGTACTGACACAGGCATGGACGAACCTTGAAAACATGACGCTAAGTTAAAGACACTCATGAAAGAACGCATATTATTCCATTCATATGAAATATCCACAGTGGCTTAAGCCTGTAATCCCAGAACTTTGGGAGGCTGAGGCGGGCGGATCATGAGGTCAGGAGATCGAGACCATCCTGGCTAACACAGTCAAACCCCGTCTCTACTAAAAATACAAAAAATTAGCCGGGCGTCGTGGCGGGTGCCTGTAGTCCCAGCTACTCAGGAGGCTGAGGCAGGAGAATGGCGCGAACTCGGGAGGAGGAGCTTGTAGTGAGCCGAGATGGCACCACTGCACTCCAGCCTGGAAGACACAGCGAGACTTTGTCTCAAAAAGAAAAAAAAGAAAAAAAAAGAAATATTCAAATAGGCGAATCCATAGAGACAGTGGTTGCAGGGGGTGGGAATGGGGAGTGAGAGTTGAAGGGTATGGGTCTTCTTTTTGGGGTTGATGAAAATATCCTAAAATTGTGGCAATGTTTGCATAGCTCTGAATACATGAAAACTGCTGAATTGCAGTTTTCCATACTGCTATTAATTCCATACAATTGTAATTAATCCCATACAATTGCATTAAATGAAGTGTATGGCATGTGAATTATATTTCAACAAAGCCGTTCCCCTCCCCCTGCACAAAGTCACCTGCCTGAAAACCGTCTGGGCCTCTGTTCCTGCTGTTCCCTGTGGAAGTGCCCTTCCTGTTTCTCGGCCTTTGAACCTGGAGTTGCTTTTGACATCAGCTCGGACAGTGCATGCGCTGGCCTAGTGAGACGCGTCCAGCACCATGTCACATGCTCAAAAGCCTTCAATAAATATTGGATCAATGGACACAGGAAAGACTAACTTACGTTCCTTATGATATGATACTAAGGGACACAAACAGCTGCTTGACAAATGTCCACTTACTGGGGGAATGGTGTTTCCTAGCTCACATTGTGTTCTTTTTTGAGAACCCAAGGTAGAAATTTTAGGGACACTGGACTCTTTTTTTTTTGAGATGGAGTTTCGCTCTTGTTGCCCAGGCTGGAGAGCAATGGCATAATCTTGGCTCACCACAACCTCCACCTCCCAGGTGCAAGTGATTCTCCTACCTCAGCCTCCCAAGTAGCTGAGATTACAGGCATGTACCACCACACCCGGCTTTTTGCATTTTTAGTAGAAACAGCGCTTCTCCAAGTTGGTCAGGCTGGTCTTGAACTCCCAACCTCAGGTGATCCACCCGCCTTGGGCTTCTAAAATGCTGGGATTACAGGCATGAGCCACCACGCCTGGCTGACACTGGACTTTTAAGCAAACAGTGGGTTTCTTCTTTGTGGAAAGTCCATATAAAACACACAGCCCTCACCAGTCACTGCCTGGTCATCTAGTGGGTGAATCTGGTATTTTACTTTTACCACCGATTTAATTTACTAGCCTATCCTTATTTTCCATTTTCCCCATATTTCCTATTATTTATTTAAAAAATGTCATGGTAGCAGATTAATTTAACAATGTCACCTACAATCCTTTTGGTAATAAGGTGGGGTGGGGGGTAATTTTAAAAAGAATTCAATATAATTTTTGCATTATGCACATTATATTATGTTATAACCTGTGAAAATGGGTGGCATAGATGATTGCCCTGTATCAGTGGGTGTTACCTGGGTGGGGTTTTGTTCCTCAGGGAACAATGGGTAGCATTGGGAGGCATTTTTGGTTGTTCCAACTGGGCAGGGGGTGCTACTGGCAGAGGCTACTGGCAGAGGCCACGGATGCTGCCCCCTGACAGAGAACTGTCCAGCCCAAGTGTCAGTGCTGCCAAGGTTGAGGAAGCCTGCTCTGTATCAACCAGAATCTGGGACAGTGTCTTTCTGATGACATCGTCCAGACAAGGGAAGCCTGGAACATTCATGTGCGGGGAGAGAAAGCAGGAGATGGAGAGGGGGCCCTTCCAGACAAAGCCACCAGTCCCAGCAAGCAACCCTTGGTGTTGAAAACCTCTCCCACCCAGGAAGGAGATACACTAAATGGTCTCCAGGAGGGAGTGGTGGGGGGTTCCCATCTTCTTCAGACTTCTCTATATTTCCCAAATTTTCTATTGTGGAATGCCTATTTCTCTTATAATCAGGGAAAATCTTCCAGTTTTTCTTTAAAATATTTAACCAAGGGACTGGGCGCGGTGGCTCACGCCTGTAATCCCAGCACTTTGGGAGGCAGAGGTGGGCGGATCAACTGAGGTCAGGAGTTCCAAGACCAACCTGGCCAACATGGTGAAACCCCGTCTCTACTAAAAATAAAAAAATTAGCTGGGCGTGGTGGCACATGCCTGTAATCCCAGCTACTCAGGAGGCTGGGGCAGGAGAATTGCTTGAACCCAGGAGGCGGAGGTTACAGTGAGCCGAGATCGAGCCACTGCACTGTAGCCTGGGCAACAAGAGCGAAACTCCATCTCGAAAAAAAAAAAAAAGAGAAAAGAAGTCAATCGGCACATGTCTGGATCTCCTCCTCGTCCCAACTTGGATGCATCTGCAAGGAGAGGCCCTTTGCGAGGATACTGAAATGCGCAGAGCTCAGGTCAAGGTTGTAAGCTTTTAGCTTTCCACTCCTGTCTAATCCTTGCAACTTTCTAAGAATACTGCAAGTCTCAACCCTGTTTGGATTTTTGTGTGTGTCTGTTTCTTTTCTGTGTTGTGTTGAGACAGGGCCTCACTCCTGTTGCCCAGACTGGAGTGCAGTTTCACAATCATGGCCCACTGCAGCCTTGACCTCTCAGGCTCAAGTGATCTTCCCACCTCAGCCTCATGAGTAGCTGGGATCACAAGTGTGCACCACCACGCCCGGCTAATTTTAAAAATTTTTTGTAGAGTTAGGGTTTTGTCATGTTGCCCAGGCTGGTCTCAAACTCCTGGGCTCAAGCAATCTGCCCACTTCAGCCTCCCAAAGTGCTGGGATTACAGATGTGAGCCACCGTGCCCAGCTCAACCCATTTTGGACAGGTGGAAAATTCTAGCATCTGGCCAGCCTCTGAAACCCACCGGGCTCCTGCCCACCTTCTCTGAGTGGCAGCTCCCTGTGGGCACAGCACATGTGTCCCGGTTCCCCAGGGAGCTCTGAGCTCAGATACTCATCCCATCGTCCCACAGCACTGGCAGAGTGGGAGTGAGTGTCAGGGTTCTAAAGAAGATCCTCCGGGAACGGGGCACAGGGGTCAGAGGAGGTGCTTCCTGCATCTCGATGAGGACTTGTACACACCTGAGCACCTGCTGGGGTGGTCCTGAGGACTAGCTCCCGGGGACCGGCTGCCAGGTCCCAGCCCCCAACACCAACTGCTTCTGGAGTGGGCTTTGTCAGGCTCAATCTCCAGGGCCCCCCACAAACCCCAGTGAAGGCAAAGGGACTGAGAGGGGCGCCTCAGCATGGAAATTGTATCTACCTGTGAGTTCACGTCATAAACAGGTGAGCTTGACATGCTGTGGCTAGTTTCAGACGGCAGGAGGCTGTGTGCAGTGTTTGGCATGTTGCACTGGGCACAGCTGGCGTGCTGGGTGGAGGGACACCTGCTGTGGCTCCAGGTGCATCACCTGTGTGGCCCCAAGTATGTCGGTCTCTTCACATCCCCACAGAATGCCTTTCCTGAGGTCCCGCTGTGTGCAGCATGCACCTGCTGTCCCAAACCCAGGACTCTGAGAACGGAGCAGGAGATGGGATCTCTGATGGTTAATACTGAGTGTCAACTTGATTGGATTGAAGGATGCAAAGTACTATTCCCAGGTGTGTCTGTGAGGGTGGACTGGGAGAAGCAGACCCACTCTCAATCTCGGTGGGCACCACCTAACCAGCCGCCAGTGCAGCTAGAATAAAGCAGGCTGAGGAACGTTGAAGGACTAGACTGGCTGAGTCTTCTCTCATGCTGGATGTTTCCTGCCTTTGAACATCAGACTCCAAGTTCTTCAGCTTTTGGACTCTTGATCTTACACTAGTGATTTGCCAGTGGCTCTCAGGCCTTCAGCCACAGACTGAAGGCTGCACTGTCGGCCTCCCTACTTTTGATGTTTTGGGACTTGAACTGGCTTCATGGCTCCTCAGTTTGCAGACGGCCTATTGTGGGGCTTCACCTTGTGACTGTGTGAGTCAACTCTCCTAATAAACTCCCCTTCATATATTCATCTATCCTTTTAGTTCTGTCCCTTTAAAGAACCCTGACTAATGCAGAATCCTTCTTGTCCAAGTGGGAAATCCAGACCTTCCACAATCTTCCTTCCAAAGCACAGGCCCCAGAAAGCCAAGCTGAGGACGAGGCTAGCACCCTGGGGTTCTGTGCATCAGAGGGAGAACCTTCTCTCTGGTGAGGTTGTCTTTAGTGTCCTGAGAGGCCTCCCAAAGTGCCGGGATCACAGGCGTGAGCCACTGCCCGGCCCCGTGCTGGTAGGCTTCGGTCAGAGGCATGGAGCGTGGCTGGTTGACTTCAACCTACAACTGAGTTCTGATTCTTCTTCTGTCTCTCTGGTACCTGCTGTTGATAAGATAAAGCAGCTAGCTCTTGCTGTGATTCATCGGAGTGCAACCACCCCCAATTAAAAGCTCTGCTCTGTGTCCCTGGAGTGCACCACAGACAGCATCCCTGCAGCAGAGGCTTCTGGCTCAGTGCCTGGGGTCCACTCGTCCCCCTAGGGCCTGGAGAGGCCGGAAAGCTGGGGCCGGCCAGCTCCTCCCCCACAATGGCAACAGGTTCGCAGTGGAAGGGGGCAGACATGCTCCTATGCACAGAACGAGGCCTGTGGAGGGCTCAAGTCCTTGAGAAGGTTTTAGATGCAGCAGTTTTTTTTTTTTTTGAGGTGGAGTCTCACTCTGTCACCAAGCTGGAGTGCAGTGGCGCGACCTTGGCTCACTGCAACCTCCACTTCCTGGGTTCAAGCAATTCTCCTGCTTCAGTCTTCTGAGTAGCTGAGATTACAGGCACATGCCACATGTCCGGTTAATTTTTGTATTTTTAGTAGAGATGGGGTTTCACCATGTTGGCCAGGATGGTCTTGATCTCTCGACCTTGTGATCCACTTGCCTCGGCCTCCCAAAGTGCTGAGATTACAGGCGTGAGCCACCCTGCCTGATCTGATATGGCTTTTAAAAGCACAGCCTCCAGCATCTCCTCTGAGAGTGAGGCTGAGGTTCTGTATCCTGCAGAGACCGCCTTGTCCATGCTAAACGGAGTGTGATTTACATCCAAATGTGGCTTCTTGCCCAAGGAAGGGCAGAGGATGCTGAACAGTTAAGGGGTTGCCCCAAAGGAGCAGTTTCTAAGAACAAAAGGAGGTAGGGCCAGTGGCCTTCCTGGAGGAGAAGTCTACCAGTTGAGTAAGAGCTGAAGACCCCATAGGGGCTAAGTGCTGTGAGTATGGCTTCCTTCAGCTGGGGCATGAAGCAAGGGTCCCTGGGAAAGGCTTGAGCCACCGTGTTCAAGGCCAAGTCAGCCAGCAGGAGAGTGGGTCGGTGGTGCCAGGGAGTATGGTAGGGCTCCAGGGAGGTGGGCTCCATGTGGAATTCCAGGACTGTCCTTCTCCTGAGAGCAGGGGCAGGAGGGCAGTGGCAGGAGCCTGTGAGGCAGCAGCAGGTTCTGTGTCTGGAGTAGGGTGACCCACTGGCCTTGTCAAAGGGCGCATCAGATGGTGGGGGACTTGACACGGAGGGACAGTGAGAAGCCGAGGGAAGGAGGAGGCCACAAGACCGCCGACGGGACATGCGAGCCTTGCCCAAAGTGCACATCCCCCGGGCAGGGCCCATTCTGTGGTTGGGCTGAGTGGACTGTGCTGGGGTCACACCTTGAAGCTGCAGGTGACACTAGGACAAGACCTCCTGCAGGTCATGTGTGTGCTTCCCAGAAACCAGCTTTACATGATCTTCAAAGCCAGTTCCTCCGCCTTCCTCTTGCTCACCAGGACCTCATGGCCCCACACTCACTTCCAACTCTAGGAGCCCAGAAACGGGAAGGCGGCCCGCGGCTGAGTCGGCTGGCTCTGCTCGGAGTTGCTGCTGTTTCTCATGCAACTGTCCGGCCCCAAGCGAGCACCTCTCCTTCCCTTCCTCCTTCCGTCCTCCGAAGCACCCTTTGAGATGTAACAAGACCAGCAACAATGACCACTGAAGAGCCTCTAGGGACAGATGCCCCAAACCTCCAGGAAAGGGCCTGGGGATCTGCACTGTAACAGGTATAGCTGGGCACAGTGGCTCACACCTATAATCTCAGCACTTTGGGAGGCCAAGGCGGGTAGATCGCTTGAGCCAAGGTGTTCCCGGTTAGCCTGGGGAACCTAGTGAGACTCATCTCTACAAAAAATACAAAAATTGGCCGGGCGCGGTGGCTCAAGCCTGTAATCCCAGCACTTTGGGAAGCCGAGATGGGTGGATCACGAGGTCAGGAGATCGAGACCATCCTGGCTAACACGGCGAAACCCCGTCTCTACTAAAAATAAAAAAAACTAGCTGGGCGAGGTGGCAGGCGCCTGTAGTCCCAGCTACTCAGGAGGCTGAGGCAGGAGAATGGCGTAAACCCGGGAGGCAGAACTTGCAGTGAGCTGAGATCCGGCCACTGCGCTCCAGCCTGGGCGACAGAGCGAGTCTCCGTCTCAAAAAAAAAAAACAAAAATTAGCTGGGTGTGGTGGTGCGTGCCTGTGGTACCAGCTACTAGGGAGGCTGAGGCTGGAGGATTACTGGAGCCCGGGAGGTTAAGACTGCAGTGAGCTATGATTGCACCACTGCACTCCAGCCTGGGTGACACAGCAAGTCCCTGTCTCAAAACAAAAAACAGCAAAAAACAGGAAAAACAGGTACAGCCCATGATTCCTGCTGCCAGGCCGGCTCCAGAAACACCTAGCACATCAACGATCGGTGACAAGGCAACCACTTGGTGCAGGAGTTTGGTTCTCTGCCTTTCCTCCCACCTCTCCTTCAGCAGCCCTGTTGGGGAGGGAAGGGCTGTTCTGTCCCTTTAGGGAAGCTGGGGCTGGAGAGGCTGGGGCTGCAGACGGATGCTGTTTCCAGGCCTGGGGTGACCATGACCACCAAGTCTCCAACGTGGTGCCCACTGCCAGCAGAAGCCCTCCCTGCCCTGACACAGGCCCCACACAGCTGCCAGCCATGGTCCTGGGCAGGCCCTCACGGAGAGCACTGGGCCTGCCAGCTGGCTTTCTCCCAGCCCCTGTGTCTGGCCCGGCAGCTCTTCCAGAATGACTGGCTGCTCGCCTCCCGCCCTCCTGCCCTGCCTGATACCTCCATCCCTTGTCTGTGTGGCACTGAACTGCATCTCTAAGTGCGACTAGGTGCACGAATGAGACCCCAAGACGGATAGACAGGATGGTCCAGGTGCCTGGACAGCTACTGCTGGGTGGGAAGGTCCTTTTCCCAGGGACCGGAAGGGCCTGCATTTCTCTCCCACAAGGAGCCAAGCCTGGAGCTTTGAGTTATGTCACCTGGAGCTTATTTAGTCCTCAGGACAATTCTGATGTAGTGACCCTGGTCTCCACCTTCCAGGTAAGGAAACCGAGTGATGGAGAGGCCAGGGGACTTGTCTGAGGTCACACAGGTAGCTGGTGGGAGCCTGGGTTCCTCCCAGGACACTCAGGGATGTCCTCGCAGGCACAAGGTGTTGAGTCAATCCTTGGGGCCTGTGGCAGGTTGAAATGTGTCCCCAAAAGACAGTTGAGATCCTAATTCCTGATACCTGTGAGTGTGACCTTATTTAGAAACAAAGTCTTTGCAAATGTAAACAAGTTAAGTTGGGATGGTCCTGGATTAGGGTCGGCCTTTAAGCCACTGACTGGGTTTTTGTTTTTTGCTTTTTGTTTTTGAGGCAGGGTCTTGTTTTGTTGCCCAGGCTGGAGTGCCAGTGGTGCGATCTTGGCTCACTGCAGACTCTGCCTCCTGGGCTCAGTGATCCTCACTTCAGCCTCGTGAGTAGCTGGGATCACAGGCACTCACCACCATGCCTGGTCAATTTTTGTAGAGATGGAGTTTTGCCACATTGCCCTGGCTTGTCTTGAACCCCTGGACTCCAGTTATCCACTCACCTCAGCCTCCCAAGGTGTTGGGATTACAAGCATGAGCCACTGCACCTGGCCATGACTGGTGTTCTTATAAGGAGAGAGAGATTTGGAGACAGAGGCCCACAAAAGGAAAATGGCCATGGGCGGGCAGAAGCAGAGATTGGAGCGATGTGGCCACAAGTTGAGGAATGTCCAGGACTGCTGGCATCACCAGAAACTGGGGGAGGCAAAAAGGACCCTCGCTGGGGCCTTTGGAGGAAGTGTAGCCCTGCTGCACGTGGGTGTTGGATTTCCAGCTCCCAGAACTGGGAAAGAAAGGGTTTCTGCTGTTGTAAACCACCCAGCTTGTTACAGCAGTCTCAGGAAAGTAAAACAGGATCTTTCCCAAGACGGACCCTATCTCTTGGGGACCCCTCTTTCCCAGGATGCACATGGCCTTGTAGACAGGTTAACCTGCCATCTCCCTCTGGCCTCTGCTGTTTTTCTCCTGCCCCTCATCCAGCCCTCCTCCTGCCCTCTGTGCCCTCCTTCCCATCTGTCCTTTAAGACACACTTGGATTCCCAGCTTTTCCAGTAAGCCTTCCCTGGCAGGCCCAGCTGGAAGTGACGGCCTATGGTTAACTGAGCAACTACAGTCTGCTCAATGAACTTGGCAACCAACCAAGTACTTCCTGGTGAACCTGAGCTTGTGGTAAGAGCCTGGGATCTAGAGTCAGAAAGCACAGGAAATCAGGACTCCTGCCCTGCCAGGAGTTCATGACCAAGGGTCAGTGCCCAAGGACTGCACAGGCTCCCTGCCATCCACACCTGGACTACACAGAGAGCCTCAGACCAGCTTCCAGTCAGTCCTGTCTTCCCACCATCAAGGACACAGCCAGAACGAGACATGTGCTTTGGAAAGCGGATTAAGACCAAGACCACGTAGCACCTTCCGACCTAAACTCACAGAGGCTGGGGGTGTTCCGGGTGCCAGGGACAGACAAAGCTCTGATCTCAAAGCAGTGCAGATGGGCAAAGAGCAAGGCAACCGAGATGGACGAGGGGTGAGGAAGACACTCGCTCAGGAGAGGGGCTTCTGAGTGACTTCGTAGGTGCTTGTTTAGAGTGGGTGCTTGGGACAGTCTCTTTGGGGACCAAGCTTAGATGTGACAATGGGAAGGAACCATGCCACGTCTGGGGAGGCACCCTCCAGGAAGAGGGAACAGAAAGTGTGAGGACCCTGCAGATCGAATGAGTTCCCCTTTGGGGATACAGAAGCAAGGGGCGGCGTCCGGAGCCTCCTGAACAGGAGGGAGAGGGTTCCGAGTTGAAACCAAGGAGGCAGGTTAGGGTCCCGGAGAGCCCTGTGGGAGTTTGGGTTCACTCCCAGCACCACGGGGAGCAGAGGAAAACACAGCTGAACTGAGGGCTGGTGTCTGGCCAGCACAGCGTGGGCCCGGTCACAGCTTCTGATCTGCCATTCTGAGGCCACATCTCTGAACCCTACCATCCACAGGGGAGGGGAAGTGGGTGCTAGGCCAGCTGCCCTCACCCTACTCCCTCACGCTTACACAGGGGCTGTGTGGATTTAAAAATTCATCTTAAAATTCTTTTTAACAGCAAGAATTGAGGACAGCTTAAAGAATGGGGAAGTGTAGGCTGGGGGTGGTGGCTCATGCCTGTAATCCCAGGACTTTGGGAGGCGGAGGCAGGTGGATCACTTGAGGTCAGGAGTTTGAGACCAGCCTGGCCAACATGGTGAAACCTGTTTCTACTAAAAATACAAAAATAGCCAGGCATGGTGGCTCGCGTCTGTAGTCCCAGCTACTTGGGAGGCTGAGGCAGGATAATCACTTGAACCCGGGAGGCAGAGGTTGCAGTGAGCCGAGATCGCACCACTGCACTCCAGCCCGGGCGACAGTGTAAGACTCTGTCTCAAAAAAAATGGGGAAGTGTAACAGGAATGCTGCTGGCCACCTCCACCAGCTGGGGTTCAGTTCAGCTGATGAAACGCCCAGGCCAGGGGAACAGCTGGTTCCTTGCGGCACCGGGTAGTGCCTATCCCCACGTATCATCTTTTCTATACTCATATTTAAGACCAAGTTTAATGGAGACCCAGCCCAGTTGCTGACGGAGAAGAGGTCACCATGGAATTAATTTTTCTGGGATCTTTAATAACTGGTAGTCTGAGTCACGGGGCACCCCACCCACCCCCTACCAACCTGGGTGCAGCAAAATGAAATTCACCAGATGGAGTGAGGCCACCACTCTCCCCGCCCCCCTTCACCCCGACCTGGGTGTAACAACAATCTTTGGCCCATCAACTGCTAAAGGGACTTTGTTGGCGGGGTGAGGTGGCTCATGCCTGTAATTCGAGCACTTTGGGAGGCCAAGGTGGGCGGATCACCTGAGGTCAGGAGTTTGAGACCAGCGTGGTCGACATGACAAAACTCTGCCTCTACTAAAAATACAAAAATTAGGCCGGGAGCGGTGGCTCAAGCCTGTAATCCCAGCACTTTGGGAGGCCGAGACGGGCGGATCACGAGGTCAGGAGATCGAGACCATCCTGGCTAACATTGTGAAATCCCGTCTCTACTAAAAAAAAAAAAAAAAAACAAAACAAAACTAGCCGGGCGAGGTGGCGGGCGCCTGTAGTCCCAGCTACTCGGGAGGCTGAGGCAGGAGAATGGCGTAAACCCGGGAGGCGGAGCTTGCAGTGTGAGATCCGGCCACTGCACTCCAGCCCGGGCGACAAAGCGAGACTCCGTCTCAAAAAAAAAAAAGAAAAAATACAAAAATTAGTCAGGTGTGGTGGTGCATCCCTGTAGTCCCAGCTACTCGGGAGGCTGAGGAGGCAGGAGAATTGCTTGAACCTGGGAGTCAGAGGTTGCAGTGAGCCAAGACTGTGCCACTGCACTGCAGCCTGGGCGATGCAGTGAAACTCCAACTCAAAAAAAAAAAAAAAAAAAAGGGCGTCCTTTGCCTTCTGGTCTCCTCCACTCCCTGAGAAGGGAGATCCCCAAGGGCATTTCAGCCCCATGGTGGGTCCTGCAGTGTCTCCGAGGCTGCTCAGACATTTTCCTCAGGGCTCCAGGCAAATAAAAGACATGTCCTCCTCACCTGTGCTAGTTCCTTGCAGCTGCCATTACAAAGAACCCCAAATTAGAGGACTTAGAACAACAGAAATGTCTTATCTCCCACTTCCAGAGTCTGAAGTCCAGGTGTGGGCAGGGCTCCCTCCAAACGCCCTCGTGAGGTGTCCTTTCCTGCCCCTTCCAGCGTCTGGTGGCTCCTGGTGGGGCAGGAGACCAGGGTCTGGAGGCAGGGAACTGCAGGTCAATTCCCGCTGACTTTCTAGAACTAAGTCAAAAGGAAAACCCCAACTTTCCATGCCCAAGTCACAAAAGAACCAGAGGCTACTCTCTTTGCACGGTGCCCCCTTTTCTGCGTGGCAGATGAAAAATGGAAGATACTTCTGTTTGGTCCCCTCCTGCAACCAATCAGGCTGGTCGTGGGCCAAGTCTTCGTTTGCATAAAAGTGTAACTTTGTAACTTCACTTCAGCTTCTGATTGGTCACAGGCCACTTACTTCATTTACATAGGGTGTACACCAAGTAACCAATGGGAAACCTCTAGAAGGTATTTAAACATCAGAAAATTCTGTATCCAGGTTCTTGAGCCACTTGCCCACTCTCATCCTGTGGAGTGTACTTCTGTTTCACCTCGGCTCACTGCAACCTCCATCTCCCAGGTTCAAGTGATTCTCCCTCCTCAGCCTCCCAAATAGTTGGGACTACAGGTGTGAGCGACCGTGACTGGTTAATTTTTGTATTTTTAGTAGAGACAGGGTTTTGCCATGTTGCCCAGGCTGCTCTTGAACTCCTGGCCTCATGTAATCCACCCGCCTTGGCCTCCCAAACTGTTGGGATTACAGGCGTGAGCCACCACACCCAGCTGCTTTTGTTGATTCATTCTTTCCTTGCTTTGTATGTGCGTTTTGTCCAATTCTTTGTTCAAGATGGACACCCTCCACTGGTAACACTGAGACTCCTCGGAGTTCCTTGGGTTGTGGACCCATTGCTCCTCTCTCTATCACCACATGGCCTTCTTATAAGGACACCAGTCGTAGGAATTAGGGTCCATTCTATTCTTTTTTTTTTTTTTTTTGAGACGGAGTCTCGCTCTGTGGCCCAGGCTGGAGTGCAGTGGCCGGATCTCAACTCACTGCAAGCTTCGCCTCCCGGGTTTACGCCATTCTCCTGACTCAGCCTCCCAAGTAGCTGGGACTACAGGCGCCCACGACGTTGCCTGGCTAGTTTTTTGTATTTTTTAGTAGAGACGGGGTTTCACCGTGTTAGCCAGGATGGTCTTGATCTCCTGACCTCGTGATCCGCCCGTCTCGGCCTCCCAAAGTGCTGGGATTACAGGCTTGAGCCACCGCACCCTGCCGGTCCATTCTATTCTTGAACGGCCCCATTGCCCCATCTTAACTAATTATATCTG
>NC_045434.1:215926233-215985324 GCF_002776525.5 Piliocolobus tephrosceles
CTTGAACGGCCCCATTGCCCCATCTTAACTAATTATATCTGTAATGACCCTATTTCCAAATAACGTCACATTCTTCTTCTTCTTCTTTTTTTTAAGACAGGGTCTCACTCTGTTGCCCAGGTTGGAGTGCAGTGGCACAAACAGGGCTCACTGCAGCGTTGAAGTCCTGGGCTCAAGTGATCCTCCTGCATCAGCCGCCTGTGTAGCTGGGACCACAGGCATGTCTCACCATGGCTGGCTAAGTTCTTGATTGTTTTTAGAGATGGGGTTTCGCCATGTTTACCAGGCTGCTTCTCAAAGTGCTGAGATTACAGGCATGAGCCACCACACCCAGCCTAATGTCATATTCTGAGGTTTAGGATGAATGTGAATTTTGGGGGTCTTGATTTAACCTACTAAACTCTCCTCCATCACAAATCCTGTCCACATTGGAGGGAGCTGAGGTTTCCCCCGAGTTTGGAGGATGGGGTCTGGCCCCTCCTGCGTCATCGTCTTGTGTCCTCCACCTTCCTCCCTCCAGCCTAGCCGCCTGGGCCTTCTCTTCGCTCCTCCAACTTAGACAGGCATCCATTCCAGACCCCTCTCCTCTTGGGCTGGAATGTTCTCCACATCTTTAGACGATCCCTCTCTCAGAGGGTTCCCCCTTGGCCTCCCTGGTCTCTCTTTATTGCATTGTCCTGCATTGCTGCCTTGGCCAGTGGCCACTGTTGGAACTTGTCTCTGTGCGAGCTCGCTGCTTCTCTGCCCCCCAAACCCCCCAGGCCATGGCTGCAGTGAGGGTGGGGACCTGGTTAATCTTGTTCATGCAGCAGCTCCAGGATCTGGCCCAGCGCCTGGTGCCAAGCAGACTCTCAATAAACATTTACTGAATAAACAAAAGGAATCAATGACTAGCCCATCATGAATGCACAGCGTCTCCTTCTTGAGAAATTTCCAGCAGAACAAGGAGGTCAGCTGTGGCCGAACTAGCGGACCCTTTGTCCTTCCTTTACAGCTGGATTTAGGATACAAAGCCTGAAAAACTCTGCCATCTAATGGACTCACAGGAGAAGTGTTTCGTTTCTTCAAATTACAACCACATATTCAAACAACGACAACCAGCCGCTCTGGCTGTCACCTGCTCATGGTGTGACCAAACACGCCGTCCACAGGAGAAAACGTTAAAGGAGCAGTCCCGGCCTGCACTCCACTCTGCAGAGAGCACGCAGATGATCCCTGGGGTCTGTCTCAGATGGAAGCCAGAGATTGAGTGTTGCCAGATAAAACACAGGACGCCCAGTTAAATTTGAAGTTCAGATAAACAATGAGGAGCTTTTTAGTACAAGTCATGTCCCAAATACTGCATGGAACATATTCATGCCAAAAAGTTACTCGCTATTTATCTGAACTTCAAATTTAACTGGCAACTCTACAAGGCCTGGGTGGGGAGGGTCCCCTTTGACTGACTGGCTCTCACAAGGGCATGTTCCTGAGAGGCACAGAAGATAAAAGCTGTCAATTTGCAATTGACAGGGATTTACACCAGCCAGAGAACGGCGGCTGGCAGAGCGCTGTCCGAGGTGCTGAATTCAAAGACAGGCACACTAAAAAGAAAGTCCTGTGGAGGTTCCAAGGGAATTCAGACCTTTGTGCCTATCATTTAGAGCAGGGGGCTCCAACACCCAGAAACACATTTTTCCCCCATGGAGAAATACCCCACACATTTTTATCCCATGGAGAATTTACCAAACTTTGTGTGTGTGTGTGTGTGACGGAGTCTCACTCTGTCACCCAGGCTGGAATGCAGTGGTGTGATCTCGGCTCACTGTAACCTTTGCCTCCCGGGTTCAAGCGATCCTCCTGCCTCAGCCTCCCCAGTAGCTAGGACTACAGGTGCGCTACCCCACACCCAGCTCATTTTTGTATTTTTAGTAGAGATGGGGTTTCACCATGTTGGCCAGGCTGGTCTTGAACTCCTGACCTCAAGTGACCTGCCTGCCTCGGCCTCCCAAAGTGCTGGGATTACAGGTGTGAGCCACTGAGCCTGGCCCCAAACTCTTAATAGGACTTATCTTTTGATAGGATAGTTCTATGGCACTTTCACTTCCTTTTTCTTTTTTTGAGACAGCGTCTCACTTTTTACGTTGTTGCTCAGGCTGGAGTGCAGTGGTGTGATCACAGCTCACTGCACCCTCAAACTCTTTGGGCTCAGGTAATCCTCCCACCTCAGCCTCCCAAGTAGCTGGGACTACAGGTGCATGGCACCATGCCTAACTAATTTCTTTGTATTTTGGGGTAGTGATGGGGTTTTGCCATGTTGCCTAGGCTGGTCTTGGACTTCTGGGCTCAAGCAATCCACCCACCTCGGCCTCCCAAAGTGCTGGGATTACAGGCATGAGCCACCATGCCTGGCCTCATTTTCTTCTTTTATACATTTTTGTTGTTGTTGAGATGGTGTCTCGCTCTTGTTGCCCATGCTGGAGTGCACTGGTGTGATCTCGGCTCAATGCAACCTCTGCCTCCTGAGTTCAAGCGATTCTCCTGCCTCAGTCTCCTGAGTAGCTGGGACTACAGGCGCGCCCCACTATGCCTGGCTAATTTTTGTATTTTTGGTAGGCAGTGTTTCACCAGGTTGGCCAGACTGGTCTCGAGCTCATGATCTCAGGTGATCCATCCGCTCCGCCTCCCCAAGTGCTGAGATTACAGGTGCAAGCCACCATGCCCGGCCCTTTATACATTTTATATGGCTGAAATCAGACTTCCCACCCCAACCCCCCTGCCCAGCCCTTACCGATACTTCATGCCTGTGCGCTGGGCGGTGCAGCCGTCCAGGGAGAGGCCGTGCATGTGGAGGAAGCTCTCCATGTTCCTGGCCTGGGCAGCCGCCCGCACCTCCCGCAGCCGCTGCAGTTCCAGCATGTCCGTCTGGCGGACGGGATGCAGGGCCCATTCAGAGTGGCACCTGCTGCTCACGCTCCGCAGACTCTCGCTGTACGTCATGGACAGCATGGTGCCGCCTGGCCTGGGAGCCGCCACTGTCCAGACGGTGATGAGTTAGACGGTGTGCCAATGCCCCGCGTGCCCCAGGCTGGATGGCTGGCCCTGGGGCAGGGGGCGGCTGCAGTGAAACATCCTCTAACTAGTGCCGCCACCAGGAGGTCTTGGTGTCTAGGAGTGGGACCCGGCCCCTGGATGTAGACGTCTCTTGGCATGAGATTCTCAGTCCGCAAAGCAGTGCTTGCCAGGAACTCTGGCTAAGCTGCCCTTTTCTGCCCCCTGCATCTGTGAGACAAGCACAGGCAAAGCTGCATTCCAGACAGGACAGCTGCACCCCAAGTGTCCAAATGAAAACGGGAGCACAGAGAGCATGCAGAGCCTGAGGCCCCCAAATGCTGAAGACCAGGGCTGATTTTCCGTGGTGACTGTGGTACCACATCACAGTGTTCTCTTGAAGTGGTTCCCAGGGTAAAGCTGTCCCTGGGAAAGCAGCACAGGGCACACCTGTTGCTGAAGTAAACTCTCCTGTAATTATGCCAGGGAGGCACCTCACCCCTGCATGCCAGGTGGCCCCAACCTGGGAAGGTCCTATTTGCTCCTAGCCTTGTAAAGGGAAATGCTATCTATATAACACATTCCCTGCTTGTTGAAAGCATCATTGCACTGCAGAGATCTTTGGGCTTCATGCTTTTTGCAAAAGAACAACCGAGCAGAATGCATTTAAGCAGGTTGCAGAGCAGAGTGGCCTGGGAAAATAGGCTTAGTTGGGACAGGGGAGTTTCAAAATTTCTATGTGAAGAACCATTGCTAAATAGTCAGCTGAAATGATGAACGCACATTCTTGGAAACTAAAAGCAATGTAAATGTCCATCGATAGGGAACTGGTTACCTAAGGGACAGTCCATCCACATAGTGGGAATTTGTGCTGCTATCAAGAATGAGGCGTCTCAACACACACTGATGTGCAGTGAGCCCTGAGAGATAGGGGACAATTAAAAGGCCAAGGGAGAAAGCATGCGTCCATCAACCACTGGTGTTAATTCACGTGCACAACAGTGAGTGGACCAGTGAGGGCAGCCTCGGGGCTGAGTCCTCACCCTGCAGAGTCTGTGACAGGGCAATGAGGACATGGAGGCAGGCTCAACACAAAGGAGGTCCCCAGTCCAGTGACCCTCACCCCACCTGACTGCAGCCTGGGCCATGGCCCAGGTAGACAGCACTGCAGCCCTGCGTCATTGCCAGAGAGAGAAGGTGCAGAGGGGAAGTCACCATTTCAGCTGGGTCAGCTGCACAGGGGGATCCTGGAACCTGGCCTGGGAACTGCAAAGGAACCAGCACTGTCCCCAACTTCTGCCCCAAGAGAGGAAAAGTTCGATTATCCCTGGGAAGGAGCTGGGAGGGCTATCCTGGGAGCTGAGACAGCTACAGAGGCTTTAGCATGGTCCTTGAAGGGGGCTGAGATGTCCTGGAGTTGCCCTAGGCTGGGCCTTTCCTGGGGTGAGCTCCAGGGGCCAAAGGAAGGACCCATGAGGGGCAGGAGTATGTGATGAGCCCCATGTACCAGGGTCCTTCCAGAATAGGTGACCAGCCTGCTGACCTTTCACTGCTCTGCCTATATGTGCACCCAGAGAGGGGGCCACCTCCAGGAGCCCCACAGCTGCCTCTTTCATGGAGGCTTCCCTGCAAGGATTTGCCTGTATCTTATTTGTAGGGACCATCATTCATGTCTGCCCTGTTGTGCCCAGCATGAGGCCTAGCTCAGAGCAGAGCCTACGAATGTCTGTTGCATGAACATGCAATTGAGGTAGGGAAGGTGGGCTCAGAGAAGAGCGAAAGAGAGACTAGCCGGCAAGAAGCCCCCGAGGAGCCCCTCCAGGGAGATGGTAGCAGTGTCCACACAGGCCTTGGCCCCACCACCCTGGTCAGGGCTGGATGGCTCCCTCCCCAAAAGCAGGCAGCCAGCTGTCCTCAGGGAGCCTGCCGTGCTGGTCACTCACAGCCTGCACCTCTGTCTGATGGGCATGGCTCCCGGGGGGCCTGTGCTTCCCATCCTACTCTCCACCCCACGCACACCATGCCACGTGCCTCTTTCCTGCTGCGATCTGTCTCCACTACGCTCGCCATCATCCACCTTGCAGATTCCTTTCTAGCTGTCCTGTGTGCTGAATTCACTCCCCTGAAGGTTGGGTCCAGGAGGGTAGGGACCCTTCTGCCTCCTGCCACTGCTGCCCGCTCAGTGCCCATAGGAGCGCCCCTGGTGCATAGAGGAGGGGCTCAGATACTTGTAGAACAGAAACCAAGGCCCAGGCTTCTAAAGGCCAACCAGGGCTATACCTGGGCATTTCCTGGCAGTGCCGGGACAGCAGCTGGCGGGGACATAACTGGCTTCCTGCTTCAGGCCCAGGGGCTCTTTGCAGGTCGCCCTCTCTTGCTGGCAGGTTCCCACGCCAGGAGTTGCATTCACCACTGCTCATTTCTACACTGCGAGGGATGGTGGCTGTTGGACCTCTGCATGCTAAAGCAGGCAGGTGCCCTGGCATGGAAAACCCTCTGCCTTCTGGGAGAATCGCTCTGGAGGGCAGAGAGGCCCGGACTCCAGGAGAGGTTCATCTTAGGAAATGAGGCCCTTGGCACCCACAGACAGCAGCACCAGCTTCCCCTCCCTGCCTACTGGCCGGCCACTCCCTTCCCTCCATGCGCGCGGCAGGCAGCTGCTTCTGAGGTGGCTGTGTGGCCGGCTGCCAGCCTTGTGTGGGGCAAATGGGGGCCAACCCTTGCTTTCCTGAGGTCTGTGTTTAGAAAGAAGGTTAGCTGGGCAGGCTGCAGCTGCAGGGCTCTTTCTGAAAGGCAGGACTAGCCTCAGACGTGCAAGTTCCCTGCCTGGACCGACCAGGCTGAGATCAATAGTCATTAGCTTTCAAGACATTACTCATGAAAAGCAACCCAGATCTGGTTTGGCTCTGGAAATACAGCCAAGGCCCTGGGGTGGGAGGACAGGGTGGCTGAGTGCCCAGCTGGGACAGGGACAGCTCTGGTTGTCACCTGCCCATAGTGTGACCCAGGCAGGCACCTTGACCGCGCCTGGCCTCAGCCTCCACATCTGTGAGGTGGGCTGGGCACAGGCCTGTTGTACCAGGCTGCTATGGGCTGCGTGAGATGAGGCTTTGGACAACTGGGTGGGAGTTGGTGATGCAGCAGGGAGCGAGTCTCTTGGGGGGGCGTGGGATAAGACACCAATTATGATGAATGCTGTGGAGAGAAAAATCCAGCAGCAGGGGCTAGCAGGCAGGGCAGGAAGGAACTTGTGGCCATAGGCTTGAGTGAGAGGAGTGAGCCACACAGACACCAAATCTCCCTAGAAAATGCTTAAGGGGAGAGAATACAGATGCGAATAATCGCCCCCTACCCAGCAAGATGGTGGAGGGCCGAGTGTGGGGATGTGGGTGGGAGAAGCGAGAGAGGGCAGGAAAGACTGGGTTTTGTGGCCAGGACTTACAGGGCATCCCTCTCTGTCAGGGCCCGCTTGCAATCTTTCCTTAGAGCTCATCTCGCAGCCCTGGGAGCAGGCCTGCAGGTGGGGGCCCTGCGGCATGGAGGGAGCCCAGAGCCTCTTGCTGCGAGCTTGTCCCCATGGTGCCAGGGCAGGGCTTGGGCCAGGGAACTTGTGGGCATAGAAATGGCAGCCTTTGGCATGGGGTGGAGGGGTGAGGAGCAGGGCTGGTGCCATGAGGGGTCCATGGCCGCTGGATTCCCCTGAAGGTTGGGTCCAGGAGGGCAAGGACCCTTCTGCTTGCTGCCATTGCCCCCTGCCCAGTGCCCATGGGAGTGTCCCACGCACAGAGGAGGGGCTCAGATACTTGTAGAACAGTAACCAAGACCCAGGCTCCAAAAGGCCAATCAGAGCTATACCTGGGCCTTTCCCAGCAGTGCCAGGCAGCCATTGATGGGGGCGGGGCTGGCTTCCTACCTCAGACCCAGCGGCTCTCTGCAGGTCGCCCTCTCTTGTGTAGGGGAGGGGGCTCCCATGCCAGAACTTGCATCCTTCTGCACAGTGGGGGCTCCCTGTGGTCCTGAAGGGTCATGACTCTGGGAGGGCTGCTCCGGGGGAAGAAGGATGAGAGTAGGCAGAAGGCAAAGGGGCTCTGCCCGTTACCAGTGGTGCTTGGGGACAGAGGACAAAGGCCAGCTCCTCTGGACTCCCTCACACTGGGGCTCTATTTTGGGCTTTTGCTGAAGGAGACTCTAGCAGCGTTAGGTCTTTGGATGAAGGGGCCTCAGTAAGACTGCAGGGAGGAGGGAGCAGCCCCACTGTCGGGCTCCTGCCTCAGGGTCCCCACTTCTCCTGTGCTCAAGAGCACAGTGACCGTGACTTCTGATTCAAAATATCCCAGATCCCGGCCGCTTTCCAAAGTGAGGGTCTCTGAGCCCTGACACTCCCTCACCACCCTGGTACCAAGAAATACGAGCCCCTCCTCAATAGCCACTGCTAATTACGTGGCACCTACAGGTTCTTTCCTGGGCTGGGCCTGCCTTGTGCAAATCTATTCTTGTAGATCAGGGGCCCAGGGGAATTCATGTGAATTAACACTGTGACATGGAAAAATGCAAGGAAGATGTTAACCTCATGAAGTCAGGAGGAATCACTACCTCCCCCCAGACTCCTCTACCTGGAATTTCTGAATTGTTCTGTTTACTGAAAGCCAACAAAGCATACATCATAAGACTGAGAAGGAATCCTGAGCGTCTCTTCTGAATGGTGACACCTGTCCAGAGAGCAGAGAGCCCAGCCAAAGTTCTCCAAAGCGGAAATGGAAGGGGAGCTGCTACCATTCCGGGGTGCGGCTCTACAACGCACGGCATTGCATCAGTGCAAACAGAATGATTTTCGCTCAAGGACAATCAGCAAACCGAGGCCCCAACAAGCAGCCCCCGGCTCCCTCGGCACGTGCTTCCTGCATAGACAATTCAGACAAGACCAAACCTCCCCGACAGTGCTCTGGGCAAAACCGGAAAATGCTGAATCTTAATCAACGGTGAACACAGCAAGGTACAAGCTAGACACCCGTGTCTCCCGCAGACGGGAAAACAGCGAAAACAGTCAGCCTTGGGCAGGTCTGGGCTGTGCGCAGGGCTCAAGCGAGAGGTGTTGCCTGGCTGAAACCCACCGCCCACCACCCCGTCCATCACCGTCATTCCAAGTTTACCTCAGGCTGGCTCTTTTCTGAGGTCTTCTGCTTTGAAAAAATGTAGAGGGTCTAATTCCAGATCAGACAAAACCACCCCAAAATATTGTCTCCTCTGTTTTCATTCCTGCGGACGCGTGCCCCCAAGCGGCGTCTCCCCTAGGAGGGTAGCAGCTGCATCCAGTCCTGGGGCTGAAGGGAGGACTCACCTGCCTTCGTGGGGGCGTCTGTTCGTTAAAAAAGCCACAGTCTAGTTTATCAGGGATCACCAGACGCTCTAAGGATCTGGCACGGCGGCTTTTTCATTAGGGAGTGTCACTGCAGGACGTCAGAAGCAATTGGTGAATGAGATGAGTCCCACCAGGTTCGAGTTTTGAGGCAGCGAGTCCATTAGTTCTATTAGGGCGTTTTCATCTCAGCGAAAGAGGCTGAATTATTCACGAGTGCCTCTTCCCCTAAAAGCTCGGGAAGTGCAGTTCTGTGCTGCAACCTGGCAAGGCTGACTCCTGGTGCATGGGGTTGGGGTGCAGCCCAAGGTGCGGGGGGGGGGGGGGGGGTCCTGCCAGTCCCTCAGGCCTACCCTTGCTGCCTCCATCATCCCCATGTGCCAGAAACACAAACCCTTGGGCCCACAGGTTGAAAGGGGCAGGCCTTGCCCTTTGGTATCTGAGTGCGGGACACAGAGCCTGTGGCTTCCACACATCAGTCAGATCTGAACTGTGTCTGCAGCAGGGGAGCCAGGGGCCCAGTGGTATGGGACCACCACCCACAGCCAAGGGGGTCTGGAGAGGTCTCTGCTCAACACACGCAGATGCTCCTCGTCTCCTCTGGGGACGCACCCCAGATTGGCATATCTGATACTGCCAGTACCTATAAATGGCAGGAAAGTCCCAGAATCTGCTATTTGGACTCCACACTGCCACTCGCTCGAGGGAGGGACACAGGAGCCCTTCTCCACGGCACATGTCCTGACCTGGGGTTTGGGAAACGCTTTGAGACCACGCCAAACCAGGCTGAGCTCCAGGATGAGGCTAAGTGCTGAGCCCCAACCCCAGGGTCGTGACCCCCTGGGGTCACTGTGTGTCACAGGATGCCAGCAAAGTCCCAGCGTGACATCATCTTCCGGCTGAGAAAGCGCGCCAGTGAATGTGGGATTTTGAATGGAGGCGGAACCGTCTCCCCCACGACAAATGAGCAAACAGTGGTAGCTGCCACGGGGGAAGGTGGGGGACAGGAAATCAGTGCCCCAGACACAGTGTCGAAGATAAATGAAGTCGGAGGCTGGGAGAGGACGTGGAGTCTGGAGGTGTCTGGCTGCGGGTGACTAGCTGGGAAGGCCTTGGCAATTGAAATGGTTTGTCCCCAAAGGCCCAAGCCCACTCTGTCAGTTCCCCACATGTCGCCCAGGTCGGGGGGGCCTGTGTCTCACTACTGGGTGGTGGCTGCAGCCTAATGTGCTCCGAATGAGGCCCTCTCCTTCCCCTTCCCTGGGTCCACTGCTGCTCTCTGTCCCTCTCTGTCTCAGCACCTGCCCATCAGTGGTCAAGCCCTGTGGACGTGGCTTCTGACATCCTTTCCTCAGGCCGTGCACCCCTTCATTCTCTCTCCATGCAGTTCCTGGAGCTCAGCCGTCCTGCACCTTTCCTGGACACTGTCTGGTCTCCTTGCATTAGCCTCTCTCTTCCCTGTCTTACTCCCTGCTATCAGGCTTCCTTCCTAGAGCAGATCTGTGACCCCTGCCCTGCTCAAACACCATAGATGGCTCCCCAGTGCCCTCTGAGTTCATCCGAGCCCCTCTGCTAGGCATTCGAGGCCCCCCACCAACATCCCCCTCTCCAGCCTGCCTCTCTTTATTCTCCATCATGTCCCTGATGGCCCAGGCTGGGTAACTGTTGCTTCCTGTTCTCTGTGCACACTTCTGAGCTGTAGCTCAGGCTGTTGTATCGACTGAAATGCGCTTCCCAGCTTCTGTGGTGAATCCTGTCCAGCCTTCAAGGTCCAGATTCAAGCCCCTGCTGCCTTCTCCACGAAGCCTTCCTGGCTCTCGGCTGGCTGTGGCCCCTCCTTTCTCAAACCCCAAAGGCTCTCTGGGCTTCTCCTAGGACGTGCTTTGCCTTCTGGAGATCATTGGAGCTATTTGAGACTTGGGGTACATGGAAGTATTGCTCCCAATCCTTCGCTCCTCTCTGTACTCATGCCCTTTGCCATGTGACTTCATAGCTCCTCCCACTGGTGGGGGCAATATATTTCCAGCCCCTTGACTTTGGGCTGGTTCATGAGACTGACTTTGGTCAAAAGCGTGTGAGCAGAGGTGACAGCGCTCCGACCCCAACCACAGGCCTTAAGAGACCCTGCATGTTTCTGCTTTTCCTCTGGTACTTTTGCCACGGGAAGGACATGCCTGGGATAGGCCCCAGTTAAGGACGGGAAGATGGAGGACATGAGGATTCAACTTGCAGCCTGGAGACAAACCCAGCCGAGCCAGCTTAGATGAGCTGCCTGGTCAACCAGCAGACACAGGAGCAAGGAAGAGATGCCGACTGCTGTGTGGCACTGAGTTTTGGAGCTGTTTGTTATGCAGCATTTGGTGGACAGCTGATTGGCACAGTGTCCTACGTCGATTCCTTGCCTGGGAGCTGCATGGGGGCAGGGCACGTGCCTCGAACGCCTCTGCCCTGTGAGAGGGCCAGGCCTAAGTAACTGAAAGAACCATCCAACAGGCATGTTTAGTGGCATGCTTGAAGTGATGAGGTGCCCTACTAGGAGTGGCCCCCAGCCTGTTAACAAACAAAGACCCTAGCCCTTAGAGGTTATCTCCAGACCCCCCACAATAGACACCCAAGTGACCCCCTGGATATCCAAGGGGTACGATGGCCAGAGCCTGTGGGCACCGAAATTGGGGCTGAGAGCCCAGAGGGTGAGCTTCCGCGCTTCCCCTGGGGCCGGGCAGGCCACCTGGAAATGAAGGTTCTCATGCACAGTGTTCCCAGGGGCTGGACAACATGCTGAGGCTGTGGGGTTCTGAGGGCCGTGAGTGGGCTGGAAGGCTCTCACTTGGTCACACTGGACAATTTACTTGGCCCCTCCTGGGGCCAGGCCCTTGGAGCTGGCTGGTCTGTACCCGTGGGCAGGCCTTTTGAGCTGGCAGATCTGCACCTGGGATTTTCCTGCCTGCTCTTCGGACCTCCCCCCTTCCCTTCTGAGGACTGAGGCTGCCCCAGGCTCCCTGAGGATGCAGTTCAGGTACACGTTGCATTTCACTGATGAAATCCCCTGGGATGAGTGGTGTACATTTGTTAGGATGTGTTACACCATGCATACATACATCATAATGCAAACATTTCACCCAGGAAAAGCATGTGCAAGCCCGAGTTCAGATTTAACTATTTTAGGCAAAATCTTATCTACCAAAATTTCAGTAGGATCAAAGAGTTGGCCATGTCTTTAGAGCTTCCCGTAAGGAGCAGGACCTCCCAGGAGGCACTGAAGGCGTGGCACAGATCACTCTGAGCATCTAGGTCTATGGTCCCCGTCAGAGGCGCTAAGGCTGGCAATGGCCTGGGGCAGGGGCAGAGAGAGAAGAGCCACATGGAAATACATTGCCATCCCCCTGCCCACTGCCTGGTGCATTGACAACGACCCCCAAAGCCCTGTCACCAGGTGTCCGGGTCCAAATAGAGAGACCTCCCGGCCTGACCGCCAAGATGCAGCAATGCATACCAGCGACCTACTGCCAGAAGCCGTGCCGATTCCCTCAACAGTCCCAAGGCACGGGGAGGCTGCTGCCCGCGGGCTCCAAGCAGCCCTGACATTTTACTTCCTAGGGTTGGAGGCTGCACCAAGAACATGCATCCCCTGCGTTACAGGTGAGGGAGAGGCAGCCCAGGGGGAGGAATGGGTCTCCCTGAGAGCACCCTGTGGGGCCCTAAGCCTGGCATCTTGATGCCACGTCCCGCTGGGCATGGTCTCTTGCCAGGTGAATGTGCCCGGTTTGTTAATTCACCAACAGAGAAACACATCAGAAAGATGTCACTAATCAAGTCATATCAGTACTGCACACTCCCAAGCAGGCATTAACCCTCAATGAGCCTGAGGAGCTCTGTGAGTTCCAGATCAGCTCAAACCCACAGGCAAAGGGGGAACGGATGGGCTTGCCACGTCCTGTACTCTGATAACGGAAGCAGCACAAGTCGGCGACCACAGGAAGGCGTCTCCCGCACTGCCTGATGAGTGAAGCTTTAACGGTAGATTTGGCTGAGAGCTTGGCAGTCATCAAAAGCCCATTTGCTCAAATCAAAGCAAACTTCTGGCAGATCAACACATACAATTAACCTGACTTCGCATTTTCCATCAGGACATTGCACAGTGTCCTGTGGGGGTAGGCACAGAGGGTGACGAGCAGAGCCTGGGGGTCTTAGGGGGCTTTGGCTTCACAGAAAACACCAGCACACCCTGCTCGGTAAGGGTGCAGTCCTCCCACCCACTCCTTGGCCTTCGGCTCGCTGGGTTTTAGGGAGAATGAAGACTCATTACCTGTAAAACTGGAGCTGTCTTTTGGGACTCCCATACCGAGTACTTCGGACAGCAATGGAGGAAAGAGAAAAAGGAGAAAGGGAGAGAAGAGAGAGAGTCCATAGTTGGCATCAACCCCAGCAGGTGCAGGTCAGAAAGCACCACCACCGTCCCGTGCCCCCGGGCCCCCACCAGCCGCCTGCTCAGGGCAGTCTCTGAGGATGCACGTCGGGTGCCAAATGCTCTGCAGCAGCGCCACCTGGTGGCCATGGGCAGAGAGCCGGAGCCAGTTTTCTGGACACCAAGGGCTCCTTCCATGCCAGGCCCTGTTTTCCGTGGTGAACCTCCGGGTGAGGGTTGGTTTGGATTGCACGTGCTTCAGGACTTGCTTTGCAATATGCTTGTGGGCAATGGCTCAAAACCCTCCAACCCAGACGTGCAGAGAGCCCGCGTGCTGGCAAGCCCGCACGTGCTTGCTGGGCTCTTTTTAGGACAGACACTGCCTTTCCCTGTGGCTGTCACAGACATGGGCTCTGGCTCATGCCCCAATGATTATCTGGAAAGGTCTGGCTGCCCAAGACCAATGGGCTGCTGGGGTACTGCCTGTGCCTGCATCTTTCATGGGTTCTGTGCTCTGTCCCCAGAGGCTCAGCTCTCACGGAACGCCCTCCGCAGCTAGCTAGCACTGCCGTTCAGCGCTGTTTATGGTGCAGACAGAAACACCCGGGGCTGCAAGCGGAAGTGAGTTCCACAAGGAGGTGGTCAGGGTGCCCTGGGAACATCTGGTTGTCCCCACTCCCTCCGGTGTTGGGAAACCGGTAGACACGGTTCCCCAAAGGCCTGCAAGGTCGTGATCCTCGCTCAGGGGAAACTGGCGGGGCCACAGGGCCCGTGATGTATAAAGTGGGAGGAACAGAATGCTGGGGTTGGCCCTGCACTCACTGTCGGGCCTCTCTGTTAAGCTCAAACGAGATATTTCGGAAGGGTCGGGGACAAGAAAGGAGTCTGCTCTGGCTCAAACCCCCTGGAAAAGTTTTGCTTTTTCTTTCCTACCTGGGTTTTTAAAGCCCCTGCTCCTTTCTTGGAGAAAACGCTCACCGGCGTGCACCTCGAAACCCGTGGAAGGCAGAAGCCTGTGGGCCCTGCTTGGGCCCTTCCTCCTCCAGAGGGGAGGACGGTGGCCTTGGGAACCCCTCCTGGAGGCAGGACTGACCCTGGGAGGGGGCCTGAGTGAGGGGGTGGGAGGTCACCTGTAGATCATCCCGGGGGAGCCCGTCTGCCGCAGGGAGAGCCGAGCCGGGGAGCCCGTCGTTGATTCTGGATACATGGAGCCAGCCTCACTTGTTCAGATCTGCTGGGTTTTTTACAGTGGGAAAATTCTGGAAGGAAAGCAAAATAAGGGAGGGGAAGAGGGTGGTGGTTAAAAAAGATCAACCAGGTTCGGCCAGGAGACTCTGGGATCACAAAGGCCTAGGAGACTGTCTGGGTTCAGGGT
Source organism: Piliocolobus tephrosceles (assembly GCF_002776525.5). Taxonomy (NCBI): domain Eukaryota; kingdom Metazoa; phylum Chordata; class Mammalia; order Primates; family Cercopithecidae; genus Piliocolobus; species Piliocolobus tephrosceles. The sequence continues at coordinate 215,940,400 of NC_045434.1, forward strand.
ATCGGGGAGCTCCTCAGCAGACAGACAGACAGACAGGCAGACAGACAGCAGGCAGGCAGGCCCATGGGCTCAGGAGGGACTGGAGAGCAGGTGACAGCTGTGAGAAGCGTTTCCACAGTTCATCACTCCACATTCCCACCCTACATGTCACGGGGGTCCTTCCATACCAGCCCAGCTGTTGTTCTGAAGCCACAGGTATAGGTTCTGCTGCTCACACGGTGCAGAAGAGACCGCCCAGGGGGCATCTGTGCACTTTCTGAGCTCCTGAGTGCACTGCTGTCCCCCAGGGTCATCGCTGACACTGTCCCTTGCCCTGACTCGAGCCCAGTGCAGCTTTCTGGTGCTGCCACTGAGCTCCTAAGTCAGGCAGCTTGTCAGATGCCACTGATGTCCGCAGCTCCTGGGATTTCTGCCCTTGGGCAGCCCCTGCCCTGGAGTGTGGGCTGGACCTAGCAAGCCGCTTCTAACCAGCAGAACATGGCAAAGGTAATGGCAAGACTGTCACTTCTGTCTGGCTACAGACTGTCCGTCCTGGCTCTGATGAAGCAAGCTGTGGTGCTGGAGAGGCCCGTGGGGCTGGAACTGAGGGCAGCTTCCGGCCCACAGCTGGTGAGAAGCTGAGCCCTCAGCCCAACAGCCCAAGGAAAGGAGTCCTTCAAACGAACAAGGGAGCCTGGAGGTGGATCCTTTCCTACCAGAGGTTTCCAAGGCGAGCCCAGTCCTGGCCAGCACCTCGACTGCAGCTCAGCAGTCCCAAAACAGCAGACCCAGCCCTGCCCTGCCCCAACACCCGACCCACAGGAACCAGGAGATCACCTTCTGGGCGGTTTGAAGATGCAGGGTTTGTGAAGAGCTGTTACAGCAGCATTGATAATGAGCATGGCTGCCAATATCCAGCCGTCCACCCACCTCTCCGGCTTCCACCCTTGGGTTGAGCCACTGCTGTCTTTCACCTGAACTCCTGGGTCCCCTCCCAGTGGCTCCCCCCACCGCCTCCTGAACCCTCTCAGCCCTGCACGCCTTGCTCCACCCGGCTGGCTGCTGGCTTGGGGCTTCTATTTCCAAAGCGAATCTGGTCCCATGCTCTTTCCTCCCTCTCCCAGGCACTGCCCCCCAGGACCCTACGCTCTGCCACCTGGCCCTCAGCCCAGGCCCCTGGCCTTCCCAGCAGGCTGAGCTCACATCGTCTGTGGACCCTTGTACTTGCGGCTCCTTCTACTGACTGCACCCTTGCTGCAGTGCTTCTCAGCGCCATGAGCCCTGACTGTGAGGCTCACGGGTCCCTGCCTCTCCCTAGCCAACACCATGCCCTTGCTGCCTGCACATGGGTCTGTGGTGCTCCAGTTCCCTCTCTGGGGGGGGTGCATTCCAGGAGGGCAGTGGTTCTGTGGGTCTTGCTTGCTGCCGCACCCCCATGCCTGGAACAGGGCTCGGCTCCTGGAAGGACAAAGGACCCCTGATCCAAACTAATGTGGTCCCGCACCCACGGGCAAAGGGATGGCCTGGGCTCAAAACATAGCCCCGCCCGTCCACAGCAACCCATGAAATTGGTGGGAAACCTGACACTTAGCCAAGCGGTGGATTGGCTTTGTTTTTCCCCCTCTTCTTTTTCCCCAGAACAGTGACCTCCTGTCACCAGGGAGCCGGCTTCCTCGGAAGAAAACCAAGTAAGGGAGGGGATTCACAAACAGCCTCTGTCCCTGGGGTCCAGGCAGCGCAGGTCTAGGTCTCCCTAATCACGGAGGTCTCCTCTGAGTGAGCAGTGAGAGCCCATGTGTAGACCTGCTGGTAAAATGGGACCAGCCTGGAATACTAGCACTTTGGGAGGCCGAGGCAGGTGGATCGCTTGGGCACAGGAGTTTGAGAGCAGCCTGGGCAACATAGAGACTTTTTTTTGTAGAGACTCGATCTCCACAAAAAAATAAAAAAATTAGGTGGGCATGGTGGTGCATGTCTATAATCCCAGTTACTCAGGAGGCTGAGGTGGGAGGATCGCTTGAGCCTGGGAGGTCGAGGCTGCAGTGAGCCACGATCGTGCCACTGCACTCCAGCCTGGGCGATCCTGTTTCAAGTAAACCAAAATGAAAACCAAAAACAAAGATAGAAGATGCAGAGAAGATCCAGCACCATGCTAACCTCAGAGGAAGTGGTGGGGCTTGGTGACGATCCCCTGGAGTTTTATTCTTAAAGACCCTCATTCAGGCCAGGCATGGTGGATCACGCCTGTAATCCCAGAGCTTTGAGAGGCCAAGGCTGGTTACCTGGCTTTGGGGTGACTGAATCCCTGCAGTACTGGGGGGCTGGAGGGGCCGCAAGGGCAGCCTCTCTTTGAGCCCATTTGCAGGTCACACATTTTGCTCTTAGATGACTCAGAGGCAGGAAATCAAATAATCTCACTAAAGTCGTTAAAAAACCGTCGTTAAACTCCTAAAGATGCTGTGCTTTTGATCAGAGGACAGTGCATTTCTTCATGCACGGAACACTGGCTGAGCCCTCCTGCTGTGGGAGGCTGCCCCATAAGCAGTGGAGCTCCTGCCCCTCCCCTGAGTAGCTGAGGGACGTGGACAGGAAACCAAGGCTGCGGAGTGGAGGGTCCTGCTGAGAGCAGAGTCGTCTCCACAGCCCGTCCCCAGGGAGCCCTCATGGAGGCTGCATAAGCAAATATGGCCCATAGGAGGCAGGATGTCCTCACACAGGCTTGCAGAAGGGGCTGGGGGCTGGGATGCCTGTGCCTTTCACAGGGTGTGTAGCCCACCCCACACCTCACTCTTTCTTGGGTCTAGCTGCTGAGCTAACTTCCAGAATTCCGGAATCACAAACTCAACTTGGGTTGGAAACAGTGCAGGGACTGAGTCACTGGTTCCATGAATGTGGGGTGGGGTCCAAGAATCTGCATTTCTCATAAGTCCCGGGTAACGCTGATGCTGCAGGCCCAGGGACCACGCTTTGAAGACCCCTGGCCTGGAAGTGAGGTCGAGGGCCAGGAGTCTAAGCAGGCCAGAGCCAGCCTGCTGCCTATTTTTGTAAATAAAGTTTTATTGGAACACCTCCATGTCCATTTGTTTATGAATCTTCTCAGGCTGCTTTTCAGCTCCAAGGGCAGGGCTGAGGAGCTGCAATAGACTGGCTGGCTGGCAAAGCCTAAATTATTTACTACCCGGTCCTTTACAGAAAGAGTCTGTGGACACCTGCTCTACGCCATCCTCTCTCCCAGGCTCAGGGGACACCTCGCAGCTCCTCCCTTCCCACCCCACCCTCAGCTGCCACTGCTGCTTCCCAGACCCCTGAGGAAACACAAGCAACCAGAAGCCACCTTCCCCAGACAGGGACGCGATCCGTGCTCAAAGCCGCCTTCCTTCCTTCCTGTGGTTACCCAGTGAACCGGCTCCACAGTGTCCATGGCCACGTGGCCACCCCCAGCCCCACACCCACTCAATCCCATTCCTCCTTCTTCAGGAGGCATTGCCAGCTGCATCCAATGAGTTATTTCTCTCATCTCCAAAGAAAACAAAAAGCACAGTTTCTATTTGTGTGTGTGTGTGTGTGTGTGTGTGTGTTTTGAGACAGAGTCTCACTCTGTCGCCCAGGCTGGAGTGCAGTGGCGTGCTCTCGGCTCACTGCAACCTCTGCCTCCCGGGTTCAAGTGATTCTCATGCCTCAGCCTCCCGAGTAGCTGGGATTACAGACGTGCGCCACCATGCCTCGCTAATTTTTGTATTTTTAGTAGAGACAGGGTTTCACCATGTTGGCCAGGCTGGTCTTGAACTCCCGACCTCAAGTGATCCACCCGCCTCGGCCTCTCTAAGTGCTGGGATCACAGGCATGAGCCATCTCATTTGGCCTAAAAAGCACAGTTTCTTAGACCCACTTTCTTTTCCACTGTTTCTCGCCTTCCATTCACAAGAAAATTCCTCAAAAAGTTTTCCTTCAATTGTCTGCGATTCCTCTCCTTCTTCCAGCTCATAAACTGTCTCCAATCAGCCTCTGCCCTCACCACTCCATGGGAGCAGCACTTGCCAAGGTCGCGGTAACCTCTTCATTGCTAGGTCCAGTGGTGCCCATCGTATCAGGGCGACAGAGGTGCTGCCTGCAGCTTCCCCAGCTCCCGGGACTCCATGCCCCCCTCCCATCCCTCCAGCCACCCCTTTTCAGTCTCCTGGGCTTCTTCCTGCTCCTCTCTGTCCTCCAGTGGCTGCCCTTGTTCAGGCCTTGAACCTCTTCTTTTCCATCCCCATGAAACCCCTCAGATTCTTGCCCATCTCATGGCTCTGAACCCTGTCGTTATGCTGCAGACTCCACCCTGTGAACCCCAGAGCTGTTTATTCCCTGCCTATGTGGCTCAGTTATGAGGGTGGGGAATGTGTGCCTCGGATTCCCGAGTCAGACACTGAGCTCCCGACTGCCCTCACCCCCAGCCCAGTTCTTCCCAGGGTGGTCTCAGCTGAGTAAAGAGCTCCCCACCCTCCCAGGTGTCAGTCCCACCCCCGGGAGTCACCCTGATTCCTCCCTTCTTCCCATGTCCCGCCTCCCACATCCAATCCAGCCCTGGGCCAGGGGCCCGTGTCTCTCCCTGTCTTCTCCCAGGCCCAGGCCACCACTGGCTCTCGTGCTGCTCCTCCCAGCGTTCCCTGCGCCCACCTCCACCCCAACTGGCCGACTCTATGCAGCCAGGGTGATCCTCCCAGAACATAAGTCAGATTACGTCATTGCTTTGCTCCAAACCTTCCAACAGCTTCCATTCCATTCAGAGCCAAAGTCCAATCTCAACAGTCGGTCCACAACCTTTCTAGCCACATCCCCCTGCTGAGTCCCTCACACACTGGCCCCTGCCACACTGTCTCCCTGGGGGTCTGTGAACCCAGCAGACAGATTCACTCCCACCTCAGGGCTTCATGCACTCCCCCTCCTCCCGCCCGAATTCAACTTCTGACCACCACGGTCTGCCTGAGTCCCCTCCCACGTTTGCCTCTTTACGCCAAGGTCACCTTCTCGTGGAGGTCTTCCCTGGACACCTCCCTCACATCGCAGTCCCCGTCTCCCCCATGCTCCGTGGTCCTTCCCCTGGGCTGTTTCTCCCCACGCCTGTCACCTGCTCACAGGCCTTCTCCTCCACCTACTCGTCTCGTTTATGCCGTCTGCCCACCAAGATGCCGGCTTCGGGAAAGCAGGGAGATTTGTCTGCTGGTTCCCAGCTGTGCCTGGCACCTAGTAGACACGGAACAGGTATTTGTTGAGTGAACGAATGAGTGGGTGGATGCCTCCGTGACCCAGCCTGCTGAAGGCTGGAGCAGAGAGAGCACTGGAGAGGCAGCTGGGGCTCGCGGTCTGCGTTACTGCAGGAGCATGGCCCACGGCGCTGGGGACGGGCTCGCATGTGGAACAAGGGCAGCTTTCTCCGGAGGGTGCAATGCCCACTGTGTCCAGTGGGGGTGCTCAGGGCAGCTCCAGGTGCAGGGACAAGTGGCACCGCTGGTCACTCTGGGGGAGGCGTCCCTAGGAGGCCACCTGTTCCACTCCCCCACCTCTGGACTCCGAGAAGTGTTGACCCGAGGTCAGGCTGTATCTGTGCTAGCAGCCAGCTCGCCAGCCTGCAGCGACAGGCGGGAACTGTACGCCGTTTGATGACCACTTTACAAGGAACTGCAGGCCACGAACACAGCCTCTGTGTCATTCCTCACCAGGGTTCCACCACCTTTGCCACCTCACAGGGGAGGAAGGGATGGTGAGATTTCCCCACAGCCCCTGCTTTACATTTCAGGATGTAAGACACACAGAGGCAGAGCCCAGAGTCCACCTTCTCGAGCTGCAGACGCCACTGTCCAATCAGGAGCGACTGTATCTGCCAAGCAGCCAATCCCTGTGGAGCCAACATCCTAAGGGGGATGCTCTGAGTTCCACGCTGGCGCAGTGGCTCCTTCAGCGCAGAGGGAGGCAGACACGGCTAAGCTGGGTGGCCCCGGGCTCCCTGACACCGCCAGGACTTGGGAGAACAGGCTTCAGAAACCGCTTGCCAACACACCAGACCCAAGAGGGGAGCCTAGCAGCTGATGGGGTGCAGGGCCCAGGGTCCATGCAGAGAGCCCACAGGCTAGGTCCCTCCCATCAGCTCCACTTCCACTTGGTCTGTGTGTGACCTGGAGCAAATCTTCTGGATTTAGATTTGGAGAAACTGCAGCATGGAGCATTTACACAGGCCTGCCCAACTTCTCATGGAGCAAAGAGAAGCAAGATGTGAAAATGCTTGGAGCCCAGGAAGGAATCCGGTCATTAAATCCTAGCTCTTCCCCTTTACGTGGTTGGCTGACAAAGACAGGGGACCTAGGAAGGTCGGGAGGCTCCCTCTATGGGCATTTTCTTTCTTCCTACCAACTTACTACTTTGAAAACTTTCAAACCTCATAAAAGTGGAAATAATTAGAATAGCAGTAAATACTCTTCATCCCAATCACACACCAATTGTTTACCTCTTGTCTCACTTGCATGCATTCCCGCTCCTCTCCTTCCCTTTTCCTCTCCCTCCACGCACATACGCACACACACGCACATGTATACATGCACAGGCATACACATGCACACACACCCACATGCACACAGGCACACATGCAATGCACATGCACACATATGTACACATGCACACACACCCACACACATGCAAACATACGCACACACCCACATGCACACATGCGCACACACCTACATGCGCACACATTTTCTCTGAACTGTCTGAAAGTGCGTTGCAATCCCCTGAGCTCCACCCCTCAATATCCCAGCACTCATGTGAGAGTTTTGTCTTAACCACACCACCAGCACTGTACTGTACCTAAGATATTTAGTTCAATATCGCCTGATCCTCTACTGGGTGTTCCCAATTATTCCAAAATAACTCCTACAGCTTTACAAAAATCTGGGATCCATTCAAGGCTCACAAATGGCGTTGGTTATTCCTCTCTCTTCTCTCTCAATCTAGAAGCAACCCCCCATTTTTTTCATTTTTGTTTTTTATGACACTGACCTTTTTTGAAAAGTTCAGGTCATCTGTCCTGCAGACAGTCCCTCGGTTTGGATTTGTCTGACTGCAGTTTTGGGATTCAATTTAGCTGAACCTTTGTGGGGAGGTCTTGTCCTTCTCATGCATCCAGGAAGGGGCGAAAAAACGAGTTTGCCCATCAGGACAAGACCAGGTCTGGTCATTTGGTTAAGGTGGTGTCTGCCAGGGCACAGCTCGTTCTTTCTTTTCCTTCCCTTCCTTCCCTTTCCTTCCTTTCCTTCTCTTTCTTTTCTCTTCTTTTGTTTTGTTTTCTTTCTTTTTCTTTGACGGAGTCTTGCTCTGTTGCCCAGGCTGGACTGCAGTGGCATGATCTCGGCTCACTGCAACCTCTGCCTCCTGGGTTCAAGCAATTCTCCTGCCTCAGCCTCCCAAGTAGCTGGGACTACAGGTGTGTACCACCATGCCCAGCTAATTCTTGTATTTTTAGTACAGATGAGGTTTCACCTTGTTGGCCAGGATGGTCTCGATCTCTTGATCTCATGATCTGCCCACCTCGGCCTCCCACAGTGCTGGGATTACAGGCATGAGGCACTGCACCCGGCCACAGCTCTTTCTTTTTTTCGTGATTAACCAGAAATCACACGGAAGGTTCTTGAAGGCTGTGTGAATATTTGGTTCCCCTATGACCCCTAAGTGGAGGTGCTTTCTCAACTGTAGTTTTTCTAGAAAGGCCAAATATGTTGCCAGTTTGGGCTCTGAATGCAGAGTTGGTGAGAGAATAGGAAGCTGAGTTTATTTAAACACAGAAAGGAATCCTGGGGGTCTTGAACTGTCATCAAAGCCACAGCCCCAGGAAGGCATCGCTGGTGAGACTCTTTCAGGGACTGATGGAAAGCCCACAGGGCCCCTTTATGGGACTCTGGCTCCTGGGGCAAGCCTGGGTCATGAGATTTAGGGCCAGCAGTTTCCTCCCCATGCTGCCCCATGCCCGTCTCTCTTTCTTTCCTTTTTGAGACAGGGTCTTGCTCTGTTCCCCAGGCTGGAGTGCAGTGGCATGATCACGGCTCACTGCAGCCCTGACCCATGGGGCTCAAGGGATCCTTCCACCTCAGCCTCCCAATTAGCTGGGATCACAGATGTGCATGGCTGAGCCTGGCTAATTTTTGTATTATTATTCTTATTTTTTATAAAGATAAGGCTTTACTCTGCAGCCCAGGCTGGTCTCAAACTCCTGGGCTCAAGCCATCCTCCCGCTTCAGTCTCCCAAAGGGTTGAGATCATAGGCGTGAGCCACTGCATCCGGCTTTTTTGGAAAAGGTGGACCCATACATGATTCTAGGCAAGGACACACAAGGAAGAGCAGCCCCAGACTAAATGGATAAATGAAGCAAAACTCCCTGGGGCACAGCCAACCAAGGCAAGGACCTCTCCTGGAGCCTCAGTTTCCTCATCTGCAGAATGGAGGCCTAGGACAATTTCTCTGTTGACGCTAACGGTAAATGACTATTATTTTGGGGCCAAATGTGCCCTGGGGGGTCTGAGTAGGAGCTCTGGGGGCACTGTCTCTGATTCCTTCAACCTCAGTGTCAAAGATGGAATCTGTACCCTGCCAGAGCCACTTGAACTGCTTGCATGAGCTGGGAAGAAGTCAGTGCACCCAGGTGAGAGGAAATAAATGAATGGCTTAAGCCAAGAAACCACAAAGGAAGATTAGGACTGAGCCCAGGAGTCAAGGACAGAGACACAAAATAATAGAAGACACTTTCTGATTTGACCTGGTGTGGGGACAACCTGTTATGGTTACCCACATGTTCTGGTTGAGGGAGCTGGGAGCTGGCACCTGATTTACATAGGGAGGGCATGAGGGTATGGGAGGTGGAGTTACTGACCCCCAATGCCTCACTTCTCCCAGCATCCATGTCCTTTGCTGTGTGACTTTGCCGCCTCTCCCAACACACACACACCTACACACACATACAAACATACCCACTCACAGACATACACACACCTACACATACACACACACACAGAAACATACACACATGTCTACACACAAACATACGTACACGCCTACACACATACATACATATACACAAACACACACACACCCCTATACACGTACATACATACATATACACATACCTACACACACACCACACATACCTACACACATACACATACACACATACCTACACACGTACACACATATAGACATACACATGTACACACATATACACACATATGCACACACACATATACACAAATACGCAAAAAGACAGACGTACATATGCACGCGTGCGTGCACACACACACACACACATTAGAGGGGTGAATTCCTGGCCTTGCCCTCCTGTGCAGCCATGTGACTTGCTTTAGTAACTGGAAGGTGAGCAGATGCTTCAGTCACAGGAGACTTGCCCCTGAGCCTCTGCCATCATCATGGGACACACACGCCCCAGTCCACCCTGCTACATACGCAAGAGCCACCCCACCTAGACCAGACAACCCCAGCTTCTCTGTGACGTGGAACCACCAGCTGCCCCATGAGTACATGATAAATAAATGCTTGCTGTAGCCGCCAGCAGCATCATTATATAGAATTCACCTTAGCACTGAACCCCAGGGCTCCAGGGAGCAAGTTCTGCTTTGCTTTAATCTCCAGGGTCATACTTATAAACACTGAATTAGAAGTCCGGTGGGTACCTGGAAACCTACTTCCAGGTCCTGCAAAAGGCAGTATCTGTCTCTTTATTGTAGATTCTGGTGTACAAAACATTTGAGCTGGCTGGAACTTTCCTTTAGTGAGAAGTCTTGATCCAAAGTCAGTACTTTGAGGCTGGAGAGGATCTCTCTCTAAGCTGAAATCTTACCATTGTGGACTGCACATGCTCCTATCTTCTTTGGGAGCTGGTTGATGACATTATTCCAACCTCTTTGGGTGACTGAGGCGATCAGTCTGGGCTCCTAGGAAGGAGGTTAGGCCCTCAGTGGTTTGGATCTGGGCTTTGGAGTTGGCGCTGACTGGAGTCCTCACTCTGCCATGTGCTGGTCTATGACTTTGGGCAATTCACTCAGGCTTCCCTGTGTTAGTTTCTCCATCTGTAAAATGGGAATGATAACGAGGGAGGACTCAGTGTGCTAACAGGTAGGGGTGTGCCGTGGGAGCCGCAGGAGCTGGGACTAGCTTGTGCCCTGCCCTGATGTCACATCAGGCACAGGTGCAGGGAAGGCTCTGGCCCCAGGTCTGGGAGTGCCTCCTGGGGAGTCACTGACCACAGCTGCTTCCTGGACATCTGTGCCATCTGCATGACGGCAGGTGAAGCTGCTCTTGTACGGTGCACCCCGGGCAGTGGTCTTACCGGGAAAATCAGTGTTTGAGGGTCCTCAGCCTTGCTACAACGCCTGCTCTTCTGGCTGCTGGTCTCCTTGGCTGTCAGGAGGCTTCTCTGTCTTTTCCACTTTCCCGGAAAAGGCTCACCTTTTTTTTTTTTTTTTTTTGAGATGGAGTCTCCTCAATTGCCCAGGCTGGAGTGCAGTGGTGTTATCTTGGCTCACTGCAACCTCTGCCTCCTGGGTTCAAGCAATTCTGCCTCAGCCTCCTGAGTAGCTGGGACTACAGGTGCGCACTGCCACACCCAGCTAATTTTTTTTGTATTTTTAGTAGAGATGGGGTTTCACCATGTTGGCCAGGATGATCTTGATCTCTTGACCTTGTGATCCGCCCGCCTCAGCCTCTATAAAAGTGAAGGCTCATCTTTTATAGATGTGACCAGCCACGCCCAAGTGTGAGCCCCCACCTCAGGGTGTCACGGTGGGACCTGTGGCACTTAGGCTTTCTGTGGCTGTGTCCAAATTCTGAATCATCCTGGAAGCGCAAAGCTTCCAGAAGACTGGTCTGCAGAACCCTGAGGTCTTCAGAATGATGACCTTGTATTCCTTATCTGTCTGCCAGGCGACTCAGACTCACAGCTTTCAAAAGGCCAACCCTGATACAATGGGGACAGTGGACACCAGGAGGCGGGGTCCCTGGAGGCCATCCTGGAGGTCAGTGACGCAACACCAACAATGGACTGTCCCCCAGATTCATCTCTGTACCCACATCCCGTAAGACTGCTGGGGGTCAGCTCCTCCCGGCAGGGAGCTTCATCTCTTTCCTTCATGGATGTGTCCCCGCACCCAGAGTGGCCACCAGCATGTGGTAATGCCCAGTGAACATCGCCGAAGGGATGGAGAGAGCGGGGCTGTTCCGGGCTGGGTGTGATGTCCTGGGTGTCTTCTGGAAGGCCTCGGGGCAAAGACTCCAGCAGCTGCTTGTTGAACTTATGTTATTTTGTATGTTGCTTCTGGAACCCTGGAGGTCCCCCACGCCAAGCCACCGAAGTATCTGCCATGACTACTGTGTAACACAAAACCACGTTCTGTTTGTTCTGCAGGCCAGAGCCTGGAGGAGCCACGGCGGTGACTGTGCTTCCAGCGGAGACAGGAAGAGGTGTGCAACTGCTCAAAACCGCATGACACAGAAGGGCACTTACACAACACACACTTCCCCTCTCACCCAGAAGCAGGCGCCCAACAGGAGCCCAATCCTTCCCTGAGTGGGATCTGATGGCAGAGGGTTGATGCTGCAACAAAGGCAGGTGCTGACTCTGAGTGCACTAGGGGTCATGACCCTAGGGGGTCGTCGGCCTGGGGGGTCATGCTGGGGGCCTGGCAGAAAGGCCCCCTTATCATAAGGAAGCCCCAGAGGGTGGGCAGGGGTTGGGAGGTCAACATAACCCAGTTCCCCGACAGCTCCATCCAGACTTTGGCTCAGATGCAGCCAAAGAAATGCAACAAGAACTGTGCAAACCTCACTAGAGATTGGAGATCCCAGTCAGGATTCCCTGTGTTTGTCACGGAGAAACCTCAGTCTCTCCTCCAATCTCCTGAGGCCTGAGCCAAGGGGACCAGTGGCACAGTGACAGATATCACATAGTTCAGGCAACAGCAGAAGCATCGGGACCTAACCACGGTGCCCAAGGTCATGACTGCCAAATGGAGCCTTTGATGGTACATCACGTCAACGCCTCAGTAACAATTTTCAAGAAGATCACAGGCTAGAAAGTTCAGTCTCTTCAAAGCAACGTTCAATGCCTGTTCCCCGATTACAAACACCACAGGTCTAGACTTTTGCAAGAACAGTTCACATTCACATCTAATCAATGCTGCAATGAACAAAAAATAGACCACAGCCAAAAAATTCACGTGCCTGCCCTAGCTCCATCCTGCCTCTCAGTGACCACAGGTGGAAGGTACGGTGCCGTGCAGGGCCGCTCACCTGGTACTAGGTGGCGCGGACCCCCAGCACAGCATAGACGGCGCGACTGGCAGTGAGTCAGGGCTGCCGCAAGCTGCTCACTCAGTAGCTGGCTGGGCCTGTCCCCTGCAGAGGCAGCAGGAACCTTCAATGGTTCGGAGTCCCCATAGCTGCCCGCCCAGGCCCCTGGCCTCCCCCCTTCAGCTATACACACACACACACACACACACACTAATGTGTCCCCCAGGAGGCTTACAGCCTCCTCCCTCCATGACCACACCCTGCACCCATATCCTGCCCAGGGGAAGTGGAGGAAGCAAGCGAGAGGGGATGCAGGCAGCCATCACCAAGAAGCCCTTTGCCCTCCCCTCCGGGACAGTGACCTCAGGGCTGTGCAAGGGGCTGCAGGGTGGGGAAGGGGTCCGAGGGGTCTTCATCCCCCACCACTGCCCTGTGCTCAGCCCGAAGGATGAGGGGAGAGAGGAGGGACTGGGGACCCATACCATCCACGTTCAAGGCAGGGGCCTTTGCGCCTTCCACTCAGAGATGGGAATCCCCAGGCCAAGGCTTCCCCGGAGAGAGCAGACAAGATGGGCAGGGCTCTCCCCCTGCAGAGGGACAGAGGTGGTCCCAGGGCCTCTCCATCTCCCGGCTTCTCCCTCAACATCGCCCCAGGGATGAAAGCAGAAGCCAGTGGAGAATGTGCAGCAGTCAGACATCTCTGCTAGGTGCCAGGCCCACTCTGCTCAGCAGCAGCAACAGGAAGCAGTGAAGGGCTGGGCTGTATTGGGCAGAGTGTCTTTGGGGTCAGCTCACCCCAGGCTGAGGCCAATCCCGAGGGGGACACGTGGGGCTCAGGGGCTCAGGCTGGCACAATTAACCCTGGACATTATGGGGGCACCTAAGCCCTGCTCAGGGAGCTGGGGTTGCCCACCCATCAGATAGAAAACCCATCCTGAAAAACCGGATCCCCTGAGCACCCCAGGTACCTGCTCCTGAACGGGAACAACCGGAGACAAGGCCATTTTCCGAGCACTCAAGGGAACGCCAGGTCACACATCTGCTGCAAAGCACGCGCCTTGGGACCACAGCACCCAACAGGAAGTTGGTGCAGTGCGTGCCAGAGCCATGCACTGTCGCCGCAGGGCCAAGAAGGCATGGGGTGCCGGGGCGTGGCCTTTGCTCTCAGGCATGCCTAGCGCGTGACCCAGGTGGGAGGGCCCGACACCCCAACCTTCCTGGCTGAGCAGCAGCCAGATGCGGCAGGAGGCAGGTGGAGGACAGGGAGCAGGTGGCTGTGAGGAGGCAGCCCGGGCCTGTCCCCTAGCAGCCCCTCCGGAGTAGGAGTCAGACCTTCCCTGTCGGCCCAGGAGCCCCTTTCTCAGGGCAGGGGGTTCTGGTGATGTTGAAGAGCTCCCCTCGCTGCTGCCGACTGTGCGCCAGGATCGGCTGCCCACCTTTTACCTGAGTTCCCTCATCTGATCTTCCCTGCTGCCCTGGGAAGGGGTACTGCTGTCCACCATGCCACAGGTGACAACACGGAGGGTCCGAGAACCCTGGACTCAGGGCTGGCTGACTCCAAAGTGCATTCTGAGCTGTGTACTGCTGAGAAGCCGAGGGCAGTCTCTGCCACTCCATCTCTCATCTCTCTGCCAGGACACAGAGGGGGCAGCCACCTTGAGGGGACAGGCGGCCCTGGGGAGGATGGGCCAGAGGTAAGAGCACCCTCTGCGGGGGTTTTTCTCCCTCCCTGTGGCCTCTCCCTGCTCTGCCATTCCTTCCTGGGGAGGCCCCTCCTCCCTCCCATGCCAGCTGCTGAGCCTGGGGCCAGGCTCTCTGGTGACTCACTCTGGGGACAGCCCAAGCTCTTCGGGGTGCCAGGCAAAGGGAGGACTTGGGTGGAACGTGCCATCTCCCGTGGTGCTGGCCACCTGCACTGTGTTGAGTCCCTGGTCCCAGGCCACCCCCGTGTGATTCCAGGAGGGAGGCTGGCACCTCCTCTCCTGGCGTGGGCACACAGCTCTGAAGCCTACACCAGGGGAGCTGCTGTGTGTTCCCGGCAGGATAAAGATAAAGACCATGGCGAGGGGAGGTAGAAAGAGGAAAAGGAAGGGAAAATAAAATAGTCTGGGTGCTCAGAAAGAAAGCAGAGGTGTTGAGAGATAAACAGGAGGGAGAAGGGAGAAGGGAGAAGGAGGAAGGCGAACAAATGGGAAAACGAAAAACAGAGAGAGGCGCCATGAGCTGGGGGACAGCGACCCATGTTGAGCCAGCTTTGGGCCTTGCCCCTAGCCCTGGCCGCGACATGGTTTTTACAGATGGGGAAATCGAGGCCCAAGAATATTAAAGAACATCCAAGGTCGCTTGGTGAAATTAGTGGCAAAGCTGGAACCACAGCCTCGGTGTGTCCAGCTCCAAATCGGGGTTCTTTCCTCACACACACCTTGACCTGCCGCCCTGGAGCCCCCCATGGACCTCTGGCTCTGGACAGGCCTCCCAGAGCCAGAGAACAGCCGTTATCCTCGTGGCCCCCACCACAGAGATGTTGCCCGGACTCTGTGGGTCTCCAAACACAGACTGTATTCACGGCTATCACAGACCACAGCTGCTGATGCTGCATCTCACAAGCAAAGGTAAAAGTTGGAAGCTGTGAAAGTAACCTCACTGGCTGCTTTGCAGTTTCAGACACAGCGGACCAGCCCTCAAACCTCAGCTTCATCCCTGGCTCTTAAAAACAAATTGTATTTTCAGATACTTGCCAACTCATTCTTAAAAAAGTTTCTTTGGACCAGGAAGGCAGGTGACTGGTAAATGCTGAGTGGCAGTAAGAGATACTTCATTTAAAAGACACTATTGGCTGGGTGCGGTGGCTCACACCTGGAGCTGGAAGCCAAGGTGGGAGGACTGCTTGAGGTCAGGAGTTTGAGACCAGTCTGGGCAACACAGTGAGACCCAATCTCTAACACAAAATTTAAAAATTAGCCAGGCAGCTGGGCGTGGTGTCTCACACCTGTAATGCCAGAAAGTTGGGAGGCCGAGGCGGGTGGATCACCTGAGGTCAGGAGTTCGAGACCAGCCTGACCAACATGGTGAAACCCTGTCTCTACCAAAAATACAAAAATTAGCTGGGCGTGGTGGTGGGCACCTGTAATCCGCTACTCAAGAGACTGAGGCATGAGAATCACTTGAACCCAGAAGGCAGAGGTTGCAGTGAGCCTAGATTGTGCCATTGCACTCCAGCCTGGGCAACAAGAGTGACACTTTCCATCTCAAAAAAAAAAAAAAAAAAAAATTAGGCATGGTGGTGCATGCCAGTGGTCGCATCAATTTAGGAGGCTGAGGTGGGAGGATCCCTTCAGCCCAGGAGTTTGAGGTTACAGTGAGCTATGATCATGCCACTGGGACTCCAGCCTGGGCAACATAACAAGATCCAGCTCTATAAATAAATAGATAGGTAAATAAAAATAGAAGGTACTATCAACAGTAATAAGGCAACCCAGAGTGAGTGAAAATACTTGCAAATCACGTATCTGATAAGGAATTAATATCCGGAATACATAGAGAACAAAATTCAACAGAAAACCAAACAGCCCAATTACAAAAATGGCAAAGGATTTGAATAGATACTTCTCCAAAGACAAGACACAAATGGCTAATAAACATATTAAAAGATGCTCAACATCAGTAACCATTAAGGAAAGGCAAATCAAAACCACAATGAGATACCACCTCACAGCCATTAGGATGGCTGCTATAAAAAAGCCCAGAATAATAAGGGTTGGCAAGATGTGGATAAATGGGGACCCTGTGCACTATTGGTGGGAATGTAAAATGGTACAGCCACTGTGGAAAACAGTATGGCTGTTCTTTTAAAACTAAAAATCGAATCACTATATGATCTAGCAGTTCCACTTCTGGTGATATACCCTAAATAATTGCAAACAGGGTCTCAAAGGGGTATTTGTACCTGTGTGTTCATAGCAGCATGATTTGCAATAGCTAAAACACAGAAACAACCCATGTCCACTGATGGATAAAAAGATACTCAAAGGCTGAACATGGTGGCTGCCTGTAATCCCAGCACTTTGGGAGGCTGACGCAGACAGATCACCTGAGGTCAGGAGTTCGAGACCAGCCTGGCCAACATGGCGAAACCCCGTCTCTACTAAAAATACAATATTAGCTGGGTGTCATGGCAGGCAACTGTAATCCCAGCTGCTCAGGAGGCTGAGGCATGACAATCACTTGAACCCAGGAGGCAGGGGTTGCAGTGAGCCAAGATCGTGCCACTGCACTCACTGCACTCCAGCCTGGGTGACAGAGCGAGACCCTGTCTAAAAAAAAAGAGAGAGAGATAAGCAAAATGTGGCACATACATGCAATGCAATGGAACATCCCTCAGTCATACAAAGGAAGGAAATGCTGACATACGGTACAACATGGACACGTCTCGAGATCATTCTGCTAGGTAAAATAAGCCAGTCACAAAATGACAAATACCGTACAATTCCAATTATCTGAGGTCCCTAGAGTAGTCATGCACATAGAGACAGAAAGTAGAATGGTGGTCCGCAGACGCAGGGGAGGGGGAATGGGGAGTTCCAGTTTAATGGGACAGAATTTCCATTTGGGAGAATAAAAAGGCTCTGGAGATGGATGGTGGTAATGGTAGTGCATATATTATGAATGCACTTAATACCACTGAACTGTACACTCAATACCACTGAGCTGTACACTCAATACCACTGAACTGTACACTCAATACCACTGAACTGTACACTCAATACCACTGAACCGTACACTCAACACCACTGAACCATACCCTCAGTACCGCTGCACTTTACCCTCAATACCACTGAACTATACCCTCAATACCACTGAACCATACCCTCAATACCACTGAACTATACACTCAATACCATTGAATTGTATACTTAATACCACTAAACTGTACACTTTAAAGTGGTTAAGATGGCACATTTTACATGTACTTTTACCACAATAGAAAAAACTGGGAAAAAAGAAAAAGAAACTTCTGCATCATGGAGTCAACAGCAGCTCCACATTTGGGTGTACGCGTTTAAGTCAAATACTTAAGATGGATCAATAAACATGGCACATGGTGGCTCATACCTGTACTCTCAGCAATTTGGGAGCTCGTGGTGGGTGGATTGCTTGAGCCCAGGAATTTAAGACCAGCCTGGGCAACATGGAGAAACCCTGTCTCTACAAAAAATAAAACAAAAAAATTAGCTGGGCATTGTGTGCACCTGTAGTCCAGGCTACTTCAGAGGCTGAGGCAGGAGGATGGCTTGAGCCTGGAAGGTCGAGGCTGCAGTAAGCTGTGATTATGCCACTGTACTTCAGCTGGGTGACAGAATGAGACCCTGTCTCAAAAAAAATATATGAAAATAAAAATTTTAGGCCGGGCGCAGTGGCTCATGCCTGTAATCCCAGCACTTTGGAAGGCCAAGGTGGGCGGATCACGAGGTCAGGAGATTGAGACCATCCTGTAACACGGTGAAACCCCGGCTCTACTAAAAATACAAAAAATTAGCCGGGCGAGGTGGCGGGCACCTGTAGTCCCAGCTACTCGGGAGGCTGAGGCAGGAGAATGGCGTGAACCCAGGAGGTGGAGCTTGCAGTGAGCTGAGATGCGCCACTCCTTCTCAAAAAAAAAAAGAAAAAGAAAAAGAAAAATTTTAGACTGGGCGTGGTGGCCTTACAGGTTTACAGGTGGGATTCCACGCCTGTAATCCCAACACTTTGGGAGGCCGAGGCGGGTGGATCACCTGAGGTCAGGAGTTCGAGACCAGCCTGGCCAACATGGTGAAACCCCATCTCTACACAAAAATTACCCAGACATGGTGGTGGGCCCTTGTAATCCCAGCTACTCATGAGGCTGACCAGGAGAATCACTTGAACCCCAGAGGCGGAGGTTGCAGTGAGCCAAGATTACACCATCGCACTCCAGCCTGGGTGACAGAGCGAGATTCTCAAAAATAAATAAATAATACAAATAAAAAATTTAAAAATGTGGTAGATACGGTTGCCGGCTGGCCCAGCTGTTACCTATGACCCCTATATTTCCTGAATTTTCTTCCAGCTGGGGTGGCCTCCCGAGTCCTGGAGGGTGGGGCTTCGGGAAAGTTCTGCTTGGAAAGGGACACAATCCTGGTGCGTTCTTGTCATGGAAGAGGCTGAGTATCCAGGCCTGCTTCTGTTTTCAGCAGGGGTGGTGCTGGGGGCATCTCAGGCCGGATCCGGGGCAGGAGGTGGCAGTCTGAGAGGCTGAGGTGGGAGACTGTACTGCAGCAGGTGGTCCTGAACACAGAATGAAATCCCGAGCCAGCCCTGTCTGGGGACCACCAAAACTCTCCTCCAGCTTAATGGGGACCTCACAGTGGTTCTCCTTCTAACTTCTAGTTATTTCTACAACATAAGGATCAACTACTGAATCAATCTGCTTTGATGCAACTTCATTCCTCTGGGCCAGGACTGTGGGGAGGGGGCACATCCCCCAAGATAACTAGGTTCACAGGTTGTGAAACCTCCGAGCATGCAGAGATGGGATCCCAGGTGCGGGGCTCCGGGGGATGCACGACCCCCTCCGCAAGATCGCCACATTATGGGTCTCCCTGCCTCCACCTGTGGGAAACTCTAGGCAGATCATCCCACTGGGGACAACTGAAATAACGACATGATCCTTTGCATGTTGATGGGAAACCAGCTTCCTCATCACTTTGACCTGCTGGGCTTGCTCTGCCCTCTGAAGACTGACAACCAAGTGAGTCCCTCTGTCTAGAACAATCCCTGGAGCATCTGAGGACAGCCGCTTTAGTTCACCCCATCTACAACCGGGCCCTTTGTTCTCGTGAGCAATCCTTGCTTCTTTCCCTCCTTCCACACAAGGTTTCTGACTTAAACCCATCAATGTAATTTTGGCTGACGCTGTGCAACGCGTGCCACACATGGGCTGTGATGCTGGACCCTCGCCAAACCTTATAGGTCGGCCTTGGGGCGGTGCTGTACCATTGAAGATGCTGAGGTCGAGGCCGCCAAGCTGGGCTTTGGAGAGCAGGAAGTCCGGTGCTCCAGTGCCCAACTTGAGAGCCTTAATTAGTCATCATTCAGCAGTTTCTCTGAAACATCAGCAACCTGCCACCCTCTTTTAATGGCGTTTCTGTTTGCCACATCCTTCCTAAAATGACAGAGGAACCCAGAACCTGAGCAGCATTGCACGCCGGCTGGCCAGCAGAGTGCAGCATGACGGCTTCCCTCCTTGCTCCAGGACAGGGGTTGGCAAACTGCTGCGCCAGCCTGTCACCTGTGTTTGTGCAGACTTGAGCTAAGAATAGTTTTTATAGTTTTATTTAACTCATTTAATTTTTTTTTTTTTTGAGAAGGGAACTTGCTCTGTTGCCCAGGCTGGAGTGCAGTGGCATGATCACAGCTCACTGCAGCCTTGAACTCCCGGGCTCAAGGGAGCCGTCTGCCTCAGCCTCCCAAGTAGCTGGAACTATATGTGTGTGCCACCACCTCCGGCTAATTTTAAAATTTTTCTGTAGAGACAGAGTCTTGCTATGTTGTCCAGGCTGGTCTCAGATTCCTGGCCTTACACTGTCCTCTTGCCTTAGCCTCCCAAAGTGCTGGGATTACAGGTGTGAACCACTGTGCGAAGTCAAATTTTTACAGTTTTAAATGAAAGAAAACCAAAAGAAGAATAACATTTCATAACACACAAAATTTATATAAAGTTCCAATCTCAGCATCCATAAATAAAGTTTTATTGGCATGCAGCCAAGCTATCTTGTTATCTTAGTGAGCTTGGGGCTGCCATAACAAAATATCACAACCTGGGTGGCTTAAACAACAGACATTTCTGTCTCACGGTGCTGGAGGCTGGTAAATCCAACATCAGGGTCCTGGCTGATGGGGTTCTGGGTGAGGGCTCTCTCTTGCCTTGTAGACACAATTCCTTCCTGCTGTTCCACACAGAGTAGGGAGGGAGCTCTGGTCTTTTCTTCTTCTTACCAAGGCACTAGTGCTGTCATGAGGCCCCTACCCCAAAATGACAAAAAAATTAGCTGGGCGTCGTGGTGCATACCTGTGGTCCCAGCTACTTGGGATGCTGAGGTTGGAGGATCGCTTGAGCCCAGGAGGTTCAGGCTGCAGTGAGCCATAATCATGCCACTGCACTCCAGCCTGGGCAACAGAGCAAGACCCGAGCTTATCTAAACCTTATCACCTCCCAGGTCCCACCTCTTAATGCCATCACATTGAGGATCAGGGCTGCAGCTATCAATCTTGGGGGACAGAAACATTCAGTACACAGCACCTATTTACATATTGCCCATAGCTGCTTTCACGCTACTATGGCAGACCTGAGTAGTTGCAATAGAGACTGAATTTCCTGCAAGCTGAAAACATCGACTATCTGGTCCTCTATGAAAACATTTGCCTGGCTGGGCGCAGTAGCTCGCGCTTGTAATCCCAGCACTTTGAGATTGGGAGGCTGTGGTAGGAGGATTGCTTGAGCTGAGGAGTTCAAAACCAGCCTGGGCAACACAGTGAGACATCTTCTCTACAAAATTACAAAAAAATTAGCTGGGTGTGGTTTACAGCTGTGGCATTACAGGTGTGTGTCTGTAGTACCAACTACTTGGGAGGTTCAGGTGGGAAGACTGCTTGAGCCTGGCAGGTCAAGTCTGCAGTCACCTATGATCGCACTGTTGTACTCCCGCCTAGGCAACTGAGCGAGGTCTTGTCTCAAAATAAAATAAAATAATATAAAATAAAAATTTTGCTAAACCCTGCTCCAGGACAACATCTCTTCCAGGAATACAGCTTTTCAGGCCACGCCTGGCTGGGCATGGTGGCTCATGCCTGTAATCCCAGCACTTTGGGAGGCCAAGTTTTTTTTTTTTTTTTTTTTTTTTGAGACAGAGTCTTGCTCTGACACCCAGCCTGCAGTGCAGTGGCACGATCTTGGCTCACTGCAACCTCCATCTCCCAGGTCAAGCAATTATCCTGCCTCAGTCTCTTGAGTAGCTGGGATTATAGGCACCTGCCACCATGCCCAGCTAATTTTTGTATTTTTACAACAGGGTTTCACCATGTTGGCCAAGATGGTCTTGAACTCCCGACCCCAAGTGATCTGCCTGCGCTGGCCTCCCAAAGTGCTGGAATTACAGGTGTGAGCCATCCATGCCTGGTGGGCGAATCTCTTGAGCCCTGGAATTCTAGACTAGCCCAGCAACATACTGAAACCCCATCTCTACTAAAAACAAGAGAGAGAGAGAAAAAAAAAAGCCAGGTATGGTGATGTGCACCTGTTGTCCCAGCAACTTGGGAGGCTGAGATGGGAGGATGGCCTGAGCCTGAGGCTGCAGTGAGCCAAGATCACGCCACTGCACTCCAGCCTGGGAGACAGAGTGAGACCTCATCTCAAAAAAAGCTAAATAAGAAAGCCATGCTTCCCCTCCAGACACCTGTGCTCCTCCATCTGCTTTGCACACAACCTTGCAGAATCCATGCCTCTGCTCTATGCACCCCGTGTCCCCGGCCCCATACGCCCGTCCTTGTGGGCCTCAGTCTAGGATTTTTCCTCTCTCTTGGTGGGGGGTGGGAGGGGTCTCACTGAAGTGAGACGGCCTGTACAGAGCTCGGCACTGTCTCCATGCATACTCCTGGTCACAGTATTTTGTGGGTTTTAGGCGGTGTGTTGACTTTCCAGCCCACCGTGAGATTCTGCTGGGTTTTCCTGTTGTGAGACCATCACCTGCGCTCCTGGGGATGTGACACACAAATCAGCTTCCATAACTGGTACCCAGAAGGCAGACCTATTTCAGCAGCGGTGTGATCTGTGGCGTTCTGCCCATCCCTGTTCAAAACCTCACTCTGGGGGAGGATCAGATGCAGGAGGTCCAGTTGACGCTGGTCAAGCTCCTGTCTGAGGCCTCACGCAGAAGTCCTGTGGGGACGTGTTAGTGTCCACACTCCGTAGTGTCACTGCAGTGTCACCGCCACTGTCTACTGTCTGCCCCACCCGAGTCACGCCACGTGTGAGCAGCACCCCAACGCCTTCCCACAGAGGCAAACCTCATGGCTTAAAAGCTCCTTGCACTGTTTTCTGGTAGATACCTGTCCAGTTACATGTTATGCACAATTTTTAAGTGTTTCACACAGGCCTGGTGAAAACGCCTTATCAGATTCAGTACTTGGCTCCACGGTCTATTGAAAGGATGCTCTGTCTTGAAAGCCCTGTGGTCTCAAGGGGGTGGACACATTGACACATTCTCACAGCCACAGGTTTAAATAGCTCCACTGTGATTCATGGAAGCTGGAGGAGAGCCAAGGGACGTTAGCACATCCCAGGAAAGGACCCGCCAGGAGCGAGGAGGTCCTCCCCGAGCCCTGGCCTGTGGAGTCCCACACACCCCTCACTCGGAGATGTTGGAGGTGGCCCAGCAGGGTGGCCAGGGGGACCCTGCTTGGCCCCTGGGAGTCTGTGGGAAGCCTCCTTTGCTCTGAAAGCTGAAGCTGTCAGCAGGCGGCAGGTGGGTGCTGGTGGCCAGAATGTAGTGCTTTCCTTCACAGTGGGGTTTGAGGCTCATTGAGTGACTAAACGTCTCTGGACAAAAGATGTTCTTTGCATCAGAGAAATCTCATTATTGCAGAATCGCCTTTCTTTTTTAAATAAAACCATCTCTAGGGGCTGGGTGTGATGGCTCACACCTGCAATCCTAACACTTCGGGAGGCCGAGGTGGGCAGACTGAGCCCAGGAGTTCCAGACCAGTCTGGGCAACATGGTAAAACCCCGTCTCTACAAAAAAAATACAAAAATTAGCTGTGCATGGTGGCGCATGCCTATGGTCTCAGCTACTTGGGAGGCTGAGGTGGGAGGATCACTTGAGTCCAGGGAGGTGGCGGCTGCACTGGGCCATGATTGCACCACTGCATTCTAGCCTGGGTGATGGATCGAGATCCTGTCTCAAAAAAAACCCCAAAAAACCAACCAACCAATCAATCAACCAAAAATCTCTAAAGCTCCAAATCAACATTAGCATAGCAAAACCAACACTGACCAAAGCCCCATGGACACCGGAGCTTTCTTCAGTGGACAGGACGCTTCCCCAGGGTGCTTAAGCAGCTATGGCAGGGAAGGGCAAACTTTTGCAGTAATGGGACAGACAGTAAATATTTTAGGCATTTCGGGCCAGTCCATCTCGGTTACAATTACTCAACTCTGGGGGCAAAAGCAGCAAATATGTAAATGAAAAGGCGTAGCTGTGTTCCAATAAAACCTTATTCACAAAGACAAAAGGTGGGCCTGATCTGGCCCCTGGGCCATAATTTGCAGACCTCTGACACATTAAAAAAGGAAGGTGAAGCCAGGCATGGGGGCTCATGCCTGTAATCTCAGCACTTTGGGAGGCCGAGGTGGGCAGACCACCGAAGGTCAGGAGTTTGAGACCTGCCTGGCCAACATGGTGAAACGCTGTCTCTAGTAAAAATACAAAAACTAGCTGGGCGTGGTGGCAGGTGCCGGTAGTCCTGGCTACTTGGGAGGCTGAGGCAGTAGAATCACTTGAACCTGGGAGGTGGAAGTTGTGGTGAGCTGAGATCACGCCATTGCACTCCAGCCTGGGTGACAGAGTGAGACTGCATCTCAAAAAAAAAAAAAAAAAAAAAAAGGAAGGTGACCCCGTCTGTAATAA
The DNA here is from genome assembly GCF_002776525.5 of Piliocolobus tephrosceles. Classification (NCBI taxonomy): domain Eukaryota; kingdom Metazoa; phylum Chordata; class Mammalia; order Primates; family Cercopithecidae; genus Piliocolobus; species Piliocolobus tephrosceles. The sequence continues at coordinate 215,964,404 of NC_045434.1, forward strand.
AATTAAGGCAAAAGTGCAACTCCTCACGCTGTGCACAGCACATGCTGTTCTGTTCCTCAGGGGGCTGGAGCCCCACATGGGCCCAAGCCACAACCCTGCCCTTCTGTGGGGACACTCTTGAGTCTGGAAAGGGGAACTCCTTCAGGTCAAAGAGGAAACTTTCTGGCCAAGTGGTTCCCATGCTGCCTGCTAGCCTAGCCTCTGACCTCACTGCCTGGTGAGGGTGACAGGGAAGGAGGAGAGGATGCCAGGAGCCTTTGGGTGCCCTGTGTGTCCCCTCTGTGCTACCTTCCCTGCTGGTAATTGTGACTTCTCATCAGATCGCAGGCATCAGGTTAATCTTCTCTGGAGTAAACACCATCAAGGCATCCTCGCAGCCCTCTGTGTGGTGCTGCTTGCCGGCAGAGAGCTGAGGACAGCTGGCCGAGCCACGCAGACTGCTGTCTCTAATGCCACACTATTTTTGGTGACTCTTTTGCCTCATTTATTTTTGATTTGAGTTGCTCATACAGACTGTGTGTTCTTTCTCCCTCCTGCACTGAAATGAAATAAGCGTAGTATTTTTAAACCTCACTTGTGTTACTTCATGATTAGCACAGATAAGCACTGTCCGACGCAGTGCTGCATGGCCTCTGGCTTCAGCCCTGAGCCTCACGTGAAACTGGCCTACTCCTGGATGTGGGCCTCATTCTTCCGGACACCAAGCCCTACACTGAAGCTGGACATTGGATGGCGGGGGTCCAGGGGCATCCGGGCAGTGCCCTCCGAGTACAGTGGGTGCAAGAGAAGGACACCACCTGAGTAGCAGCCCTCAGCTGTATTAATGTGTGGGCAGTGGTGCCAGAGCTGCTGCCGACCCAGGGCAGTCTGAACGAGGCCTCGGGATAAGGACTTTCTCATGCATTCATTCTGCGTACTTTTTGCCCCATAATCCTATGAGATTAGTACTAATGTTTAGGCACAAATGACAGCTGAGAAAACTGAGGCTTGGAGAGGTAAAGCTGGCCTGCCTTGGTCACCTGGTGAGCAGCAGTTCTGGGAGTCCACCTTCTAAAGCACAGTCTTGTTCTGTGGCCAGCAGAGAAGTCCAGAGACAAACACTGGAGTGGCCAAAGGCCTCCTCCTAGGGTGAGCTGAGCGGTGCTTCTCAAGATCACTGAGAACCGACTGCAGGCGGGGGCCCGGGCAGCAGCAGGCGGTGTCGTCAGAAGTCTCCAGGGCAATGCAGGTGTGAGCTGGGGCCACCTGGGCGAGGGCGGGGAGACGGAGGTGACCAGCGGCTGGCAATCCAAGGGGCTGAGACCGCAGGGTCTGTGGGCAGATGTGGGGTGTAGGGGGAAGACAGGGGTGCAGGTGGCTCCTGGGTTTCTGGAGGTGTGTGGTCAGTTTCTGAAACAGGGGAGTTGCGAGCGCCATGGTGTCGGGGAGCCCTGGAGCCAGCCGTGGCTGTATCTGGCCTCAAACGCTGGTCAGGCAACCGAGTGGGGAGGCTGGTGCTGTCCTCCGACAGGGCTCCTCCCCAGCCCTGGCTTGGGTGGTTGCTTCTTTCGTGCCCAGGGCCTCTTCCGACTCAGGTCCCTCTACCTGGGATGCTCTTCCTTGGGATTCCTGCTCAAATGTCACCTCTTCGGAGAGGCTGCCCCAGAGAGCTCTGAGTGTCACAAGTGTGTCTTCTGCCAAGCGTCCACCCCAGCCTGCGCGACTGTTCACCTGACTGGCCTCAGCTGGACACCGAGGGCAGGGGGTGGGTCTGTCTCATTTCCTGCCGAATCCCTCATGCCTGGAACAGGAACTGACACCTCACTGGTGCCCAGCACGCCTTTGATAAATGCACGAAGCTGTCCCAGCCCGCTCTGAACAAGCAGCTTTCTGCTTATAGATAACACAGACGCCAGCGTGAGGCTGAAGACAAGCAGAGCGCTGGGACATGGAGCGACGGGAGGTCATGTTCCACTGCTCCTCCTAGGGCGACAGAGGGTGTCCTGCAGCCACAGCAGCCTCCTCCAAGGGGGTCCACAGTGGGAGAGGGCAGCTTGCACAGGCCCAGGCTTGTATCCCCAACCGGGACGATGCCCGGCTCACAGGGTGTGCGTGCAGAGCCAGGCATCTCATGGGCATGCATGCATGGGTTAGCGCCCACACACGGCTCACTGCCACCACTGCTGTCACCTCCACCTCTACCATGATCTCTGCCCCTCCATCTCAATCATCTCTACCTCTACCACCATCACCCTTGACAACATGGAGGGTTGTGAACTAAAGGAACTGGGGGTGACTGGAGCAGGGAGGGGCCAGGGGCACTCCCTTCAGTCCCCAGATACAGCTGCAGCTCATCCAGGGATGTTCAGAGCATGGCCTGTGCTGTGCATCCCTGACCACACTTGAGACAGGCCTTGAAGTTAATATCGATCCACTTATTTCTCCAGTTACTTTTTATTTTTTTAAGGGATGGAGGTCTTGCTATGTTGCCCAGGTTGAACTTGAACTCTCGGGTTCAAGTGATCCTCCTGCCCTGACCTTGCAAGCAGCTGGGACTACAGGTGTGAGCCACCATGCCTGCCTCCGGCTACCTTTTATTGATGACAAGTAATGCTGGCTCTTTATTGCAGGGACATCAAGTTTCAGTTTAAAATAAGCTTCTTTGAGAAATAAGTTTAACTAACTAAAAAGAAAATGCAAACTAAGAAATGGCACATATGACCGGGCGCAGTGGCGCATGCCTGTAATCCTAGCACTTTGGTAGGCTGAGGCGGGTGGATCACGTGAGGCCAGGACTTTGAGACCAAACCCCTTCTCTACTAAAAATACAAAAATTAGCTGGGTGTGGTGACGCATGCCTGTAATCCCAGCCACTCTGGAGGCTGAGGCAGGAGAACTGCCTGAGCCTGGGAGTCGGAGGTTGCAGTGAGACGAGACTGCGTCACTGCACTCCAGAGTGTAGAGTGAGCGGCAGAGTGAGACCCTGTCTCAAAAACAACAACAACAACTACAACAAAAAACAAAAACAAAAACAGAAATAGCACAGATGACCCAAATCATGAGATGAAAGGCCAATGATTAAAGTGTGGGAAATACCTGCCAAAGACACAGAGAGACAGAGAGGGAACACCAGCGGCCAGAGAGCACTCCCTGATAGAAATCACAGGGCCCCAAAGGGCCTCACTGCCTCATCCCTCAACTCCTCAAAGGTGTGTTGGCTTCACAGTGGAACCGCGGGGCGGAAAGTGAATTCCAGGTCATGCTGCAGTTCTGTTTCCCTTTAAAACTAATTTTACACCCTTTTGTGAAGTGTGTCAGAGTTCCTTCCATTACAGGAAGTTGATCAAGAGAAGCCAGGGAGAGACCAGAACCAGGCTGGACAGGGTGTTCCAGGCCGGTCCTGGCAAGAGGCTTTGATGGGGTCTAGACAGGGGATGTGCATCTGAAGTGTGTGTGCTGGTGCGTGCACACACATATGCACACACATACGCACACATGCACACACATACACGCACACAGACACTGCTAGGCCCACTCTACCCGTTAGCCAGGCTGCTTAGTCTGCTGCCCACTCACGTACCTGGAGAGCTGCTGGGGAAAGGCCATACTCTGCAAAGGTGGATGCCCCACCCCATGCCAGGTGGGCTTTCTGCCACTCTAGAAAGCAGATACTCCAGGGGATAGGTGCAGAGTAAGGCCCAGCACTGCTACAGAGGGCGGGGTGGCCAGCGGGACTTGGAGAGCTGCATAGTGGTGTTGGGTGACCCTGGCTCATGTGCCGAGATGAGAATGTCCAGTCAGGGCCCACTTGAAACAGAGGCTCAGAGTGTGGCCCGCAGCTCCTGGGGGAGAGGGGTTGGACTGTGGGGTGCAGTGCACCCAGGGATACTTTTGCTTTGCTCTTCCCAGCCTGGACGTGCCCAATTTCCCCGCTTTACAGCTTTCACTACGGCTGCTCCCAGAGGAACGGGCAGGGCTGCTCTGGGACCTCACTCTGGGCCCAGGCCAGAGGCTTTGGACATCTCCCCACTCAGGCCCAAGGCCTGAGGTTCCCACGGAAACAAGTCCCCCAGGTGACCCCTCCGCATGTGGCACAGGGGGTCACAGCATGAGACCCCACGGGCCTGGGACAGAGCTCTGGGGTGGCGGTTCAGGAGCCTCACTCCCTTGGCCACCTCCCTGATGGCAGCTTTATTTTCATCATCTGCTGCAGGTCTGTTGCTACCAGGAGCATTTCTCAGCCCATGTTGGTGTCCTGAGTGATCCTTCTTTTTTTTTTTTTTGAGACAGAGTCTCGCTCCATCTCCAGACTAGAGTGCAGTGGTGCGATCTCGGCTCATTGCAACTTCCACCATGCCACCTGGGTTTAAGAGACTCTCCTGCCTCAGCCTCCCGAGTAGCTGGGATTACAGGCGCCCGCCATCATGCCTGGGTAATTTTTATATTTTTAGTAGAGACGGGGTTTCACCATGTTGGCCAGGCTGGTCTCGAACTCCTGACCTTAGGTGATCCGCCCTCCTTGGCCTCCCAAAGTGCTGGGATTACAGGCGTGAGTCACTGTGCCAGGCTCTGAGTGATTCTTAGAGAGGATGAACAGAGGAACAAGAGAAGCCTGTCTTGGGTGCTGGCTGCTCTCGGGGCAGGCAAAGCCACTGTCAGGGTGGTGGGGGAGCGGGGTGGGTCCTTTCTGCCATGGGGGACCCAGCGCAGTGGACTCTGGACTTGGCTCACCATCTGCCTCACGAAATCCAAGCCCTGCCCTTCGCAACACGGAGAAAACAATCTGTGGGTCTTAATGGCCCAGCTCCAGGATCTCCTCCCCATTGGTGGTGAGGGGATGCCTGATGAGGTAGGACTCCTGGCCCCCACACTCATCAGCTCCCTCAGGGGGAGCCATGTCAAACCAGACAGCTCCAGGCAGTACCTGAAGGCCATACTGAACTGAGGGGAGCCAGACCCCGCCACTACCTCTGCCTCAGCGTCTCCAGCCCCTCCCAGGGCAGCGGCTTCAGCTGCCTCTACCTGGCTGCAGTGTCAGGGAGAGAAGGAGCCTCTGCATCCGGTAGGCTCATCAGTGAGAGCTGAAGGAGGGGACGGGCGCAGGGATGGGAGGGGAGGTCCCAGGTTCTCCTGGCCAGCCCTTCCCTCGGGGGTAAGGGCAACAGTGAGGCACACACACTGCGGCGCCCAGCTTCTCCCACTCCTTTCCAAGCATCCACAGTAAAAGGGGATAAAGGAAATGCTGAGTCTCCTCTCAGAGCCAGATTGAAATTTTAAGTGAGCCAAGGTAGGAAAATAACACAGGGGGATGGGGCCACAACAAGAACCACTTCCTGACGACGACTGCTGACTGCGTCTCAAAGCCTGACTCAGCATGGTGGGGGGCGCGGAGGAGACCCAGCTCCCCATGGATGGAGGGGCTCTGGCTCTGGCTCCAGCTCCAAGCTGCTGCCTTGGCTTCCTGGGCAGAGGGGGTGGGTTTTAACTGCTTAAATCCCAGGATGGGAGAAGGAAGGAGAGGCCAGTGTCCTCGTGTTTCCCAGATGGGCAATTTCAAAGAGATCGTCGCTTTATGTGGGGTGGCCACGCTGGCAATCAAGTGTTCTCTTGGCCACCTGGCCCTGTCCCCAGGTGTGGCTGGGGTCCCCACCTCTCTGGAGCCTGGCACAAACTCACACCCAGGAGGTGAGTCCACCATCCTGTGCCTGGACAGGGAGGCCTGGGCAGTAACTGGCTGGGGAGTGGTGGCGCTCCCAGCTCACCTGGCTGATGCGAGTCTCTATGGCAGCCTTGGAGAGGCTGGTCCATCTGCCGCAGGGACCAAAAGCGCTGATTCCCGGCCAGCCATGAGCAGGGACACTTTGGACACCCAGTCCAGCCAGAGCCCCTCAGCACAGTGCCCAGCACAGAATAAGGCGAACCGTTTACTGTCTATCCCCAGAACCCAGTGCTCATCTTACACAGGCTGCTGTCTGATCCCTCGACAACAGCTCTTATCATTGTATTTCAGGTGGGTTTCAATCACGGCTCTCGGAAGAAGCTGTGGGAAAAGATTCCGGTTCCATTTGCACAGGGGAACTGGGAGCCCAGAGCAGGGATGTGGCCAGGTAGCACTTCTGACAGAGCGCTGAGGGGTGAGGGTGGAGTGGGGGATGTGGGAGCTGAGCCTTATAAGGGGTGAAGGTGGAGTGGGGGGATGTGGGAGTTGAGCTGAGGGGTGAGGGTGGAGTGGGGGACGTGGGAGCTGAGCTGAGGGATGGAGGGTAGAGTGGGGGATGTAGGAGCTGAGCTGAGGGGTGAGGGTGGGGTGAATCAGAACATTAGAACACAGCTCCAGGGTGCCAGCCCTGGGACCTCCCTCTACTCACAGCACATGTGCTCCCTGCCAGGGGAAACTCCGGCCAGCATCCTGGGCAGGGAGACCCCCACCTGCCCCAGTGGGAGGCTGTGTCCCGTCTCCCCGTGTGGGGGCCCTGCATCCTCAGTGACCACTGGGAAAAGACAGACCTGGGCTTCCGTGCCTCCCCGGGTCACTAAGCCCATCTCTCTGAGCCAGGAGGGTGCCCTGCCTTCCAACTATGAATACACCATCAGGAAGGGAGAAAGGGGACCCAGGCTGGATCCCACTCCTAGTCACGGGGGGTAGGGAGGACGCTCAGCCAGCTCCAGGTCCACAGGCTGGCTTCCTATCATGTGTGCTCCAAGGCTGTCAGCTCAGCTCCCACGTTCCCACCTCCACTCTCACCCCTCAGCTCAGCCCCACCTCCCCCCCCCCCCCCCCCCCCCCGTCAGCTCAGCCCCACACCCCCCACTCCACTCTCACCCCTCAGCCAGCAACAGTTGCTGTGCAGTCTCTACAGAGGGAAGCAACTGTCCAACGAGGAGGAAGCCGCCAGACTCTGAAGGGAGACGGGGCTGGAGGTGGGACTTGGGGGTAGAAACCTATTGTGCGGGGTGAACTGTGTTCCCTGAGAGATCCGCCCAAGTCCTAATCCCGGTACCTGTGGATATGGAATTATTTGGCAAAAGGGTTTTTGCAGGTGCAACTAAGGTGGGAATCTTGTGACGAGGCCATCCTGGATTAGGATGGGCCCTAACTCCAATGACAAGTGTCCATACAAAAAGAGACAGACACAGAAAAGGCCATGTGGCGATGGGGGCAGAATCTCGGGGGTGTGTTGACAAGCCAAGGAACGCTACAGGCAGCCACCAGGAACCAGGAGCGAGGCCTGGAACACACGCTCCCTCGGTCTGCAGAGGGAACCAAACCTGCCCACACCTTGCCTTCTGGCTTCCTGATCCATGAGAGAATAAAGAACACCGTTTCGAGCCACCCTGCTTGTGGTACTAGGAAACATATACACCCCCAGGCTTAAAAACCCTCTAACCGAGCTGGGTGCAGCAATGCACATCTGCAGGCACAGCTACTTGGGAGGCCAGGGTGGGAGGATCACTTGAGCCCAGGAGTTTCAGACCAGACTTGGTAACACAGTTAGATCCTGTCTCTTAAAAAGAAAAAAACCCTCTAACCAGAGCAGGTTCTATGAGAAGCAGAAAAACAACCATCTTTTGTGGGAAGCGACCTCTTTGCTGGGGGTCTGGACCCCTGCGGGCCCCAGTCCTGCCTCTGCTCCAACCTTGAAGCTGAAATGTCTGCAGCCCTCTCTGTATTCGAGTTTGTGATCCAGGCACTGGGGCTCCTCCCTATTCTCCGGGGGACTGTAAGAATAAATAACAAATGGCTTCAAAGAGGATTACCGTCCCATGACCACGTGATGGGGCATGAAAGATTAATATCTTGCCAGGCAGTGCTGCAGCAGCAATTTGAAAGGCAGCTTTACTCCACCACATCCATTAAAGGCCCCGCTGAATAAAAAGAGATGCAGAAGCAACCACTACAAGCTGGGGCCAGCCATGCCTCTGCGATCCCATAACCAGCAGACAAAAACATTTTTAAATGAAAATACTCATTGCTGGTGAGGTTGAGGTGAAACTACTATGAGGAGACGTGGGTGGTTCCGGGGCATGAACTATTCTACAAGTTTTTTTGGAAAGAAATTGGGTGGTAGAGGTTCTAAGCTTGGGGTCCAGGAATCCTACGTCTGCGACTTTATCCTAATAGCTCAAGAGAGGAAATTAAGTGAGATGCACACAAATGTTTCCCATAGCCAGATTCGGAAGAGTGAAGAGCTGCCAGATCTCCAAGGAAATAAGGTTTAAGTGAATTATAGACAAACAGGAGGGTATAATGTGGCCACTCAGTGAACGTTCCTGGCTGGGGAAGGGCTCGGGATAAGAGTGGAGAAGGTGGAGGGTGCCCGTGTGTCTGCAGGGGCTGAAGGCAGCCGATCGAGCAAGTGGGGAGGAACCCCTGCTCCACACCACAGGGACCCTGCCTCTGACCCCATGATCCTGCTCTGGTGGGGAGGGTCTGTGTGTGGGAAGCAGGAAAAGCAAGTTCTGGGGGGGGGGGGGGGGGGGGGGAATCCTACAGGAGGCTCCGGCCACCTGGGCTTGTAGCATGGGCTCTGGAGTATATGCAGCCAGCAGGGGCCAGGCTGCTGGGGCTGTGGGCTGGTCTCACCCCCATGTGGTCTCCCTTTACCTGGCATCCTGGTGACTGTGGTGCAGGAGGGGCGAGCGCCCGCCCGGTGAACGGGTCGCCTGGGGCACAGGATCAGGCGTCTGCTGCGGTCATGTTCTAGCTCTGTCCTCTGGTAGCTGTGTGACCTGAGACAAGGTCTAGGATCTGTTCTCACCCGGGACACAGAGACAGGAGGAGCTGAGGACCAAAAGCAAATGTGCACAGGGGACAAGGCAGGGGGCCAGAGCCGAGCAAATCTACAACACAGGGCAGCTGCCAACTCAAAGGACGACGGTGACGGCAGAGTCCTTGACACCGCTGTCAGCGTCATGCAGAGTAGGGTGAAGTGCCTGCTTCCTCTTCCTGCAGGGGGGCAGCCACTCTCGACTGTCCAGCCCCCTCCCAGCACCCCCTAGTCCTGGCAGGGCTGTAGCCCTTCAGCTCCCCTGGAAATCCACTCGAGGGACCTTGGCCTTCTCTGCCTGCCAGCTGGGAACACCTGATGGGGAGGTACTGGGATGGTTTCTGCAGTTCAAAGGATTTACCTCAACATAATTAAGTGCCTCGGCTGTAAAAACACAAGCTGTGTCCTCATTGGTGGTGTGGGCATCACGTATGGCTCAGGGGCTGAGACAGAGCCCTCGGTACAGATGACAGCCATCAGCCACCGATGCCAGCTCAGGCCACAGCTACCGCGGCAGGCACCTGGTTTGTCTCATCCTCAGCTGCAGGATGACCTGCCAGGTCTGGCTGAGTGCCAGGCCCGAGGCCGTGGCTGTCTCTGGCCTCCCCTGGGCACTGCCTTTTGTTCAGGGTGTTCAGAGCAGGATTGTGCCTGGTGGGGAAGACGCCTAGGGAAGGACCCCTTGGTGTCACAGCTGGCCTCCGTTGGGCCAGGAGCCCTCACATCCTCTCTGGTTCTGAAGGCTTCTCCCTGCCTGCCACAGCCAGGGGAGATGAAATCAGGGAGCCGGTGCTGGGGACAATGTTTGCCGGCCTGCAGGAAGCCTAGGCTTGCTTCCAAGGCCTCATGACATGGCCAGTGCATTACCAGTCAGGCTGAGTTAGGGGACAGAGGTGATGGGGACAGCAGGCATGTTCTGTCCTCACGAGGCCCACAGTCTGGGCAGGGACAGATGTCAGCAGTCATGACCACTGCAGGGCGTGCTTGGAGAGACTACAGGACATGGAGGGGCCTCCGTCAGAGCTGCACCGTGACACCGGCTCTATGGGATGAGTTCTCTGTCCTCAGTTTCCCTGTCTACAAAATGAGGAGTCTGGGCTGCACAGTGTCAAAGACTCAGAGAGCCTAGAGGGGCTTTCTGAGGCCACTGGCTCCAGGAGCCCAGGACCCAGTCCCACCACCATGTGAGCAACACTGCCCCACAATGGCTCACGTCTCGGTGTGATCCAGGCTGCGTTAGAGACCAGGGATTCTGCCGAGCCTGGGGACAGGTGTTATCCTGTCCCCTCTAGAACCTGGGGCGAGGCGCCACCTCTCCTGCTGCTCACACAGACTGCTCCCAAGACCCAAGACCCACCTACATGGGTGTACCATGGGGCCCAGACAGGCCCTCAGCACCCATACAGAGAGAGAGAGAGAGAAAGAGAGAGAGCGAGCTGGAGCAGCTCAGGGCTCCAAGGGCACCAAGGGCTCAGGACAGGGCCTGGGGCCTCCAGGTTGCAGAGGGACCCTGGTCAGCTTTCCCTCCATCCAGGCCAGATGAATGGCCCAGCTCAGCAGCACAGAGGAAGCAGGAGGCCTCTGTGAAAGGTGTTCCGACCTCCAAGGTCCCTCCTTACCTTCCCTTGTCCCTCTCCCCGCAGTGCCCCGACACCCCATGCTGTCTCTGCGCCTTTGGACCCCACTCTCCCCGCCTGTGAGGCCACGGCCGTCTAGTGCTTCCGCCTTTCCTGACGATGTTAGATGGACACTGCCAATGCTTTGGTGAGCTGCTGATGCTTTGGTGGTGGCCTGAGTGGTACCTTGATGCCCTGGACCATACATCTCCTCCCACTCTGATGTGGGCAATGAGGGCAGCGACCTTGTCCTGGCTCCTGATTCGTGAGTTAATGAGGAGCAAGTGACATTCCTCAGGCCCTGGTCTCACTGCAGCACTGCCTGGGAGAGGGCTGTCTGCACTGGCGTCACTGGGACCCCCAGGTGCTACTTCAGACCCCAATGGCCTATAGGCTTCATCTAAACAGGCCCCTTTCTCCCAGAGATATCACTTTTTTTTTGTTATTTTTTTCTGGAAAGCCCCCATTCAGGTCTGTTGGTAACTGTCACTCACCCCAGCAGGACGGTGGGGGGTGGGGTTCACTCCTCACAGAGGCGGGCTCACCTGCCCCAGTGGCCTCCCTAGAACCATCTTTTGAGGTGGAGAGAGAGCATGGCAGCTCCCCGGAGCCTCTGAAGTGCCCCAGCGCAGGGTGGCTCATGTCCCCTGGACACCCCCACTGCCTTTTAAGCAGGAAGGATGTAAATAAGGAGGCGTCCACTACTCCTTCGAGGAGCAAAGCACCCTGTGTCCCTGCAGAATGGGGAGGTTTTGAGTTGGGATTTGCAATTCCTGTTTTGGACATCCTATATCCTTTGTAGGAGCAAAGGGACAACATGGCTCTGGGCTCCTGTCTGTGACACCTGAATACCTCCTGGTCTGGGTGACTAAAATTACCTGCTACTCATTGCCATGGAAAGGCAATACCGTCTAGGGGGTGCGGGGGGCTGACTGAGCAGAGGCAGGAGGCGCTGCAGGATCTATCTAGACAGGGCGCAGGTAGGGCATGGAGAGGGCCCAGATGGGGCACGGACAGCGTGCAGACGGGGCAAAGACGGCAGACAGGGTGCAGAGAGGGTGCGGACGGCAGAGCAGGATATGGATGGGGTGCAGGCAGGGTGCAGATGGGCCGCACAAGGGGTATAGACATGGCGCAGGCAGGATACAGATGGGGCACAGACAGGGCACAGGCAGGGCACAGACAGGTGATGGACTCTGTACGGTCAGGCACAGGGTGGCGAGGACTGGCCCCGTACCGACCTCTGGCCTCCTCTGCCGCGGGCAAGTGCTTGGGCCATCAGTACCCCTGAACCAAACCACAATCCAAGAGGCCTGGACACTAACAAGGCGCCCTGCCATGCACGGGAGGATGCAAGCAGTCTCAGATTTGAAGCTCACAAAAGTGCAGGTCATTCCAGTAGAACGTGGGCTTCACATGTTCCCAAGAATTACAGAAACCCCCGCAAAGCCCTTCTCGCCAGAGCTTTTAACCATCACAAACAGCTTCCTCGTGTGCTTCCTTAAGAAGTAGAGGCGGGCAGGTTCACCGACAGACTGAAACGGCTAGGGAGTGTTTCTCAAAGCATGTTCTTGGAACCCCTGATCTGAGTCATCAGGGACTGGTGGCCAAGGAGCTTGCTAAGCTGCACCAGGACCCCGAGGGCTGGGCAGGCGCCATGCCCTGCAAGTCTGCTGGGCACACCGACAGCTCAGGACCCTCGGCCCACCCAGGCCCCAAGGCTCCACAATTCCTACACAGAACATAAAGCACTATGCAGCCAACCTACGCAGGGCCACCAACAAGGCTAAGCTCCAGCCTGTAGTCCACAGGCATCCCCAGAAATGCCCCCATTCAGGCAGGAAATGGAAGAATGCACCGTTGAAATCGTCTCTAAAGCGGCGGACGCAAGAGGGTGCTGCTGGCAGCTGCGGTTAAGCAGCAAAGCAGCTTCGTTTGCGCCCGCCAGCCCACGAGCCGCCCTGTGCACTCACTTTCCTTTTCCTCCTTTCACGGTCAAATCTCTCCAGAGCCATTGGCGGCAAAGTCCAAAGGTTACCAGAGTGGGCTTTGGCTTGGGGTCCTGGCTCCTGTGCCTAGTAGCTTGGAGGCCTTAGGGAAGCCACTTGGACTTTCAGTGTTTCTATATCAGTCAGATAGGGATAAGATGGTTGGCGAGTGCCTGGAAGCTGGTGGTACTGAATCTGGGGTCCTTCGCCCCCTCACCGCTCCTGGGAGCCCAGCTCTGCTTCCCCTCTCAACAGAGGTTGCCTCCTCGGCAGCGGCCGGCCCACCGGATGCAGTGGATACCTGCCTCATCCTCTATCTTCCTCTCCTCCCTGGGCTCTGGAAGAATCAAGGGTTCCCTCCTGTCTGTCTTGACCTTCATCTTTCCTTTCAAACCCATACCCTTGGCCACCCTTGGCACTACCTCCTGGTGACACTGTCAGGGCTGTCACCAGTGGGGAGGTAGCAGTCACCTCCAGGTCCCACCTCTCCTGTGAACTCCCGCCCTACCTTCTCAATGCCCGTAGGCACTGCTGTCCAAGACACAGACCTCGAAACCCAAGGTCGACTGAGCCCAGTCCTCCCCATCCAGAAGCCCCGATTCCGGCTCTGCCTCTTTCGGTCTGTGCAGCCCCGGCAGACCCAGTGAGAAAAGCTTGGGGGGCCCCTGGGTTCTCCCCTTCCCTCCCTCCCCATCACTGTCCAGCCCCATGGTGTCCTTGGCCCTGACGCCCTCTTCCTAGTCATCCTATTCACCCATATTCATGCCCTAGCCTGTGAACGCACTGGGCCTCTGGCCATTATCCAGCCTGCCCGGTCCTCCCTCTGTGACCTTGCCCATGCAGAACCCTTTCCCAGATCACCCTTTCCTAGCTCTGCCTATCAAAACCTGCCTGTCTTTCAAGGTCCAGGTCAAATGTCCCCCCTGCCCCCATGACTCCTTCCCCACCAGCAGGGTTTTCTCTGACCGTTCTGGGCATGTGGTCACTGCATCCCTTTCCTGGCTCTCAGCCCTAGAGGAGGGAGGTGGGTCTTGCTCATTCTTGGTCCTTCAAATGTCTGCTGCTAAGACCTTCGCCCTTCACTGGTATGTATAGGTTTTAATGTTTTACATTTAAATTTGTTTTCCAATGAATAGATTGAGCTGAATCTCCTGTCCATGCATTCTAGTTATTCCTTACTCTCCTGTATCTCGGAGGGGTTCTAAGAATATCACTTTCAGAGAGCCCCTGCCAGGACTGAGTGTTTGGGATCACAGGGCTCCAAGGCAGAATTCTAGAGTCTTCTGTCCTAGGCTGCACTGACAGCCTGTGGATGCCAGGGCCTGAGATTGAAATGAAAGATCATGAAGCTGCCAGGGGGTGGAAAATGAAAACACATCCATGGTGAAGGAAAGCGAGCGTGCTCGGAGCATGGCTCTGCAACCCCCTCGCTGCCCAGGGGCTGCTGGAATCAGACAGGTAGGCAGGTGTGCAGTGGGGGTCTGGCAGGCTTGCGGGCCCTCCACAAGGCCCAAGGTCAGGGAGAACGGGGCAATGAGTGTCCCTCCCTCACAGGGAGGCTGTTCCCTGCAGACCAGGGCAACGGGCTCTCCCCTCCTGCCCTCTTTTCCCCTTCCTTCCCTCCTTCCTTCTCCACTGTGAAATCACTCAGCGGGGCACTCCAGCCGAGCGACTGCCGAGAGGTCTCAGGAAACCACGCAGAAGGAAAGCCAGGTTCCTCTGCTCCGCTTTTCCTGGGGGCTCGGTTGGGCTGACCAGGAACCACCTGAGCTCCAGGCAGGACGGTGGCTGGGGCTCTGTGTCCGACTGGAAGGGGGGAACTGACAGTTACCCAGCACCCACTCTGTGCCAGGGACCAGCCCCAGGCTCCTACCACTGAGGCAGTTCACCCATTCAGATAGAGGGAGACATGAATGATCCATGTGGCTTAGCAGGCCAGAGAGTCAGAGACACAGAGAGCTAAGTCTCTGGCAGGGAAAGAGTCCAGGCTGGTGATGGAGAACCGCCGCGGACCAGACCTCAGGGGTCTACAGGACCCCGAAATCACTCCAGAAAACTGGCCCACGTGGAATGGGTTGAATCTGGTGCGGGGTCTGAGAAGAAACCTGTGCCCGGCTCCCAGCCGTGGAGTCGGATGATGGATCTCGGCTGCTCGGCAGTCAGGGCTCGAGATCACAGCCAGGAAAGCCTTCTCACTGGGTCCAGGCGCAGGCGGACACCAGGCCGACGGTCCCCACCATTTCTCCACTTTCCCCCTTTTCCCAGTCCTATTTTATCTGCAACCAGCATGGCATCAAAGCAGTTAGCTCTGCGGGGACCTGTGTGCTAGAGAAACGGAGGGGGGCTGCCTGCAGTGAGACAGGGGCCAGGGAAGATGGCAGGGTGGGCATGGGGCTGCTCTGTGGCCAAAGACACACAACCCGGGTCACTGGGGCTAACCACATGGTCACTGGGCAGACCAGCGAGTGGCTTCCTGAGTCGCTGGCCAGCAGGGGTCTGAGTGGAAACCTGGGTGTGGCAGTGGCAGGGCACCCTCAGGCAGGGAGGGGCCTGAGCCCAGGGCTCATCCCACGGTGGGGGTGCAGGAAGAGGGAGGCCGGCCTTTATCTGGGCTCCCCAAGATGTGGCGAAGGACAAGGGCCCAGCATCTGCTCAGGCCCATGAGGCAGGGAGACTCATGCATCTGCCCAGCCCAGGCAGGCAGGAAAGCCTCGAGCCACTGAGCCGTGACGGGACGAAGCCCAGGTGTGCCATCCCACCTCCCCCAGCGTGCTCTCTCCTGGGGAATGAGGGCCCTGTTCCCTTTGCCTCCTTGGGACTGGCTGAGTGGAGACGGTGCATCCCTTCACAGACTCAGCCCGAAGATGGGCCGGGAGGGGCCGGAGCATGGCGGCTTGCCCGTCACCAAGGAGAGAGCAGTGTAGGGCTTCCCATGCCATGACAAAGGAGCGCTTCCATATCCCCCAGAGTCTGGGCCTGGGCCTCCGGGGCCTCTTGGGAGACTCACCCCTGCAGAAGTGAGGATTTCAGACATTCAATGGAGCTCAGGTGATGGCAGAGGGGGCACCTGACACAGAGTTCTGGCAGAGCAGGAACAGAATCAAGGTTTCCTCACTAGCTGGGAGGCCGGGATCAGTTTCACTGCTGCCCTGTGCCTCAGTTTCCCTATCCAGCCTCCCTCGCAGGGTTATTTACAAGCGCCTGAGGCGAACCGAGGTCATAAATGCAGTTCCAGTGTGGGGAGGGTCCCTCCTCTGCTGCATCCCACCACGGACCTGGTGCCCTCACTCTTCTCTAACTATGGGGTCATCTCTTTGAAGGCCACGAACAACAGAACCCTTGCACCAGGGCCTGCATGCCAGGCAGGACTGAGTCGCTGAGAAATCTCCATGGTAGTGGCACCTCCCGCTCCCAACAGCCCCTCCAGTGACTTGGACACACCCAAGGGCACTGGCTGCGCACATGAATGTCAGCAACGCCTCCAAGTGGCCTTCCCAAGGGACAGCCGGTCATGTCCTCCGGGGGCTGGCTTTCCCCAGCTCAGACAGCCAAGGTATGAACTGGGCTCAAACAAGTAGGAAGTAGGGGGCCCAACCCAGCTCCATCACTGCCTCTGTTGACCCTGGAGAAGCGTGTCCTTCCGTTTAGTCCTCTGAGAGCAAGGATGACCAGCTGCTGGGTGCCAAGACCCAAGCCCTACTGGTGGTGGGAGAGGGGCTGGCAGGAACATGGGGTCTACGGCCCTAGACACTTCTGGCATCAATCCTTCTCGAATTGCCGCCCCCAGCTGCCCACTGTCCTGCCTCCTTATTCAGGGACGCCAGGAAAACATCGACTCTGGGACCTCTGGTGACGTGAATATCACTGAGAATTTAGCCAAGGACCAAACACATGCCACTCCTGGCCAGAGTCCCTGGAAACAGAAGCACGTTCCCCGGTTCTTGCGAGGGAGCAGCCTCTCTCGCCTGCTGTCTTCCACACAGATGATGTGTGCCCAGTTACCACGGCAGAGCACCAACACACAGGAAGGTCTAGGGGAGGCCCCTCCCTCCAAGCCCAGGCCGGAAACTGCCAAATCAAAACTGTGTGGCACTCGCTTCCTCCTGAACCATTTAGGTCTTAGAAGATTACTGAAAAATGAAAGCGAGCAAGCCTTCTCTAGCTGGCCAGCCCATGGCACCCTCGGCCTTTCCAGCTCCCTAGCGCCATGGTCCATGTCCTATCTCCTGGGTGCAATGGCTTCTGTGCACACTGCTTCCCATCCAGGCTCCAAATCCAGACCCAAGACGGTTCTGAACCAAAAAACACACGAAAAGGGTTTCACACTTTTTTTTTCATGACACCCCCCCAACTCCAGTGCCCGGCTCAGTCCCCAGGTGTTGATCAGCACCAACAAAGCATTTGCTGACTGGCGCAGGGGAAAAAAATGGCCCTGGGTGTTAACAGGGAAGCCTCTGCCATGATGCTTTCGAGGCAGGTATGTGCTGCAGCCTGAACAGTCAGTGCCACTGAGGCTGAGTGTGGCCATGGAGAGTTGTTCCCAGAGAGAAAGACAGGACCTGGAGGACCAAGTGCATGCTTAGGGCCCCACACTGCGAAAGCACAGGGCCAGGAGCTGCACAGGGCTCTGCAGCAGACACAGCCGCTAGGCGAGAATCAGGTGGGCAGATGTGACTCTCCACACGTAGGTCCCGAAACCCTGCAACGCGGGGCCTGAATGCAGCTTCTTTAGCAGAGCAGGAGCTTACTCTTGGCACTGGGGAAAGGGGAGGGGTGAGGCTGGCGTTTTTGATGGGGAGGAGAAGTTGCAGAGAAAGAAGAAATCCTAAAATGACAGACAGCGGGACAGCTGTGGCCTGAACTTGGTGTTCTTGCTCCTCGGATGTGGATGTATTAATTTCCATAAATGCTAATAGCCCATTTCCCCAAGAGCTATTACTTATGTCATCTCCCCTTGGACACAGTTCAACACAGGGCAGACAAATGAAAGGGAGGGAAAGGCAACCCCCACAGACAGTCCCCAGCTCCCCAGCCCCCTCCCAACCAGGCAGCTCAGGTGTGGTTCCTAAGGTGGCCCTGCTAACTGCAGGGTCAAGACCCCTGCCTTCAGCTCCGTAGCCAGGTCCCTATCACGACAGGAAGCAAGAAAGTTACCAACCCCAAAAATGCTGAATCACAAAGTGAGGCTGAGCAGGAAAGTGGGGGTGGGGAGGGAGGGAGACGGTGGCCAGGGAGGAAGGGTGCTAAGGGCCTGCCCACCTGGAGCAACCGGGGATGCTGTGGGCAAAGAACAGCCCCTGTAGGAGCCCCCAGGACAAATGCCAGGAGGAGGGACGCCAGGATGCGGCTGGATGGTGGGGTGGGAAGGTGGGCAGGTACCCCGGCTGCTGCTACTGCCGCAGGACGCGGTGCAGCAGTGGGTTCTTTGCATCCTGGGAGCAGCAGCAGGTAGGGAAGTGTGGAAGTGCTTTGTGCCAAGGCCTGGCAGGAGGGAGAAGCTTAAGATAGGAGTACGGGCTCAGGGTCAGAGGTGGCGGTGTGTGTGGTGTAGACAGCCCGAGGAACTGGTGCAGGAAGCAGGGTCAGAGTTCTGGAGAGCAGGGTAAGGTGGTGAGAGCGTGTCCGCGGGGAGAGGTCGGAGGGGCTGGGGGCAGAATGGGAGGATGGGGAAAGGGACCAGAGCGACACAGGGACAGGCAGCGAGAACGATGGATGAGCCTTGAGAAGCAACCAGGGGGAGAGATGGGAAGGACCGGGACCAGCAGCGCCCCGGTGAGGCTGCGCAGAGGCCGGGAGAGGGGATGAGAGGAGGATGGAGGGAAGGGGAGGGCGAGGCTGCGGGGACCGGAGCGGGCACAGATGGGAAAGAGGTGCACCGGGGAGAGGGACGGCGGCAGGGGCAGGGGTCAGGGATGCGAGCTGAAGGGTCGGGCGGGAGGACAGGGAAGGAAAGAGAGGAACGGATGGGGGAAGGGAGACGATGGAGAAGGAGGTAAAGAGGCTGGAGAGGAGGTGAGACGGCAGCGGAGGCAGAGACGCAGGGCCGGGGAAGAGGAGATGGAGACGGGACCACGGCGCCTGCCGCAGCACTGGCCTTGCGGGTACCCGCCGCCGCCGTCCCGGCGCAGGTCGGTGGGAAGCGCGACACGCTGGGGTCTCCCCCGTACTCACCTGGGGGCTCCAGCTCCGGATCCTGTGCCCCGCGCCGGATCTTCCTTCCCGCCCTGCCCCTGCGACTTTAGCGCCCCCGAATCCCGCTCGCTCCTGCAGGTTCCGCCAGCAGCATCTTCACCTCGTGGGACGCCCGGGGCCACGCCTCTCCCAGCTTCTCATTGGCTATTGTTCACGCCAGTCACATTACCATTGGTTGAGGGGTCGTCGGACATGCAAATCAGGATAGGCCCGCCGCCGCACCGATTGGCTGGCGCTCGCGAAGCGTAGCCCCCTACTTGGGTTCTGATTGGCTCCGCGGCCCGGACGCCGAAGTGACGCGAGGCGGGTTCTTGGCCTGAGTGCGCGGCGCGCCGCCTTCTGAGGCTCCTCCCGAGGGTGGCAGCGGCCGGGGCGCGCCCCTTGGCCTGTCCTCGGTCCTCAAGGCCTGCGGCTCTGTTAAGCACCGGCCGCCGGGCCTCTGGGTCCGTCGAGTTGGGACTCCCTCAAAAGCGTGGGCTCCGTGGCCTCCGGCACTGTCGCGGCGGGTCGGTCTCCTAGGTAACGCGGCCCGCGGCGGGCGGAACCATGTGGGCAGGCGCCGCGGGGGAGGTTGGACGCGGCCTCAAGGCGCTGGGGGCCGCAGTGTTGGCCAGAGCCTCAGGGTTCGGGGGTAGGATGGTCCATGCCGTCCCTGCATGGGGGCCCGGTGCCTGGGGTGCGGCGGCGGCGCGCGACGTGGGCTGTCCCCGCGTCAGCTGCAGGCGTCCCCTCTCGTCGGGACAGTTGGTGCGGCCCGGGCCGCCGGGTGCCGTTTGGCTACGTGGGTTCCTCTTATGCCCTTGCCCTTTGCCCCCTGTCCCCTTTCCCCCGGCCTCTCTATAGCCTCTCGGTTGAAGGGAGCGCGGTACGGATGTCCTGGGCCTTGGCTCCCTGCGCCCTAGTCCGCGCGCATCCTTCCCAGGCCGGAGCCCGGGGAACCCGGCTGGTCGCCCCCCCCCCCCCCCCCCCGCCTTCCGGCTATCCCTTCCCAGCTGTCGCTCTGCTGCTTTCGGGCGTGCCAGCGAGGCTCTGTCCCCGGGGCCGTCCCGGCCTTCTGCGCCCCTTTCCTGCCCTGGGACCTCCCGGCAGACCCGGCCCGGAATGCGCCACCCGCTCCCACGTGCCCTCCTCACGCGTGCAGGCTGCTCCTGCCCGCCCCCGGCTTGCAGGCCACTCCTGCCAGAGATTCCTCGTGTCTGGCTTCTTAGGAGACTGCTGCTTTCTGCCTCCGTGTGTCGCGATGTGTGGTTTGGTGGACTTCTGTGAAGGAAATCCAGCCTTTCACGCGTGTGCGGTTGGCAAAAGGAGGAGTATTTCTGATGATGGTGGGCGATGCCTCTCGGTCCTAACCCCGGGCTCCGTTCGTTGCAGCTCCTCTGTGCAGTTTCCGTAGGTCACACTTGTGTCTTTTTTTGTGTGCTAATTTGTGCCCTGATTCTATACATTCTGTGGGGGCAGCGAGCTTGTCTGCTGTGTTCAAGACCGTTTCTCCAGGGCGCAGGGTAGGTGCTGGAAGAATGCTCATGAATGAGGGAATTCCAGGCAGTGCTTAATCAGACTTCTGCTTCCCCACAAGCTCCCCAAGGCATCTGGGTCTCAGGCATTACACAGTTTCCATTCTGGGAAGGAGGCTTCACGGACCCTGATAGCGCCTCCCACCCGGTGCGTCTTCCTTTCCCTGGGAACCGCTATCTGTAGGACTTCAGCCTCGCTCACCTCTGCACCCTCCCGGGGGCCTGTGTGCTGCTCACACTCACCTTCTTGTCTTTCACCCCCACTGGCTTTCTAGATGCTTGAAGACAGCACATTTGACAGCCTTCTTATGCACCGGAATGCAAGTGCTTGGGAAATAGCTGCTGAATAGATCGGCAGAAGCAGAGATCTCAGGGAGATTCCACAGCCCTCATTTTGGAGGTTGGAAACAGGTGGGGAGGCTGCGAGCCTGTCCTGAAGTGAAAGAGGAGAAAGGATTAGCCCTGGATTCCTTTGGTGCTCTTACTTTTTCCCTCTGGGCCTCTCTTCTCCCTTGGCCTCTCCTGGTCTCCTTGATTGAGGTAGCGGGAGGTAGTTATAATAGTTTACAGTATTGGCCGGGCGCGGTGGCTCAAGCCTGTAATCCCAGCACTTTGGGAGGCTGAGACGGGCGGATCACGAGATCAGGAGTTCGAGACCATCCTGGCTAACACGGTGAAACCCCGTCTCTACTAAAAAATACAAAAAGCTAGCCGGGCGAGGTGGCAGGCGCCTGTAGTCCCAGCTACTCGGGAGGCTGAGGCAGGAGAATGGTGTAAACCCGGGAGGCGGAGCTTGCAGTGAGCTGAGATCCGGCAGCTGCACTCCAGCCTGGGCGACAGCGCGAGACTCCATCTCAAAAAAAA